>NC_056746.1:1023867746-1024179651 GCF_019279795.1 Protopterus annectens | reverse complement strand
AGCAACAATTAACCTCAACATGTACACAGTGTGTGAAAAGACCCACAAGAAAGGCTCGAGTTTCCTCCATTGCATTCTTCTTTTTTCCCCCCGTACAGTCCTTCTGTCATAATACAGCTGCAGAAAGTAATGGTGTTGTTTTATAACACCCCACCTCCATTTGTTGACAATTGCTAAACCTCACCTTTCCTACTCAGCGTAACCCTAAACCGGTTTAGAAACAATCAGTATGTAACACAAGAAGATTAGAGGGCATAAATCGTTCTACCCAAAATAGAACATTAGGAGGGAGGACTAGGATTACCAGCTCCAAGGGTAAACCGGCAGCAACATTGATGGGATGTAACAAGATGGAACCAGGGATTCTAAACAGAACCTTTGAGAGTTGTTGTGCCATTCTGCATCTTCTAAGTGTACTGTTGCATTGCCTTCCCTGTGGTTACTCTCCGTGCCTTAATGCACAGGCAAAGTAAAACAACAGACAGGAATGGAAAACAGCCCTCCTTCACTGTACCAAACATATTTCATCCAAAATTAAAGGAGTGTCTGGGAACATCACTCACTACCTAAAATTACAAAACTCTTCTCTACAACTCCCTATAATTTGTGCTGAGGGTTGAAGGATTACAACAACGCAATTCTGGCAGCGTTATGGGGCCTATGGACGACATGCTCAAGAAACTCACAAGTGTCTCTGACAGTTTTTACTGTCAGCTGCTCATAGTTTTCCTTCACTTGTTATCATAGCCCCGCACCTCCCCCAAATAAAATGAAAGAAAACAAAATGAAAACACTGGGAGGAAGAACTAATTTACATTTAAACTCTCAGTTTGCAATATAACATTAAGTAGTAGGACACCTCAGACTATTACACTGCTTTAAAGAATATTTAAGTGTCCCATTGCCGCAAGTGCTTGCCAATACCTACAGAAACCCTGATGTGAAGCAAATACAAAAAATACTTAATGAAAAATTTTACTTAGCTGAATTAACAAATCAAAGCATGCATAGAAATTTTAGTTGTATTAAATTACTTATACGAAAACAGCATACATTGAAGTTATATTTTGTGATGGAAAGGTTTATGAAAGTGGAGTTCTTGATCCTCTGTCCACGTTATACAAGAGTACATGAAGAGTTATCTCTTCAGGAGCATGTAATAAATGCAGTGTCATGCTTTCTGACTTAATTATGTGAAAACAAGGCAATTTAACAAGGGGGGTTCGTAATATGTAAAATGATACAACCTAGACAAAGTTAAAAAATAGTAGCGTAATATTTAAACAGGACATCCCACTCACAACGTACCTTAATGGGTGCAGTTTCTGACTCACAGAACCTGCTTTTCTAGTTCACCAACCAGGAAGACTGCAGAAGCCCGTGAAACCACACCAGCCAAGATCTACTGCTAACCACCCAACAACCTTCCCCAGGACAGCAACACCAGCCGAAAACACGCTCCTCCACCATCGGCTCCGAAACCTCAAAGATCAAAGCAGTAAGAACTTCGCATGCCCAACGCAGAGGCCCCTGAGCCTCACACCAGCACCAGCCTCCCCACCCATTCAACCCTGATCCACAGCACCCCACCAAATCCATTGATGGGCCAGCGAGACCACAGGGCCCCCAGCAAATTACACAAAATGCAGAAGAAAGGGGAAAAATATATAATCAATCCCGGCAACCTTTACTATTCACTTCATCATCCCCACCTCCAAACCAAGGCCTACCTGACCACAGAACCCACTGGTCGCCTTGGACATGAACCTGCAATATAGCAAGTTCACGCCAAAATGTGACTCCTACTCCAGTTACACTTGCCTAACATCCTTTAAGCCCCACCCAACCTCTACCTCACTTCCTCCCAAACCTCATCCATTCCTATTTAATCCTATCCTCCCCTATCCTCCCAATTCCTCCTACTCTATTTATCTAACCCACCCCCCCGAAGATGTCCCTGGACAAATTGGTCTGTTCCAAACCTCATTTACAAAGGGTGTCAGAATCCCATTTCTCACAATATTTTGATTAGAACTGTAAAACTAATGGCCAGTTTTGATGTTAAACATGTTTATTGCAGGAAATGCATCAGCAATGCTTGCATCAGTAAACTTTTCTATTTAGCATACATCAGTAATACTTCACAGATAACGTCAAGCTAATGTGTGTACAGTTTTCTTAAACATAATGATGATATTTAATACAAAATTCACTTGCATATATACGATGGGGACAACACCTTTATTATAATCATCATGACTCATCACATATCCTAATTATGTGTTTAGGGCAGTTATGTCTTGTGAAGTATATCTGAAAAATACTCTAAGCTGTATTACTCAACTCATACAGCTACAGCCATCTGAGATATATTCATAAGCAAAAATACTAAATTTTACATAGGAATGTATCCCCAGGACTAATTAAAGTCATGCACAAAAAGGCTTCACTTATGTATTTCTCCAATAACTTTGAAATTAGCATAGTTCTAATATGCTTAAAATGCAGTTCTGTGGCAGTCAGAATTAATAAGCTAAGTTTCAGTTTTTGTATGCTTTATCCCATGGACCGATTCCCAGCTGATGCACCATTTTAACATTGTGTAAGCCCTTACTTCATAATATGTCACAAGTAATCGTCTTTCTCCTTCCAAACTGCAAAGATTAAGTGCCATGCCATGCCAATAAGCTTTTCATCATTGAACATTGGAACCCACGTCAGTAAGCTAAGCATCACACATGGCAAATCTCAATGTTTCACACCTTTAGTGCTATTTGATGTAAGTAGTGCCAAAGTTTCTGCCAAGGTATGCATATTCTTCCAGTTGCGCAAATACAGTTGGCAAGGCTGTGCATCTTTGCACACAACTAGTTACACATGAAATCTGAACTAGGCACCAAGTCAGATGTATATTGCTAGTTTTACTTCTGCATACATGGCTGATGATAGAAGGAATGATGTTAAATTTAGAGCACAAAGGTGAGGTGCTGAGGAGTCTAGGATATTTGTGGTACTCATTGTGAAGGGCTATAACTGTAGGCTGCTGCAGGGGGATTATACCAGTTCTCAGTTAAAGGCTGAGGCTTGGAATAGCTTAGCCAAGGTTGTGTCCAGTGTAACTGGCCTTCCACACCCTCGGGAACAATGTCATCACCGATATAGTGACCTTAAGAAGCACAAGCTGGACCTCCTAAGCCAAATGGGAGGTTGAATAAAGGACTGCTAACAGCCAACATTTGTGTAGGCACACTGACCCATCACCTGTTTATGATATGTTATTAGTTATCTACCAGCCATCACAGTTTCTCATTATGCTTTTATATATATATATATATATATATATATATATACACATACATATATTTACTTTTTGTACTGTACAGCTGCAGACCATGAGGCACACCAGGAGAGATTAACTTGCCTGACAGAGGCATAGGGTAAACATGATCAGGTCCATATTCAAGCCAGAAAACTATCCCTCAGTCACTAGCATCTTGAGCAGGCATACCTTAACCTTGCTATCAAGTATGCATGCATGCATATCTTCCCCAATAACTCTCACTGCTTGCATTAATTATTACATGTGTGTGTGTGTGTGTGTGTGTGTGTGTGTGTGTGTGTGTGTGTGTGTGTGTGTGTGTGTGTGTGTGTGTGTGTGTGTGTGTGTGTGTGTGTGTGTGTGTGTGTGTGTGTGTGTGTGTGTGTGTGTGTGTGTGTGTGTGTGTGTGTGTGTGTGTGTGTGTGTGTGTGTGTGTGTGTGTGTGTGTGTGTGTGTGTGTGTGTGTGTGTGTTCAATACCCAGAAGAAGCTATTTGTTTTTATTACAAAAACATATTTCTAAAATATTAACAGCGATTATATGTCAGTAAAAAATTGTGTATAGTAATTACAATTAATACATTTAAATGCTTATATCCTATCCATCATAGGGAAATAAATACCACTTTTTCTTGTATTCTAGCAATGATATTTCTCATTAATACCGTAACGTAATGCAGGGATGTAGCAAAGGTGTACAATAGTAAATTATCACAATTGCTGATGTATTGCCAAAAACGTATATTGAATAAATTAGTGCTACATGTCATGGATATAATTATCTATTTTTGTTCCTTCACCCCGTCTCTTTATCTTTTTGGTGGGGGTGATTATAATTTATTAACATTCTTCAAATTTACATAACTTGCTGCTAAAAACAAAATGACTAACTGCAGAGAGAGGTAGACTAACCACTGCCTGTGTTACCCCCACAGATGGCAGCATAGGCACCCAGCACTTTGGGGTCACAACTTGTCAGGATTGCCTCCACAATCCCTGCCCTATCTGCTCTTTCTGCATTAGGTAACTCTGTCCACTCTGCTGGTGCAGCGGTACCCTCTAGGAGCAGTACCACTGGAGATGGCAATTTTGTCACCCTGGGTCTGAGCTGCAGCTAAGGCTGAGATCATTTCCTCTTTAGTCAGGTTGGCATAAACCAGTCCATTGGCTACCCACCTTGGCCAACTGGTTCTTTGTCAGCTTACCACAATCCTCTACTGACATATTTGGATGTTTTCCTTGATTAAATAAAATAAAACTGCTGTGAAATGAAACTCTGAATGTTTGCCTTGTGGCTGCTGAGAATACACACACCTTCAATGACAACTGCCTACAGGGTGCAAAAGTTCAATTAATATCCAAACCACTGCTCATCAATATGTGATGTCACTTCTCTGGGGCAATAATCAAGGAAACTTATTCTTCAACACTGACACTGGAGAGGGACGTTCACTTGGAACAAAAATATATACACAAAGCATCAAGCACAATTTATCTTAAGAGCACACAGGGAACACACTCAGTCTGTGATCTGGGTTTAATTCTCTGTCTCTACCACACAGAAATCCAAATAGCAGGAAAAAACAAACGTATTAAAAACACAGCTGTAGTGGAACAGACAAAATTGAAGCCAACACTTTATATATTATATAACCTTTAATACAGAAGTTTAGTGCTTTCATTCTATTGACTTATGGAACTTCCTCAAAACTACATTTAAAATAAAAACCTTACATTAAATAAGAAGTCCCTATGTCTTATGACTTAAAAACATCCAATGAGAAACATAAGACAACTAATCCATAAGAACCAATAAATGTAAAATCAACTTCCAATGAAAAACTTGTACCAACAATTAACCTATTGCAGGCTGTAACCCTTACATCTAAAGCATCAAGCATCAAAGTATTTCAGTTTTAAGAGTGGCTGAATGGAAAAAGAATTGCTCAAACCCAGATAATTCATGGCATCTAATCTTACCTACCACTTTAACTTACACGTATCTAAATGTTCACTTACAATAAGTCCACAAGGGTCATTTACTATTTGTTCTACCACCATAAAACTAAATTTATGAGACTGAAATTCATTTATTAGCTTAAATAAAGCATTGCTACTATTGCCCTTTCTTATAATCGATGTATGTTCATAAATTTGCTCGCATAACTTCCTGGAGTTTTCTCCAACATAAAATGCTGGACATGAGTCACACAATGCTATATAAACTACCTGTTTTGAGTTACAGGAACATTGACCACTAGTCTCATAAACCTTGCCTTTGACATTAAATTGATCTGATACACAAGTGTAAGTACATTGTGAACAACTACCACATTTCCTAGCATCCAGTTTTATCATTGTACAAACTGTTTTTTTTTCCTCATTCCAACAGTTCTTTAAAAGATTTACACATTTTATACACTATGCTTGTTTTTTGTCCTAAATTCTTAAACAAAAAAACTTCTGCTTTAAAAAATTCCAATTCTAATAAAGGATGTCTGCTATTGCCTTGCCATCAAAGGAAAAGGTCATTATAAATGAAGTTTTGAAACCATTAATATTACCAACTTGCTGTAACTTTTTACCATGTGTTACAATGTCATGAGCTAAGATATCTATATTACTGCCCTTAACTCCTTGGTTGTTTATTATTGGGTATTTCTCTATCTGTCTCCCTTCAGGTCCCCAATAAGATTCCCCATTGACACAGCCATAGAGCTGAGTCCTCAGCCGAGTGTCCAAGCCAAGACCTCCAGCATCGTCACTGTGAAACCAGTGCTTTGTGTCCCTGCTCCAAGCAGCTGACACACATACACACTTTTTTAGATTTGATTTTCACACACACACACACACACACACACACACACACACACACACACACACACACACACACACACACACACACACACACACACACACACACACACACACACACACACACACACACACACACACACACACACACACACGCACACAGGAAACGCTGGCACAGATTTACTAGCTACGCCCCCTTCTGCCCAAACTATAAGGCAGTTACTACCCCCAGCACTCCAAAGCCAGCTGCTCTAAGGCTCTTACAAGTGTACCCAATTATGCTGAGTGAAATTAATGTTAATACAAAAGGTAATGTTGATCAAACAGCCAGATTTTCAGGAGTGTCCACAGTGTGTCACCAAATAGATATGGTACTTTCAACGGTTAAGATATTCTCTAAAAGACCAGTCACAACAAAAAGGTTAAATACATTTAATAATAAATAATGAGAACATGTAAATACTAAATATCTATTTAGAATAAACACAGATGATAGTTTCACACAGATACATACAGAAAAACAGTACTTAACTAATCTCACTCTATTTTCCTGACTGATGTAAAGAATTACTATTCTCTGGTTCACTTACTAGAGCAAGGCAGATGAAGTAGGTGAGGCATCCTTCTTTTTCACATTCCAAAAATAGACTGTTTTGAGACTTCAGTCTCGTCTAGTATTAAAACATAATTTTTGGCCTAGATTACAGAATGACATCACATATATCTGGTCATCTGACTTCTGGTCCCCATGCTATCCCCATTGCTAGAAACTAAATCAGAAGTTGGCACATATGTGTTAACATACACAAAGGCAGTGCTTTGCTAAGATGTGTTATAGCATCTGGAATCTATAAAAAACATAACACTCTCCCACTCTTCCAACAGGAGCTAATAAACCATTCTCTAGAACAAACATTTAGTCTCTGGCTGCAATCAAAACTGTAAGATACAATCTTTATGGCCTAAATTAAATAATTTAATGTCTTACTATTTTTCAAAGTTCAGAAAAAAGAAAGCTCGTGCTATGCCTAATCCCAGCAACAGTCACACAAAGTAGTATCCACAAAGAAAAAACGTAGCTGGAAACTGCTGATGTTAAAACCAAAGAAGAATTTATTAACAACACAAATCCACTTGTAGTTAGCGCTTTCGGGCCAAAACCCTTCATCAGACTAAATCAAAAAGATGTTACAAACATATTTAAAATACTCATCCACCAACCAGATTTCAATAAAAAGCCCGCCTTTTCTTGAGGGCTGGCTTAAGGGGCACAACATCATTTAAGCCAGGAGACCTGTGTGCAGCTAATTCAAGAATCCATTTAGATTCCACTAATTCAGTAGTCTGCTTTATATCTCCACCTCTACTGTTTAAAACAACATTTTGTATAACCCTAAAACTAAATTGATGTGTAGGATTATTTTTTACATGCCTATATAAAGCATTGTGTTCATCATGATATCTTATTGAAGACATGTGCTGTAATACCCTAACTTTGAGCATATTGTTGGTCATCCCTACATAATAGCTCGAACAGGAATTACAGTTAGCCAAGTATACTACATCCGTTGTCCTGCATGTTGCTCTCCCTTTTAACAGAACCCTCCTTCCACTAACCGGATGTACAAAAACCACGTCCCTGTTGATGTATTCACAGGGCTTACAATGGCCACACGGTACAGTGCCCTTCTTTATGGGCAAAGCTTTAGTAGTGTTGGCAATCCTCTCTTTACAAAGCATGTCCTTGAGGTTCCTGTTTCTCCTATAACCAAACTGAGGATTACTTCCAACAATGTCCCCTAAGTGAGCATCCCTGGTGATTATATTCCAGTTTTTGTTTATTATATCACGGACACCCTTTATGTTGCTTCCGTAGGTCAACATAACCTTCTGTCTTGTTTGTATGTTCCTAGCAGCTATGTCCTTCCCCTCTTTTACCCCTGCTGTGTTAATCCAAGGTCTATACTTGTCCTTCCTGTAGGCTCTACCTTTACTTACTGCTCCCTCTATCAGGCCCTCTCTGTTGCCCCTCTCCCTAAAACTTTTCCTCAACTTTATTAATTCCTCATCAAATTGGTCATCCTCCATACTTATCCTTGAGGTCCTACTCACCTGCCCTTGCACTATATTGGGGAAAGTGTATCTGGGGTGCATACTATCAAATGATAGCAGCGTGTTCTTCCAGCACTCCTTCCTAAACAGTTGTGAACTAAAGCCATTCTCAGTGAGTCTAACCCTGACGTCCAAAAAATCTAGGGAGTCACTCGAGCTGTTAACACTAAACTTCAAAAACGACGTTGTGGAATGGAGAAATTCTATGAAATGTGTTAGCTGCATGCTATCCCCTCTCCATAGAATAAAAATATCGTCCACAAAACGTAAATATGTACCTATATATTTTTTCCATTCCTCATTCTCCAAAACATGTTGTTGTTCCCAATAGGAGAGAACTAAGTTCGCATAGGTATTCGCACAGGGGGTACCCATGGCTACCCCCTGTGCCTGTCTGTATGTAGAATTAATACCTACAAAAACATTGTTTTCCAGAACCAATGTCAGTAATTCTTTTATAAGATCCAATTTCATTCCTGTGACCCCCATAGTCCTAAGAAGTTCCAATGCAGCTTGTATACCATAGTTGTTCCCTATAACTGTAAATAAGCTTTGGACATCAAGTGTGACCATTATCGATCCTTCTAATGATGTATTTCTATTCAAATCTCCCAAAACTGAGAGAAAGTGACCTGTATCCTTCAGTATGTTCTCTATGCTATCCACAAATGGTCTTAGTGTGACTTCCAACCAAATCAATATGTTTTCGGTGACCCACCCTCTGCCTGACACTATAGGTCTGAGTGGGGGGTCTATTAGTGATTTATGTACCTTTGGTAGGGCCTTGAACACCGGTGTAACTGGCTTATCAATCAGGAGGAAATCTAGTAGTTCCTGCATTATATACAAATTTGTGTGCAACCAGTGTAATCGACTGTGCACCCTATTGATCACCCCTCTATTGTATTCAATTGCACATAGACATCACCCTCAGAGAGCAGCTCTTCCATCTTGGCTTTATACCAGTTTGTATCCAGCACCACAACCGCCCCACCTTTATCAGCCATTTTTATGGTTAGATCCAGGTTATTACTTAGATCATCCAATGCCCTCCTCTGTTTTTCACTTAAATTATAATACCTTTCATAATCTCCTTTCTGAAAATAGGCTGAAAGATCACTTTCACATTTGCTTATAAACAAACTTAATGCTGGTAACAATGGTGGAACATAACAGCTCGGTTTATGTGGGTGCTTATTCATGGAACCAGTGTCTCCAAAAAGCTTCCGTAACATGACATTCCGACAGAAAAACATAATGTCCATCACTACATCACTATATGCACAAGTTCTACTCGGCACAAACATTAACCCCTTGTTTAAAATCTCCAGTTGTTCTTTACTTAAAACATACTTTGATAAATTAAAAACAATACCATAGTCCAAAATAGGAGTCAGTCCAATGTCCTCCTCTTCTTGGTGGGGTCTCGGTCATCAATCAACGACCTCTTCCAGGATCCTCTCTTCTTCACATTGGCCGGTAGTAACCCCAAAAAATGTTGTTGGCCCATCTTAACCTTAGGGCGAGCCCCCGTTTTTAGGTTGCTCATCCTCGGCTCATTCTCTTGTCTTGTGGCAGGTATATCCTCCTGCTGTGTCGTCTCCTCACATGCGTGATTGCTGTTACTATCATCCCGCAAAACAGGAACTCCTGATGTACCTGCGTTGGGTTCTTTTGAAATCGAGTAAACCATTGTGTTAATGCCTTCTCTATTACTCGTGGAAGGACTGGTAGAGACTTTTTCTATAGTTGAATTTTGCGATGGCTTGTCCTTCTTATTCAGAGCGATAGCTGGTAAAACTGGTGCCTCATCCATTGATGTCATAACCCTGCGTCGCTCTACGTAATCACGCCTTCCATCATTCAATCTAGAGTGTCCCCGTGTTGTTTCTGCTTGCATGGACTTATATTTTGGCCAGATAAAGATATTACCTTTAGTAAAATCTTTAAAATCTCTCCGCAACTTCCCCATTTTCTGAGTGCGGAGCTTGTCATCATTCTCACTGAGGGTACTATTCAGTTGCTTGAGGTGAGTAACATACTGTCCTTCTTTGAAATCTCTTTCAAGCCTCTGCTGCAAACTGGTAACCTCCTTTTTTAATGTTTCAACCTCTGGTGCGAAATAACTAGTTAGGAGCTCCATGTACTGATAACTAGTACGTATATTAATCTCTTGCCACTTTGCCAGCAAATCGGGATACCTGTCCCCCTGAGTTGGCATGCACAGTACACGCATCCCTCGTGGCACAACCCCATAGTCTAAGCAAGCCTCCATATGATATGCTTGCCACTGCAACCGTTGAAGCCTCAATGCCTTATAATTGAGGTCTCGTGTTAAGTCATCAAAAGTTTTATCTGTAGCCAGGGGTACTGCATTCCCTTCTGTTCTTTCTTTGCGTACTGTAAAACCCAAATTAAGCAAAGGGTTTTCTTGTAGTATTAGTCTCTCAGTACACCATCCTCCTAGTAGCCCTCGAACATCCTCCTGTTCCATCAAGGTACTCATAACTCCTGTTATGGAGGATCTCTCCACAGCATGCATAGCACTGGAAAGCCAAACCGACAAAAATCCAGAAAAAAGAAAGCTCGTGCTATGCCTAATCCCAGCAACAGTCACACGAAGTAGTATCCACAAAGAAAAAACGTAGCTGGAAACTGCTGATGTTAAAACCAAAGAAGAATTTATTAACAGCACAAATCCACTTGTAGTTAAAAGGGAGAGCAACATGCAGGACAACGGATGTAGTATACTTGGCTAACTGTAATTCCTGTTCGAGCTATTATGTAGGGATGACCAACAATATGCTCAAAGTTAGGGTATTACAGCACATGTCTTCAATAAGAAATCATGATGAACACAATGCTTTATATAGGCATGTAAAAAATAATCCTACACATCAATTTAGTTTTAGGGTTATACAAAATGTCGTTTTAAACAGTAGAGGTGGAGATATAAAGCAGACTACTGAATTAGTGGAATCTAAATGGATTCTTGAATTAACATCAGCAGTTTCCAGCTACGTTTTTTCTTTGTGGATACTACTTCGTGTGACTGTTGCTGGGATTAGGCATAGCACGAGCTTTCTTTTTTCTGGATTTTTGTCGGTTTGGCTTTCCAGTGCTATGCATGCTGTGGAGAGATCCTCCATAACAGGAGTTATGAGTACCTTGATGGAACAGGAGGATGTTCGAGGGCTACTAGGAGGATGGTGTACTGAGAGACTAATACTACAAGAAAACCCTTTGCTTAATTTGGGTTTTACAGTACGCAAAGAAAGAACAGAAGGGAATGCAGTACCCCTGGCTACAGATAAAACTTTTGATGACTTAACACGAGACCTCAATTATAAGGCATTGAGGCTTCAACGGTTGCAGTGGCAAGCATATCATATGGAGGCTTGCTTAGACTATGGGGTTGTGCCACGAGGGATGCGTGTACTGTGCATGCCAACTCAGGGGGACAGGTATCCCGATTTGCTGGCAAAGTGGCAAGAGATTAATATACGTACTAGTTATCAGTACATGGAGCTCCTAACTAGTTATTTCGCACCAGAGGTTGAAACATTAAAAAAGGAGGTTACCAGTTTGCAGCAGAGGCTTGAAAGAGATTTCAAAGAAGGACAGTATGTTACTCACCTCAAGCAACTGAATAGTACCCTCAGTGAGAATGATGACAAGCTCCGCACTCAGAAAATGGGGAAGTTGCGGAGAGATTTTAAAGATTTTACTAAAGGTAATATCTTTATCTGGCCAAAATATAAGTCCATGCAAGCAGAAACAACACGGGGACACTCTAGATTGAATGATGGAAGGCGTGATTACGTAGAGCGACGCAGGGTTATGACATCAATGGATGAGGCACCAGTTTTACCAGCTATCGCTCTGAATAAGAAGGACAAGCCATCGCAAAATTCAACTATAGAAAAAGTCTCTACCAGTCCTTCCACGAGTAATAGTGAAGGCATTAACACAATGGTTTACTCGATTTCAAAAGAACCCAATGCAGGTACATCAGGAGTTCCTGTTTTGCGGGATGATAGTAACAGCAATCACGCATGTGAGGAGACGATACAGCAGGAGGATATACCTGCCACAAGATAAGAGAATGAGCCGAGGATGAGCAACCTAGAAACGGGGGCTCGCTCTAAGGTTAAGATGGGCCAACAACATTTTTTGGGGTTACTACCGGCCAATGTGAAGAAGAGAGGATCCTGGAAGAGGTAGTTGAGCGACGACCGAGACCCCACCAAGAAGAGGAGGACATTGGACTGAATCCTATTTTGGACTATGGTATTGTTTTTAATTTATCAAAGTATGTTTTAAGTAAAGAACAACTGGAGATTTTAAACAAGGGGTTAATGTTTGTGCCGAGTAGAACTTGTGCATATAGTGATGTAGTGATGGACATTATGTTTTTCTGTCGGAATGTCATGTTACGGAAGCTTTTTGGAGACACTGGTTCCATGAATAAGCACCCACATAAACCGAGCTGTTATGTTCCACCATTGTTACCAGCATTAAGTTTGTTTATAAGCAAATGTGAAAGTGATCTTTCAGCCTATTTTCAGAAAGGAGATTATGAAAGGTATTATAATTTAAGTGAAAAACAGAGGAGGGCATTGGATGATCTAAGTAATAACCTGGATCTAACCATAAAAATGGCTGATAAAGGTGGGGCGGTTGTGGTGCTGGATACAAACTGGTTTAAAGCCAAGATGGAAGAGCTGCTCTCTGAGGGTGATGTCTATGTGAAATTGAATCCAATAGAGGTAAAAGGGGTGATCAATAGGGTGCACAGTCGATTACACTGGTTGCACACAAATTTGTATATAATGCAGGAACTACTAGATTTCCTCCTGATTGATAAGCCAGTTACACCGGTGTTCAAGGCCCTACCAAAGGTACATAAATCACTAATAGACCCCCCTCTCAGACCTATAGTGTCAGGCAGAGGGTGGGTCACCGAAAACATATCGATTTGGTTGGAAGTCACACTAAGACCATTTGTGGATAGCATAGAGAACATACTGAAGGATACAGGTCACTTTCTCTCAGTTTTGGGAGATTTGAATAGAAATACATCGTTAGAAGGATCAATAATGGTCACACTTGATGTCCAAAGCTTATTTACAGTTATAGGGAACAACTATGGTATACAAGCTGTATTGGAACTTCTTAGGACTATGGGGGTCACAGGAATGAAATTGGATCTTATAAAAGAATTACTGACACTGGTTCTGGAAAACAACGTTTTTGTAGGTATTAATTCTACATACAGACAGGCACAGGGGGTAGCCATGGGTACCCCCTGTGCGAATACCTATGCGAACTTAGTTATCTCCTATTGGGAACAACAACATGTTTTGGAGAATGAGGAATGGAAAAAATATATAGGTACATATTTACGTTTTGTGGTCGATATTTTTATTCTATGGAGAGGGGATAGCATGCAGCTAACACATTTCATAGAATTTCTCCATTCCACAACGTCGTTTTTGAAGTTTAGTGTTAACAGCTTGAGTGACTCCCTAGATTTTTTGGACGTCAGGGTTAGACTCACTGAGAATGGCTTTAGTTCACAACTGTTTAGGAAGGAGTGCTGGAAGAACACGCTGCTATCATTTGATAGTATGCACCCCAGATACACTTTCCCCAATATAGTGCAAGGGCAGGTGAGTAGGACCTCAAGGATAAGTATGGAGGATGACCAATTTGATGAGGAATTAATAAAGTTGAGGAAAAGTTTTAGGGAGAGGGGCAACAGAGAGGGCCTGATAGAGGGAGCAGTAAGTAAAGGTAGAGCCTACAGGAAAGACAAGTATAGACCTTGGATTAACACAACAGGGGTAAAAGAGGGGAAGGACATAGCTGCTAGGAACATACAAACAAGACAGAAGGTTATGTTGACCTATGGAAGCAACATAAAAGGTGTTCGTGATATAATAAACAAAAACTGGAATATAATCACCAGTGATGCTCACTTAGGGGACATTGTTGGAAGTAATCCTCAGTTTGGTTATAGGAGAAACAGGAACCTCAAGGACATGCTTTGTAAAGAGAGGATTGCCAACACTACTAAAGCTTTGCCCATAAAGAAGGGCACTGTACCGTGTTGCCATTGTAAGGCCTGTGAATACATCAACAGGGACGTGGTTTTTGTACATCCGGTTAGTGGAAGGAGGGTTCTGTTAAAAGGGAGAGCAACATGCAGGACAACGGATGTAGTATACTTGTCTAGCTGTAATTCCTGTTCGAGCTATTATGTAGGGATGACCAACAATATGCTCAAAGTTAGGGTATTACAGCACATGTCTTCAATAAGAAATCATGATGAACACAATGCTTTATATAGGCATGTAAAAAATAATCCTACACATCAATTTAGTTTTAGGGTTATACAAAATGTTGTTTTAAACAGTAGAGGTGGAGATATAAAGCAGACTACTGAATTAGTGGAATCTAAATGGATTCTTGAATTAGCTGCACACAGGTCTCCTGGCTTAAATGATGTTGTGCCCCTTAAGCCAGCCCTCAAGAAAAGGCGGGCTTTTTATTGAAATCTGGTTGGTGGATGAGTATTTTAAATATGTTTGTAACATCTTTTTGATTTAGTCTGATGAAGGGTTTTGGCCCGAAAGCGCTAACTACAAGTGGATTTGTGTTGTTAATAAATTCTTCTTTGGTTTTAACATCAGCAGTTTCCAGCTACGTTTTTTCTTTGTGGATATTTTTCAAAGTTAGCTGGACTGAGATTAACCTCTTCTCTTTCAGTATCATCTGTTAAAACGTATACATTTAATCAGTTACAATACAGTCAGGACCCACTATTGGTAATTTTTTTTAACACAAGCAACTTTACAGATACATTTTTTAACACAAGCATCTGTACAAATCAGTCTGATATACAAATGACATATAATTATTTACAAAATTCCAGTTATGCTGTGCTGGCCTTATTTCTCCTGGCATAGCTGACAGTACCTCACATCTTCACAGAGGATATCATGGAGAGGGACCTTGGTGCATGTATAAACAGGGCTGAAAATGTCCTGTGTAGGATTGCTAAAACAATGCCATGTCTAGCACTGACACAGGCAGCTGACAGAGGAGACAAGGACTAGATTCTTAGGGTTTTCAAGCTGGATGTGGGTGAGACTCTGATGTCACTTACCCATCCCCGATCATGGTGTCCCCAACCTTTAGTCTGCATCACTATCCCTGTATGTCTTGCATATTCTGCATGTCTTTGCATGCTTCCTAACCTACTCTACCTACCTGACTGTCCTGGAAGTGTTCAGTTGGACTATCAGCAAATGATATACAAATAAACAAAAACAGGACACATATTAGCAAATGTTTGCACAATATCATGCAAGTACTGAAAAAAATGGGAAGCTACCTTGGAACTATAATAAAACCAAATCCTTTAATAAACACACATTACATTAAGCACCTTTGTCCCTTACTGGGGACTTCATCAGAATATTCCACAAAAATGTCACTTCCTTAAATACAGTACATTCCTCATTGATTTAAAAATGCATAACTTAAATACTATTTAACACAACTAAAACTTTCTGTTATAAAATCATTTTTATATGGCATTCCAAGTAATAATCCACCTAAAATTAATCATTACTTATGCATAGTGCACACTGTGTTAAAATAAGAAAGACCTAAATAAAATAATCGCAGTCTAGTTTATAAACCCCTAACCAAATGCTCTTTAATATTGGACTTTGTTATATAATCAGTTGTGTATTATAGTATAGCATCTCTTAATTTAAAACAGGCTACAAAGTAACACTTTCATTTAATCCAGGTGGTGTTGCAGCATGCAATCTTAGCTGCCATAGTGTCTTTATATTCTGAAAATATTCTTCCATTTTCCACCCCTGGGATTTTTATCAAAAATTTCAATAATTCCAAACCCACACTTTTTGTATTCATTACATGTTTCTGCATGTTTTGCAAGTGTGTTATTAAATTTTTTCTTATTAATATCATAATTATGCTCATGTATTATTTTTCTTAATGCCCTCTCTGTTTTTCCAATATAAAAACCATCACATCCAGAGCATTTAGCCAGATTTATAAGATCATATGAAGCACAATTCCACTCCTTTAAAATTACTTTAGAATTTAAACCATTCCTTAACACAATATTTGTTTCTAAAATATAAGGACACTGCATACAAACTCCACATTTAAGTACAATCCTTTGTCTCTCTTTCCCCCATCTACCTTTGGTCTTTCCAATTTTTTTTAATTAACCAAAGTCTTATTGATAAAATGGGGGTAATTTCAGAGAATTTTATAAATGTCATCATTTCTCTTTAAAAAGTTCAAGTCGCCTTTATTATAAGTGCTGCTATATGCAAGTAATGTCACAGAATGTATAGTGTAGTACATGTACAGTAACACTCAGTGAAGAGTAGATCACAGGGTACTTATCCTTCACTACAATGGACATTATAGTGTAATTAGTATTCAAGAGGTCAATGTACATCACATACCTCTCAACTGCCCAGATTTTTGCAGTATGTCCAGATTTTTCCTCATATTTTGGACTGCTCCTCATAAAATGTGTGGTTTTCTGGCAAAAAAAAAAAATGAGGATTGAAGTTACTATATAATGGGATACACTTGAGTTTCAGAATCATATCATTCAGAAAATGTGTGCAACACACATTCTGTTGTACTGACAACTTTCTAAGATTATTAGAGCAATATTTAAAATCCGTCCCTATTTTTGGGCGTTTGTACCCGTTATTTTTGGATTTGTCTAGATTACTTGCACTAAGAGATATTGTACATCATAGTTCAATTACTATCACCAAGTGTTGTATCACTCACAGTGCAGTTACTAACAGAGAGTTCAGTGCACAATAGACATTTATGTGCAATACATATCAGAATGCAGTTACTATTACAAAGGGCAGTGTTCTTCACAGAGCAGTTATTATCATAGAAGTCAGTGTACATAGGGCAGCTACAGAGTGCACTGCCCATCTCAGTGGACTTACTACTACAGAGATCAATACATGTAGCATAGCAGTTACACCCACACAGCACAGTGTACATTGTACATCACAGGGCAATTATTATTAAATGAAGTGTAGAACACAGCTACCATGCAGTGCAGTGTATATCACAGTACATTATTTGGCATATAACACTGTGCATATCACAGCAGAATTACTATCAAAACATGTGATGTTCATCACATTACAGTTACTACTACAGAGTGTAGTGCTTGCAGACACGAAAGTGTACATTACTATGCAATTACTGTTAGGGAGACCAGAACACATCACATTATAATTACTGCTTAAAATTCAGTGCACATCATAATGGGCTACATATAATTAAGTTGCTATTGCAGAGTGAAGAACATGTCACAGTATAGCTGCTATAATGAAGTATAAGGCATATTGCATTTCATTTTGTATGACAGAAATCAGTGTATATCACAGCTCCACTTACACAATAGTATGCATTTTATATCACATAAAAGTTGCACCACAGAATTCAAAGCACCTTGCCATGCAATGAGTAACACAGAATACAATATCCATTACCATACATGCATTACAAAAGGTTTGCACAGCATATAACAAAATATTTACACTACAAAGTGTAGTACATATCACAGTCTGATTATTACCACAGAGTGTAGTATACAGCACAGTATTCTTACAGCACAGAATGTAGTGCCCAACAAAATGTGTTTGTATAATATTGTGCCCAGCACAATGGATTTGTATGATATTGTGCCCAGCACAATGTGTTAGTATGATCTTGTACCCGACAAAGTGTTTGCATGATATTGTGCCCAGCACAGTGTGTTTGCATGATATCCCAACACAATGTGTTTGTATGATAGCACAATGTGTTTGTTTGATATTGTGCCCTGCATAATAGATTTGTAGGATATTGTGCCCAGCACACTGTGTTTGTATGATACTATGCCCAGCACCATGTGTTTGCCTAATATCCCAGCACAATGTGTTTGTATGATACTGTGCCCAGCACAATGCATTTGTGTGAAACTGTGCCCAGCACAATGTGTTTGTATGATCTTGTGCCCAGCACAATGCGTATGTATGATATTGTGCCCCACACAATTTGTTTGCATGATATTGTACCCGGCACAATGTGGTTGTATTTTATTGTGCCCAGCACAATTTGTTTGTGTGATATTGTGTCCAGCACAATGGATTTGTATGATATTGTGCTCAGCACAATGTGTTTGTATAATCTTGTGCCCAGCACAAAGTGCTTGCATGATATTGTGCCCAGCATACCAGATAGATAGATAGATAGATAGATAGATAGATAGATAGATAGATAGATAGATAGATGGATACAAATATATAGGTATTGATATGTAAATATCAATATAGATATAGATATAAACATGTCAGGAAAGGTGTACTGCTAAATATCTTCCCATGTTTACTGATTTAGAAATCTCTTACACTTGTATCTATGCATGCAGAAACAAAATATGTGATACTTTGTATCAGTAACTTTATCAAAGCTAAAGTGTGCTTTGCACTTCACTTCCTGCTTCTTTGTACACTTTAATGCCTGTCTGATCATCTGCTTGTCAGTCAGAAATATTTGTAGTCATCTCAGATTGTAGTGGGAGATGATAATGTGCAGTGCATTTTTGTTTTTTTTTGTGAAGGAACTGCAGGCCTTTCAGTAATATAATTCAAAGGGTTATGCTATATAAAACTATTTTTGCCTTAAATCAATTACAAGGTGAAATAACAAAGTAATAAGATGGTCTAAGAAATAAATACCTCAAAAATTTATAGATTAAGGGATGGGAAGAAAAAACAGCTTATGATGGAGATCGTTGTGATATGCAAGCAGCAGATGTATTGAAATGGATTTATTCAGTAGTTTCACTAGAAAGCATATTTTGCTGTTCCCGTGTGCCATAAAATCAAGAAATAAAACTGTATTTATATTGTTTATTATTGCAGCACAGAGTCAGTTTGAGACAAGCCTAATGTAAAATGGTTATAATCTAAGTAAATGTCAAAATTAATCTGATAATTACAGGGAATCGAGGTTGAGACTGATATGTGCTGAGATCCACAAAAATAGCAAATGTTAAGAAAGGAATCTAACATAAAAATATACAAATGCGCCCATATTATGGCTAGCCTAATGACAAAGAGGAAGGAATACTTGCTACATTTTCAGAAACCTGAGTCCAAAGATGGCTAGGATGCCATATGACCACTAAGGGAGGGCAGCAACCAAAGAACATCAATTCTCAGTCCCATGTCAGGCTTTATGTGCTGCAATTAATGCTCCTGATGGAGAGTCAGGGGTGCTGCAATGATCAGATGCAGATGCAGGTTATCCACAGCAGGAAATATCTGTGCAAGCATATGTGCTCTTCATGCAATGATATCAATGTGCATTTTGGGAAAGGAATAGGGTAGATTAAATTTAGATTAATATGAGACCCTCCTAATTCTTGCTGTATTAATTCAAATTCAACTTGACAAGTGGGGGAAGGCTATCAAAATAGAAATAAAAAGGGGGCTATAGTTACATTTCTTGAAACTTGCAAATGATAAAACAATGTTGCTGAAATATATATTGACTAAAATACATTTTTTGAAAACACAGTTTGTGGAAAACACTGAAGCAATACAAAATGTTATGGGAGCTTAAAAACAAGGAATTGCAGTTCTCAAAACCTACATTCTTGATGTGGTTGGGCCTTACTTACCTCCCTATTAGTTATTATTCTGAATACAAGGTCTATGTAATTTGAAGTAACATCTATGAGTGCAACTAAATCATTGGGCCAGATTCACGAAGCCTCCGTGTAAGAGTTATAACTCTTACACGGAGGCTGCAGTTAAACGGTGTGATGTCAGCATGTCATGCATATGCATGAGGTGCATGAGGCATGCTGAATCACACTAGTAACTCTTACACGGTCCATGTAAGAGAGTAGGGGGCATGTCTGTAGGCTAAGCCCTGCAAGCGGACATGCCCCCGGAAGACTAGAATGGCTGAAAGTAAACAGCCACGAGAGAGGCCATGGAAATGTGAATAAACACACTACACAACACATGCCCCGACAGACCATCAGTGTGTAAAGTGAAGAGATGTTATAAAATTAAATTAAAACCTGTTTTTTTTTTTTAAAACCCCGTAAATGTTTGCTACTGTGTGCTCTCGTGTGCGCAGGTGTGCTACTAGCGCAATTGCAGTTAGCAGTCAGTGGAAAAGGATATAAGAACTAAATATGCAAAGTAAGCCAAGAAGTAATAGCTTAGCGGTAGAGTTGCTGGCCTAAGACTAGGCAGGCAGGGTTCAAGCCCCCACAACAACCTTTTTTTTTTTGTAAATAAGCACTAAAAAGCCCCCTGACAGTATTGTACAAATGTAAAAGTATTCACTTTTGTAAAATGGAATGAAATGGGCTTTCCCACTGTTATTAAGCTAGCGACTGCATTTCGCCTGTTTTACTGCTACTTTAAGTGATTTCTGCATTTTACACTGTTTATTGCACTTTAAGTTACTAATTGTTGCAAATTGTTTCTGTAGGCTACACACTAAAGTGCGCTAGCCGATTTACAGCATTTATAGCATTTACTGTCTGTTTTTTTTCCTTATCTCTGTAATAAAACAAAAAAATCTCTTGTTTTCCCACTTTACTGAACTAGAGTAGTCCAGTTTCAGAGTTGCTGATCCCTGGGCTTTGTTTTTAGTTCCTGTTACTGATCCATTGCCTTATTAGGAAGGAGGGAAGTTTCTTTGCTTACCAGTGGGAGTGGGAAGCACTGAGCGGCCTTTTTGTCTGATTTGGTGAAGTTTCAGCCAGAAACTAGTAGTCCATTGGTCGTTTTAGGCCAATTCCTAGCTCCCTTCAGCCCCCTGCTATAAAACACGCTAAACTGTACTGCTGATCTAACCAGCATATCCTATAACTGAAAAGTTCATCTCTACTTGATTCCCAAGTAGACTATTCTCTATCTGTAAAGCCTAGCACTTACTCCTACAGTACTTGCACCTTGATAAAGCACTCTTATTATAGATAGTACCCCACCAGCCCAAAACCCACTTCCCCCGGAGTCCTTTGAAAGTTCTTTATCTACTACTTCTAGTATGTCGAGGGATCAGTTGCTAGTGTCCTCTCCAGCTCAACTGGTGAACCTGGGAATATTGAGGCAATGTTACAATTGCCTCATGTACACAGACAATCCTCTCCTTCTCCCACAAAACACAAATACATGCGAGATGCAACTATACGGCCAAACTGGAGGCTGAGCTCTCTCAACATAGGACTGGCAAGACCAGACAGGAGGAGAAGGCAACCACACACAATACATACCCAGTCACACATGGTACCATCACAACTTCAAATCATACACATACTCACACAAAGACATACTGAGGCTCTGGTCAAAATTTACCAAAACAGCAGAGGCCACCAAAGCAGACACCCAAACAACTACCACCTCACGACCCAACACATGCAACACATAGACCATACAGTCAGAGTGTCAAACAGTCACAGCCCTTAAGGCCAAACAAAATGCCAGACACACTTGTCATTGGTGATTCCATAGTCAGGCACACTGACGCCCCGCTCACCAGACTGAGTAAGGAGAAGGTCACAGTAAGCTGCCTGTCGGCGCTAGAATCCGCCACATAACGCAAGCACTCAGGTCTCTCAACAGCAGGTACAAGTACGACTCAGTCATTGTCCACGCTGGTGTCAACGACCTGAGACGCACCTCCTTGGACTACATGAAAAGGGACGCCGAGGAGCTCTCTGATTATGTAGCCCAGGCAGGTATGACCCTGACCTTGAGCAGTATCCTACCTTCACCTAGAATGATGCCACAATACAGTGATAAGATGATCAGCTTTAATAATTGGCTTAAATTCTGGTGTCATTCAAAGGGGATCCAATGTCTGTCTGCCTGGGATGACATGCTGGACAAGCCACGCTGCTTCAAGGGACGGCTTGCACCTGTCACCCTGGGCTTCCGGATATTGGCAAAGGCTCTTGCCACCCCATAGTGCCTTTTTAGGCAAGGCTCAAATTCTAAACCTACCACCCTAGAACACCAAAAGGAAAAAACTAAGGGTAATGCTGCTCAATGCCAGAAGTCTCAATCTCAAGATGCACGACTCGAGGCCCTTCTCAATATGGAGAACATCGATGTCTGTGCTGTGACAGAAACCTGGTTCAAGGCTCCTGAGAGCACCCCAGCACTAACAGGTTTCACCTCATATCATACGTTCCGCCCCAAAATCCGGACAACACCAAGAAAGGAGGGGTGTCCATATTCATAAAGGACACCCACACCTCAAGGTTGGTGGAAACGCACGATGCATCGGAGACCATCCAGGTGCAATTAACCATAGGCAAGACTGCTCTGCAATTTGTAGCATGTTACAGGCCACCCTCTCAAACTCAGGAACCTCACATGGCCTTCCTGAAAACATTGGAGGATAAATGTATCTCCAAACACCATCATACTAGGTGACTTCAACTACCCTAATATAGACTGGGAACACTACTCAAGCCCGAACACTCTAACCCAAAGATTCCTGGAGTTCATAAACTCAAATGCCATGGAACAACTAGTCACCATCCCCACAAGAGGTGAAAACATACTTGATCTCATCATCACGAACATGGGATCAAAATGTTCAACACCGAAGTATACCCCTCACTGGTGAGATCAGATCATAAACTAATCTCGCTGGAGGTCCTCATCCCCCCACCTGAAACAAAAAAAGACCACAGTGAAAAACTTCTCAAAAGCCGATTTCACACTTCTAAAAACTAGTGTGGTCTCCTTTAAGGCCCCTGAGCCAGTGGTAAACATTACTCAAACCGCTGAATCACTTACAAATGCCTTCTACCAGCACCTACAGGACTGCATGGATCAGGTAATCCCAAACAAAACTAAGACTCTCTGTACCAAAGGCAAGCGTCCAGTCTGGTGGACCCCAGCCATAAACAAGCTCTACAACAAAAGGAGGAAGCTACTACAAGATAGAGCAAAATCCTTGAAAGGTAAGACACCTTTGATCATTATAAGTAAAAACTAAGAGCTCTCATAAAATCATCCAAGGCAAATTTTGAGAGAAAAATCGCCAAGGACTCTAAAGACAATCATAAGGCCTTCTTTAGCTATGTTAGAAACCTAGGAGGAAACTCCCAGATATGCTCAGAATTAGTTCAAAATGATGTGAAAATTACTGAACCTACACACATTGCTAACATACTGGCTGACAGGTTCAGTGCAAACTTCTCCCCTCCCCAAAAGGAGAGATATCTATTCCAGAGGATTGTAGCCCCCAAACATCTCCAACGCCCAGGTGAGAACTGCCCTCACTAAGGCAAAAACACAGCATCCATGGGACGGATGGTGTCCCCGGCTGTGTGCTTCATGAACTCAACGAGGAATTAAACCCACAGTTAGGACAGCTGTTTAATCTTAGCCTCACCTCAGGATCACCCAAGGAGTGGCGCCTGACGACTGTGGTCCCACTTCATAAGGGCGGTGCCTCCACAGACCCTGGAAATTACAGCCCCATTAGCTTGACAAGCCTTATCTGCAAAGCCATGGAGAGGATCATAATGGACCTCATAAATAAAGACATAGGAACTTGCAGACTTTGGATCCAACCCAGTTTGGCTTTGTCAAAGGCAGATCCTGCCTCTTAAACTTGGTTGACTTTTTGAGACAGTCACCAAGGCCATTGATGAGGAAAGGCAGTCCATACAGCCTACCTCGACCTGGCAAAGGCCTTGACACAATACCCCACTCAGGTATCATCGAAAACTCATCAGCTTGAATGTAAACCCATACATCACAAGATGGGTTGCAAACTGGCTAAGCGACAGAACCCACAGGGTCAGAGTTGCTGGAGCCATGTCAGACTTAAAGCCTGTCACAAGTGGTGTCCCACAGGGCTCAGTCCTGGGTCCACTCTTGTTCGGCATCTACTTTTCTGAAGTACAAGCAAACACAGGAGGGTTATGGCTGACAAAGTTTGCAGATGACTGCAAACTGGGCGCCATAGTCGAAAACACATCTGACACAGATATCCTCCAGAAGGGCCTCACAGAAACGGATAACTGGTGCCAGAGCCATGGCCTGAAGTTAAACGCCAAGAAATGCATAGTCATACCCTACGGGAAAACAAGGTTACCCCTAGCTACCATATAGGTGACAATCCACTGAGCACAGAAGAAGTCATCAGGGATCTGGCGACCCAGGTTGACAGTAGTCTTCGCTTGACACTCATGTTGCTAAAGTAGTTAGGAAAACCTTCTATATGCCCACCTGATCATGAAGGGATTCACATCTAGATCAAGGGAGGTCATCGTCCCCTGTACTCATCACTCATTAGACCTATGATTGAGTACAATGCCCGTTCGAATGTATCTGACCAGACACCTGATGCAGCTTGAAAGGCCCCAAAAGTTCCTCACCAAAAGGATAAAGGGTCTCAAAAATATGTCTTATGCTGCCCGACTGAAAGAACTCCAGCTTTATTCAGTCTCATACCGCTTGCTCAGAGGTGACCTGTGCCTGACATATAAGGCCATGTCAAACCCAGATTTGATGAATATGCTTCACCTCAAAAATCTAGATCCCTCAGAACCACAAGGCGGAGACTTAAACCTTGACACGGTTATAAATAGAACGTGCTGGAGGGACAGATTCATCACCCAGAGACTCCTATGCTGTGGAACAAAATCCCGGTACATGTGAGGCAGAGCACCTCGCTGGCCTTGTTCAAGAGGAATCTTGACCAATGGATGGGAGATCGCAGATATACCCCAGGGATTACTTCAGTGTCACTGCTTGACAGAGGCACAGAAAAATGATAGGCATAGTTTTTATTCAAACTAAAGGGGTGGCGAAAGCCACATAACTATGGGCTAGGCTTATAAATGCCCTTGGGCAGATAGCCTAGTATGAACCTATGAACCTATGAACCTATGAACCTAATAAAAATAGTCAGAAATGTACTGATAGCTAAGCTGCTGTGAGACAGACTGCCCGTAGCTGAGTAGTGTATAAAAAGCTGCAAACTGCGTGCCCGTTGCTAAGCACCGGTTTAACAGGCTGAAACTGTTTGCAACTAGCTGTGCTTAGCTGAACATGTGTGTCACTAGCCAATTAAGGTTTATCCCAGCACACACCGTTTGCGCGCCGCACCCTCAAGC
Organism: Protopterus annectens; assembly: GCF_019279795.1. Taxonomy (NCBI): domain Eukaryota; kingdom Metazoa; phylum Chordata; order Ceratodontiformes; family Protopteridae; genus Protopterus; species Protopterus annectens. Next base: position 1,024,154,168 of record NC_056746.1, on the reverse strand, counting down.
TAACTGCCAGTGCGCATGCGTTAGCTCCGCGCAAATGAGTGCAGACCTGCTTTTAAGTGCTTAAAAGTGCTTTTGGCATGTTTGATTGACAGGTCTCAACTCATTTCTGTCAGGAAAATCAAAAATCAGTTGCCAGATTCGAACCCAGGATACCATGCACTAGAGTCAAGGTACTAAACCACTAAGCCATGACAGCAATACCTAGAAATGCAGAAATAGCATATATATGGGATAAAATCCAGAATGGAGCATGATAAAGCATTTTCAGTGAAGTAGATACAATTCCAAAACGGCCAATCAGAGAAATGTGCGGGAAAAGCGGCATATATAAGCCCCATAGGCGGGAATACACAGCAGAAACGATTGTAGAACAGACCTGCAGTCAGAATGAGTGGAGTAGGTGAGGGATGTTGCTTTCGAGCACAGCGTTGGGGCATTGAGGAGTCCAGATACATGGTCTGGCTCCTTGTCCATCATCACGAGGCCCAACTCATGCAGGGCCAGGTCTCATGGGGAGCGATAGGGCAGAGGCATGGGACCAGATGGCTTGTGATCTGACCAGTGCTACTGGCATTCCACGCACTGGTGAGCAGGTCCGTCACCACCATGCGGACCTGAAGCGACGCAAGCAAGACCAGTTGACCGAATGGATCCAGGAGGCCCGGGATATGCCCAATGCCCCACTACTGAGTAAGTTACATTTTGCTTATGTATGTAAGGATTTCAACTGGCTGATACCATGGAGATGTGTAGTCCAATATTACTTCTTTCACATTACAGCTGCAGGTGTCCGCTCTGCGAACCGAGATGTATGCCCGTAGGCTGGTGCGGCTGCACCACCATGCAGGTTAGTAACCCCACCCATTACTTGTAAATAAATATTTTACTGTAGCATGTATCAGAACACTGCAGTGTATTGATTAAAGTAATATAATGTGCAAGCAGGAATTGAAAGTCTGCAGGTATGGCTGCAACAAGTTCATCAGTATGCAAGTGTAACTGGAAATATAATTGATAGAATTAAACAGTGCTGTAATACAGATGTCCCACCATGAATTAAATATAGTGTAACCTGCAGTAGTCTCAAGAGTACAGCTTCAGAATCTGAGGTAGTCATATGTGAGATATATCCCTGTTGAAATGCTGAATCATGACAGAAGTGAGGCTGTTGGAAAGTGTTTGAATCACCACCAGTCTAACATGTGAACAAAGCCTAGAAGTACCAACCTGAACTGTGAAGTTGCAGGATGTGTGAGAGTGACAGAAAGGGTCATGTATGAATAAATAAAGTAGTAATAACCCCTGAATATAGTAGCCCCAGTGTGTTTCTACAGAACTAAATGCATGTGGGAAGTACATCTTAATATCCCAAACTGATTTCAGTGTGTCAGAATCTGGAATGTCTAGGCCAAACCCTGTATATGGTGATCACAGTAAACAATTTGCAGATAGAATGAATGATTATCTGACAGACTAAACAGCCATAGTTGTCCCCTGTCCTGTCATCAAAGTGTAGCAGGATGATGTATCTGATCAGATTCAAAATAAGTAGGATAGTGATGTATTTGTAACAGGTGTAGCATGACAGTCAAATAAAAATTATTTTGAAACATCAGCCTCAACTTAATTGTGTACCTATTACAAATGTAAATCAATGTGTAACATATGAATGTGTCATCACTTTCTATCTCCACCCAACCCTATAATTCCATATAACAACACCCACTAAATAATGGTATGTGAACATTTCATTAATCATGGACATTTGTCCGTTTCAAAATATATGCATGTCTGTTTGTGCATGTGCCCTGTTCATACCTGCAAATTTGATGGCCTGTTGCCATTAATCAACCCTGCATGTTGTTTGACTGTGTATTTCTGTTCAAATAATGCATGTGATATTGATATGCCCTTGTTCAATGGTGTTAATATCTGGGTGTTTGTTTGATGGGAATACCAATGCATGCTGTTACAACTAATCTGAATGGAATAAAATGCCACTAACCCAAACTAACATAACTACTCACAAACCTAGAACGCTGGGAAGGCAGGTCCCAGCAGACCCACCTCTCCCACCTCAGCTGGCGACTGCACCTGGCACTAGTGCACAGGCTGGACCCCCCCTCCGGTGGCCCTGTGCCACCTTCGGGTGGAAGCGCTGCAGGATGGGGCCCATCCCCTCTGCAAGTGTGGCCGGAGGGGTTCGGCCCACTCACCCTCCAAGGTGTCCGGTCTGTGGTGCGAGGGAGATCCAAGACTCTGTGCTTGGGCCCCACGCCAGCTCGAGGCTCTGTGGCACAGCTAACGCCCCGCCGCCCGCCACAGCCCCAGCACAGCCCTGTCCTGGGCTGTGAAGGAACAGTGGCAACTGCCTATGGGTGGGGATATCAGTTCCACTGTTGCCATCTGTGGGCTCATGCATCTTGGATATCCCAACCTCCGTCCCCGTCAATTGTGTAACCCCCCCACATGTGTCATACACCGCCCCTGTATGTGTCTTGTCTGTCTTGTCTGTTATCCAACCTACCTCCCCAGCTATACCGACTTCCTTCACCTGACATACCACTCTCACCTGAAAAAAAAAAAAAGGGCACTCTGTACCCACAAAAAAATTATGCCCCATACATAGCTGTCCATGTCGCACACATGTCTGCTTGACATTGAAACAGTTAATTACAATTGGCTCTACAACAAATATTAATGTTGTCCTGACACCTCTCTCAGGGGTGAAAGGTTTCCAATGTCTCACCAAAATACATGGAAATGCACAGCTGTTGCTGCCAAAGACATGGGCATCTATGGGCCTTACCTACATCCCTCCTGCAAATCCCACGCTTGTTTCCCTACTGTCTTACCCTCTTTGTGACCCCTTTTTCATCACTTTCCTGTCACCCCTTTTTCTTTTCTTTCAAAGAAATTAGCGCGGGTGTGCGCTTGTGTTAGCGGAGCTCACCATCAGTGCGCATGCGTGAGCTCCGCGCAAACGAGTGCAGACCTGGTTTTAAGTGCTTAAAAGTGCCTTTATGGCACTTTGATTGACAGGTCCTGTACTCAGTTTGAAAGTTTGCAAAGAAAAATAAATTCCCACTGTCAGTCTCGAACCCAGGACCTTGGTAACATCAGTCTGTATGACCTACCACTAAGCTATGCCTGCCTTACAAAAACACACTGCTAAAATAAATATAACATGTAATAGTAGGAATCAGTATAAAGGCAATATAGGAGATGTACTATCCGAAGCATGTCAGGCAGAGTTTTAATGGCCAAATTACTGGATTCCCATACTAGTTCAGTGTTAACAGATACAGCCCTGCTACTTGTTAGCTTGTACATAATACTGTAAGGTAATGTACATATATGAAGGTAAGTATATCTACACATACATATATATAAATATATATAAATACATATGAAATATAGTTGTAGGTGTCAGTATCCATACACACTCACTACAGGAAACAGTGAACATAAATGCAGCAACCTGAATCTGCAACACAGCCTGACCCTGTGTGACCTACTTACCCTTCTAACTGCTTAAAGGTGGCCTCAGCACTTTGATTGACAGGTCCTGTACTCAGTTTGAAAGTTTGCAAAGAAAAGTAAATTCCCACTGCCAGTCTCTTCATAAAATTAGTCTGTATGACCTACCACTAAGCCATGACTACCTTACAAGAACACATAGAATAATATAATATGTAATAGTAGGAATCAATATAAAGGCAATATAGGAGGTGTACTATCCAAAGCATGTCAGGTAGAGTTTCAATGGCCAAATTACTGGATTCCCATACTAGTTCAGTGTTAACAGAAACAGCCCTGTTACTTGTTAGCTTGTACATAATAAAGTAAGGTAATGTACATATATGAAGGTATATATACATATATATAAATATATATTAATACATATGAAATATAGTTGTAGGTGTCAGTATCCATACACACTCACTACAGGAAACAGTGAAGATAAATGCAGCAACCAGAATCTGCAACACAGCCTGGCTCCTGTGAGACCTACTAACCCCTTTAACTGCTTAAAGGTGCCTCCGGCACTTTGATTGATAGGCCCTATACTCAAGTCAAAAGCAGAATATAAGCATACTGGTAGGCCCTACCACAAGACCATTGTAACACTAGTCTGTATGACCTACCACTAAGCCATGACTCTCATACAGGAATATAGTGCTAAATAAGTGGAACATGTAATAGTAGGAATGAAGATAAAGGCAATATAGTATGTCAGGCAGACTTTTATAGTCCCAATTACTGGATTTTCCCATACTAGTGTAGTGTTAACGGAAACAGCCCTGCTAATTTTTAGCTTGTACCCAACAATGTCAGCTAATGTACATATATGAAAGCATTTATATGTACACAGATATATATATATTTATATAGCAATACATATGACATATAGTTGTAGGTGTCAGTATGCATACACACTCACTACAGGGAACAGGCAAGAGAAATGCAGCAACCTGAATCTACAACACAGCATGAAGCATGGGAGATGTACTAACCTTCACACTCACAGAACACTGTCAACAGCATACCAGCATGGTCCATGCCCTACAATCTGAAAGGGCAACGCCTATCTCACATACCCTTTTATAGCAGTGTTCTGAAATCACAGTGAGACATGCAATCAGTACACACCTGGCTGCATGCAATTAGCAAATGCTGCCTTACAATTGGTGCAGAGGCCATCACATGGACCTATGCAGATACCTACAAAAGCATTGAGTACCCACACTACACTCATGCAATACATTCATTGCATAAAACCTACAGAGAAAGAGAGAGAGAGACAGAGAGAGAAATCAAACAAATACAAGGACAGCCAGCAGCAAAAGCAGCAGCAAGCAGCAAGCAGCAAACAGGAAACAGCAAGCAGCAAGCAGCAAGCAGCAAGGAGCAAGCAGCAACAAGCACCACTGGCACAGCAACAGCTGCCACAAACACAGGTAATGCAAAGTAGCAGGTTAATCCTGTGTATACTGTGACACCTCCAAATGTATCATAGTTCACTATCTATAGGTATGTCCATGAGATAGGTTGTGTGTACATAGTCCTGAAATATAAACATATGTAATATTGCTGTACATGTTGCCCATACTTAACACTTCCATAGCTTAGAACACAAGGTCAGTTGTGCATATGATGCAGTAGTTCCCAGGGTCAGTAGAGGTTCCTCCTCATTGGTGTGGGACCACTGTGTATGTATGGCACTGTTCAGGTACATATCCTGTAGTATGGCCAGGATTAATATCAGTCTGTCATGTGGTGCTATGTCCTCCAGGGGTGAATGTAGCACACATCCAGGGATACCATTTCGTAACAGTGATGCTATGTGTTCTGCAATGATGAGGGTGGCTCTCACCTGGACATGTGAGAGGATAGGGAGGTGACAGTCATCTGGGATAACTAATACCACATGTGTAGGGAGAATGGGGGTACCTGCACCTAAACTGTCTGCAACAATGTTGCCAATATTCAGCATTTGGTGAATGTGAAGCATCTTAACACTGCTGACCACAGATGCCTTGCCGTCATGTGAATCTGCCCTGCTGCAGTAGCCTCCTACAATTGTTATACAATATGCCTGTATCTGTAGTCCACTGGACAGGACTAATAAGTGGTGTGCAGTTGTTCTGGGTTAGATATGTGTGTGCACAGTACATGCAGTATGTGGGATGTCTGTGGTAAGCATATGCAAAGGTGCTGGCAGTGTGTGTTGTGGCTTCCACTGGCCCAATGGGCTGCATGGATAGCATCACTGTCATAACTAGTGAATAACTGTGTAATTACATGCATACATAGCAAGGTAGTGTACTGTGCTTGTGGTGTTGTTCGGATATGTATATCCAGGCTGAGTAATGTGTGTCCACATCACAGGGTTGGATGGCAACACACATCCAGTATGTAGGATGAACACCCAGAATGTGTCAGACGCGGTCGCCTGTGCAGAAGTATCCGCCATTACCTGTGCATCCCCCACAACACACACACATGCAACATATGGCAGAAGTACTATAGCAGTACACACATGTTCATAGGTTCATACTAGGCTATTTGCCCTAGGGCATTGGTAAGCCTAGTAGAATGTGTTTGTCTTCACCACCCAATTACAAGTTATGCTGCTATGCCCTTGTCCGACGTTAGCATACTGTGCCTCTGTCTAACAGTGACATAGAAGTGATACCTGGGTACAACTATGATCTCCATCCACTCATCCAGATTCCTATGGAAGAGAGTCAATGAGGGACTCTGCCTAACCAGTAGTGTGAGCTCATTACAGAGTGAAGGGAGCCTCGGTTAGGAATATGCCCCTCCAGCATGTCCATGTATGTCAGTGCTGAGGTCCAGCTCTCCTGAGCATGTGGCTGTATGGGACTCTGATTGCCTGAGGTGCAGCATGTTCATTACTGCTGGGTAGGACATGGCTGTATATGGCATTACAGATTGCCTCTGAACAGGCAGTATGCCACTGAGTCCAGCTGGATTTACTTTTACCTGGGCAGCATATGACATCTGTGTGAGCCATTGCATCCCCTTGATGAGGTACTGTTGTCCTGTACCAGTTGCTGTAGGTGTCTGGTTAGGTACATCCCAAAAGGTGCATTGTACGCAATTATAGGCCTGATGATGGATGAGTAAAGAGGCACAATGACCTCCCCTGCCATACATGTGAATCCTCATGATTAGCTGGGCTATATAACATGTCTTTCAATCCACGCTGGCCATGTGGTTGACAAATGACAGACCGCCACCATGTTTCTTCCCAGGTCCCCAACCACGCCTTTCTGTACTCAATAGCCTAACACCTATGTTGTACTGTGCCACCAATGTGGAGGCGTGGAATCTGCATTGAATACTGATACTCCTCCCTTGTTCAAGTGTTAGCGACAAGAATGGTAAATAGCTATAACTTGGTAGTACTGGTGTGCTCCTGTGAAACCTGAAACAGGTTCATGTTACTGCACAGATATCGATGTCCAGAATGTTAAGTAGGGTTTCGAGTGCCTGCATCCTTAGGTCTACACTTCCGGTGTTGAGTAGCATCACTCTACTTCCTCATCCTTGTGATACAAATGGATGTGGGTTTGCCTTATGAGCCTTGCCTAATACAGGCACTATGGGTGTAGCAAGAGGCTCCACCAAATTCCAATAGGACAGGGGTGACAGGTGCAAGCTGTCCCTAGCAAAGCATACCACCCCAAGATGGCAGGCATTGGCACACCTGTGAATGACACCAGTATGTCAGTCAATTGTTGGAAGGGATCATCGTGCCTTGATATTGTGGCATCGCTCTAGGTGAGGGTAGGATGCTACTCAAGGTCAGGGTCAAACTGTCTTGGGCTTCAGGCTCAGAGAGCTCTGTACTGTCTCATGCCATGTAGTCCAGGGAGGAATGTGTCAGGCCATTCACACCAGCATGGACATTGACTGAGTCATACCTGTACTTGCCTTGGGGTTACCTGAGTGTTTGTGTTATGTGGCAGGTCATAGTGCCCGACAGGCTGCACACCGTGACCCTCACCTCGTTAAGCCTGATGAACATGATGTTAGTGTGCCTGATGATAGAGGCACCTAGTACAGGTGTATGAGGTGTGTTGTTTACTGTTAATGGCTGTGAGTGTTCAGCACATTGGCTTTGTGTGATATGTGCTGCACATGTTCGTTTCCATGGTAGCGGTTGCCTGGATGTCTGCTTAGGAGGTCTCTGCTGCATAGGCAGAGCTGTGGTCCGAGCCTACAAGCATGTTCATGTGTGATCATGTGTTAGGTCCACTGTTGTGGTAGGTCTATGTGACACTGGAAGTGTAGTGAGTGCTCTCCTTCGCCACCTGACTGGTTATGGTGGTATTGGAGTAGACAGAGCCTAGCCTCCAGTTTGGTATATGGTTGCATCACTCACATGAGTTTGAATTTGTTGTTAGAGGAGGGGTTGTCTGTGTACATGCATCTGTTCTAACATTGTCTCTGGAGTACCACACTCACCAGCTGGACTGGGGAGGGAACTGACAACTGACCTCTGGACATGCTAGAATACTATTGTGAATTCTGTAATAATTAATGATTGAAAACAAGGTTCAGTGGGGAGTGAGGGTGTACTGACATTACCTACAACTGCTGACTGATATAAAAGCTGCCAGTGAACAAGTGCCAGGTAACCTAAGTCCAATGTGTCACAATTAAGTAAATGCAACAATGAGAAGTAGTCACTTGCTGTCATGTGTAACATGGAAATACGTACAGTAAGCAATGCAGATATCAGTAGTGAGTCACAGATGTGTTGAGAAGCTGTGTACTATGTGGAAGTAGCATACCAGTGAAATAACAAGCTAACAAATAACAAGCATATAAACAAAGGTAGATCCAGGAGGCCTGATGTAGTGTTTGCTACAGCAAACAAGGTGTAGCAATGTCAGTAAGATACAGCTCAGATATGCAGGCACTATAAACCTGAAACCAGATGTCCCCCAGCTATGAATGGCAGAGTACAGCCCATTGTCACACACGAGTGCAGACCACAAACCTTGTTAATGTTAAATAACTGGCCTGAAGGCCAACTGCCCATACCAGAACTAATACACTTGTACACTGGGCCCTCAATCAGCAGTTCCCAACTTCAATGGATGAAAGCTATGTGTCCTGCCACCACAGTGCTTGCCACCAACCTCCCTAATGTAAAACAACTGGTCTGAAGGCCAAGTGCTTAGTACAAATGACATAGAATGATAGCTACACTGTAATCAGGTTTTAACCAAGCAGTAATAAGTAGAAGTTAATACTCCCTGTATAGAATGTACCATGTATTGTTGAGATACTATGCTGATAACCTGTTTGTGTATCTTTCCAGCTTGACATGGCTCCAAAAGAAACCCATCATATTCTGCTGCAGAGGATGACGTGATTCACCAGAGCCTGGTGTGTGACTATGCCATCCTGTTCTCACGCACCACCCAGAATCAGCAGGAGAGGTCTGCACTGTGGCAAAACCTCGTTAGCAGGATAAATTATGTTGGCATGCATGATAGGACATATGAGCAGGTGAGACATCACTGCAGTGATTTGATTAGAAATGTCCGCCAGCGTTGCAGATATCCAAGAGGCAACAGGTTGCCACAGGTGGGGGGTGGCGACACATCCCCCCCTCACCAGACAGGAGGGGCTACTGCTAAGTGTTGTGGATCCAGCCCCAGAACAACAACAGCAACACTCATGCATCATGATGGAGGTTGATCCACACAGCAGCAAGACACCGAGCAGCAGGTAAGATGCCATATTCATTTATTGTTATTACTTTTACATTTGTTGACCCAGATAGTTTAGCTGGATATATGTCCATTTTCAGTAGAGACAGAAAGAAGGGACCAGCACTCAAAGACAGCAGTTAAAATATATATTTAATTAGATTGTAACAACAACCTAATATGTGATGCACATACCGTTTCGCCAACAATGCCTTCTCTCAATGTGTCTTATCCAAATAATTTAATTACAGCCCATAATGCATTCAGCTAACAATTTATACTGCCTTCTTAAAGTGGTATGTTCCACATTCATTATATATTACTGACAGTTTAGCTAAACACAGAGACTCCATATTTTACAAATGAATTCACCAAAATAAGCCTGTTATGATATATGAAGGTAAGTATATCTACACATACATATATATAAATATATATAAATACATATGAAATATAGTTGTAGGTGTCAGTATCCATACACACTCACTACAGGAAACAGTGAACATAAATGCAGCAACCTGAATCTGCAACACAGCCTGACCCCTGTGTGACCTACCTACCCTTCTAACTGCTTAAAGGTGGCCTCAGCACTTTGATTGACAGGTCCTGTACTCAGTTTGAAAGTTTGCAAAGAAAAGTAAATTCCCACTGCCAGTCTCTTCATAAAATTAGTCTGTATGACCTACCACTAAGCCATGACTACCTTACAAGAACACATAGAATAATATAATATGTAATAGTAGGAATCAATATAAAGGCAATATAGGAGGTGTACTATCCAAAGCATGTCAGGTAGAGTTTCAATGGCCAAATTACTGGATTCCCATACTAGTTCAGTGTTAACAGAAACAGCCCTGTTACTTGTTAGCTTGTACATAATAAAGTAAGGTAATGTACATATATGAAGGTATATATACATATATATAAATATATATTAATACATATGAAATATAGTTGTAGGTGTCAGTATCCATACACACTCACTACAGGAAACAGTGAAGATAAATGCAGCAACCAGAATCTGCAACACAGCCTGGCTCCTGTGAGACCTACTAACCCCTTTAACTGCTTAAAGGTGCCTCCGGCACTTTGATTGATAGGCCCTATACTCAAGTCAAAAGCAGAATATAAGCATACTGGTAGGCCCTACCACAAGACCATTGTAACACTAGTCTGTATGACCTACCACTAAGCCATGACTCTCATACAGGAATATAGTGCTAAATAAGTGGAACATGTAATAGTAGGAATGAAGATAAAGGCAATATAGTATGTCTACTACCCGAAGCATGTCAGGCAGACTTTTATAGTCCCAATTACTGGATTCACATACTAGTGTAGTGTTAACAGAAACAGCCCTGCTAATTTTTAGCTTGTACCCAACAATGTCAGCTAATGTACATATATGAAAGCATTTATATGTACACAGATATATATATATTTATATAGCAATACATATGACATATAGTTGTAGGTGTCAGTATGCATACACACTCACTACAGGGAACAGGCAAGAGAAATGCAGCAACCTGAATCTACAACACAGCATGAAGCATGGGAGATGTACTAACCTTCACACTCACAGAACACTGTCAACAGCATACCAGCATGGTCCATGCCCTACAATCTGAAAGGGCAACGCCTATCTCACATACCCTTTATAGCAGTGTCCTGAAATCACAGTGAGACATGCAATCAGTACACACCTGGCTGCATGCAATTAGCAAATGCTGCCTTACAATTGGTGCAGAGGCCATCACATGGACCTATGCAGATACCTACAAAAGCATTGAGTACCCACACTACACTCATGCAATACATTCATTGCATAAAACCTACAGAGAAAGAGAGAGAGAGACAGAGAGAGAAATCAAACAAATACAAGGACAGCCAGCAGCAAAAGCAGCAGCAAGCAGCAAGCAGCAAACAGCAAACAGCAAGCAGCAAGCAGCAAGGAGCAAGCAGCAACAAGCACCACTGGCACAGCAACAGCTGCCACAAACACAGGTAATGCAAAGTAGCAGGTTAATCCTGTGTATACTGTGACACCTCCAAATGTATCATAGTTCACTATCTATAGGTATGTCCATGAGATAGGTTGTGTGTACATAGTCCTGAAATATAAACATATGTAATATTGCTGTACATGTTGCCCATACTTAACACTTCCATAGCTTAGAACACAAGGTCAGTTGTGCATATGATGCAGTAGTTCCCAGGGTCAGTAGAGGTTCCTCCTCATTGGTGTGGGACCACTGTGTATGTATGGCACTGTTCAGGTACATATCCTGTAGTATGGCCAGGGATTAATATCAGTCTGTCATGTGGTGCTATGTCCTCCAGGGGTGAATGTAGCACACATCCAGGGATACCATTTCGTAACAGTGATGCTATGTGTTCTGCAATGATGAGGGTGGCTCTCACCTGGACATGTGAGAGGATAGGGAGGTGACAGTCATCTGGGATAACTAATACCACATGTGTAGGAGAATGGGGGGGGTACCTGCACCTAAACTGTCTGCAACAATGTTGCCAATATCTGTGCATTTGGTGAATGTGAAGCATCTTAACACTGCTGACCACAGATGCCTTGCCGTCATGTGAATCTGCCCTCTGCTGCAGTAGCCTCCTACAATTGTTATACAATATGCCTGTATCTGTAGTCCACTGGACAGGACTAATAAGTGGTGTGCAGTTGTTCTGGGTTAGATATGTGTGTGCACAGTACATGCAGTATGTGGGATGTCTGTGGTAAGCATATGCAAAGGTGCTGGCAGTGTGTGTTGTGGCTTCCACTGGCCCAATGGGCTGCATGGATAGCATCACTGTCATAACTAGTGAATAACTGTGTAATTACATGCATACATAGCAAGGTAGTGTACTGTGCTTGTGGTGTTGTTCGATATGTATATCCAGGCTGAGTAATGTGTGTCCACATCACAGGGTTGGATGGCAACACACATCCAGTATGTAGGGATGAACACCCAGAATGTGTCAGACGTGTCGCCTGTGCAGAAGTATCCAGCCATTACCTGTGCATCCCCCACAACACACACACATGCAACATATGGCAGAAGTACTATAGCAGTACACACATGTTCATAGGTTCATACTAGGCTATTTGCCCTAGGGCATTGGTAAGCCTAGTAGAATGTGTTTGTCTTTCACCACCCAATTACAAGTTATGCTGCTATGCCCTTGTCCGACGTTAGTATACTGTGCCTCTGTCTAACAGTGACATAGAAGTGATACCTGGGGTACAACTATGATCTCCATCCACTCATCCAGATTCCTATGGAAGAGAGTCAATGAGGGACTCTGCCTAACCAGTAGTGTGAGCTCATTACAGAGTGAAGGGAGCCTCGGTTAAGAATATGCCCCTCCAGCATGTCCATGTATGTCAGTGCTGAGGTCCAGCTCTCCTGAGCATGTGGCTGTATGGGACTCTGATTGCCTGAGGTGCAGCATGTTCATTACTGCTGGGTAGGACATGGCTGTATATGGCACACAGATTGCCTCTGAACAGGCAGTATGCCACTGAGTCCAGCTGGATTTACTTTACCTGGGCAGCATATGACATCTGTGTGAGCCATTGCATCCCTTGATGAGGTACTGTTGTCCTGTACCAGTTGCTGTAGGTGTCTGGTTAGGTACATCCCAAAAGGTGCATTGTACGCAATTATAGGCCTGATGATGGATGAGTAAAGAGGCACAATGACCTCCCCTGCCATACATGTGAATCCCTCATGATTAGCTGGGCTATATAACATGTCTTTCAATCCACGTTGGCCATGTGGTTGACAAATGACAGACCGCTACCATGTTTCTTCCCCAGGTCCCCAACTACGTCTTCTGTACTCAATAGCCTAACACCTATGTTGTACTGTGCCACCAATGTGGAGGCGTGGGAATCTGCATTGAATACTGATATTCTCCCTCCCTTGTTCAAGTGTTGGGGCCGACAAGAATGGTAACAGCTATAACTTGGTAGTACTGGTGTGCTCCTGTGAAACCTGAAACAGGTTCATGTTACTGCACAGATATCGATGTCCAGAATGTTAAGTAGGGTTTCGAAAAGGCATCCTTAGGTCTAGACTTCCGGTGTTGAGTAGCATCACTCTTACTTCCTCATCCTTTGTGATACAAATGGATGTGGGTTTGCCTTATGAGCCTTGCCTAATACAGGCACTATGGGTGTAGCAAGAGGCTCCACCAAATTCCAATAGGACAGGGGTGACAGGTGCAAGCTGTCCCTAGCAAAGCATACCACCCCAAGATGGCAGGCATTGGCACACCTGTGAATGACACCAGTATGTCAGTCAATTGTTGGAAGGGATCATCGTGCCTTGATATTGTGGCATCGCTCTAGGTGAGGGTAGGATGCTACTCAAGGTCAGGGTCAAACTGTCTTGGGCTTCGTGCTCAGAGAGCTCTGTACTGTCTCATGCCATGTAGTCCAGGGAGGAATGTGTCAGGCCATTCACACCAGCATGGACATTGACTGAGTCATACCTGTACTTGCCTTGGGGTTACCTGAGTGTTTGTGTTATGTGGCAGGTCATAGTGCCCGACAGGCTGCACACCGTGACCCTCACCTCGTTAAGCCTGATGAACATGATGTTAGTGTGCCTGATGATAGAGGCACCTAGTACAGGTGTATGAGGTGTGTTGTTTACTGTTAATGGCTGTGAGTGTTCAGCACATTGGCTTTGTGTGATATGTGTTGCACATGTTCGTTTCCATGGTAGTGGTTGCCTGGATGTCTGCTTAGGAGGTCTCTGCTGCATAGGCAGAGCTGTGGTCCGAGCCTACAAGTATGTTCATGTGTGATCATGTGTTAGGTCCACTGTTGTGGTAGGTCTATGTGACACTGGAAGTGTAGTGAGTGCTCTCCTTCGCCACCTGACTGGTTATGGTGGTATTGAGTAGACAGAGCCTAGCCTCCAGTTTGGTATATATGGTTGCATCACTCACATGAGTTTGAATTTGTTGTTAGGAGGAGGGGTTGTCTGTGTACATGCATCTGTTCTAACATTGTCTCTGAGTACCACACTCACCAGCTGGACTGGGAGGGAACTGACAACTGACCTCTGGACATGCTAGAATACTATTGTGAATTCTGTAATAATTAATGATTGAAAACAAGGTTCAGTGGGGAGTGAGGGTGTACTGACATTACCTACAACTGCTGACTGATATAAAAGCGTCAGTGAACAAGTGCCAGGTAACCTAAGTGCAATGTGTCACAATTAAGTAAATGCAACAATGAGAAGCAGTCACTTGCTGTCATGTGTAACATGGAAATACGTACAGTAAGCAATGCAGATATCAGTAGTGAGTCACAGATGTGTTGAGAAGCTGTGTACTATGTGGAAGTAGCATACCAGTGAAATAACAAGCTAACAAATAACAAGCATATAAACAAAGGTAGATCCAGGAGGCCTGGATGTAGTGTTTGCTACAGCAAACAAGGTGTAGCAATGTCAGTAAGATACAGCTCAGATATGCAGGCACTATAAACCTGAAACCAGATGTCCCCAGCTATGAATGGCAGAGTACAGCCTATTGTCACACACGAGTGCAGACCACAAACCTTGTTAATGTTAAATAACTGGCCTGAAGGCCAACTGCCCATACCAGAACTAATACACTTGTACACTGGGCCCTCAATCAGCAGTTCCCAACTTCAATGGATGAAAGCTATGTGTCCTGCCACCACAGTGCTTGCCACCAACCTCCCTAATGTAAAACAACTGGTCTGAAGGCCAAGTGCTTAGTACAAATGACATAGAATGATAGCTACACTGTAATCAGGTTTTAACCAAGCAGTAATAAGTAGAAGTTAATACTCCCTGTATAGAATGTGTACCATGTATTGTTGAGATACTATGCTGATAACCTGTTTGTGTATCTTTCCAGCTTGACATGGCTCCAAAAAGGAACCCATCATA
Organism: Protopterus annectens; assembly: GCF_019279795.1. NCBI lineage: Eukaryota > Metazoa > Chordata > Ceratodontiformes > Protopteridae > Protopterus > Protopterus annectens. The sequence goes on along the minus strand of NC_056746.1, from coordinate 1,024,138,963 downwards.
TTCTGCTGCAGAGGATGACGTGATTCACCAGAGCCTGGTGTGTGACTATGCCATCCTGTTCTCACGCACCACCCAGAATCAGCAGGAGAGGTCTGCACTGTGGCAAAACCTCGTTAGCAGGATAAATTATGTTGGCATGCATGATAGGACATATGAGCAGGTGAGACATCACTGCAGTGATTTGATTAGAAATGTCCGCCAGCGTGCTGCAGATATCCGCAGGCAACAGGTTGCCACAGGTGGGGTGGCCACACATTCCCCCTCACCAGACAGGAGGGGCTACTGCTAAGTGTTGTGGATCCAGCCCCAGAACAACAACAGCAACACTCATGCATCATGATGGAGGTTGGATCCACACAGCAGCAAGACACCGAGCGTGCAGGTAAGATGCCATATTCATTTATTGTTATTACTTTTACATTTGTTGACCCAGATAGTTTAGCTGGATATATGTCCATTTTCAGTAGAGACAGAAAGAAGGGACCAGCACTCAAAGACAGCAGTTAAAATATATATTTAATTAGATTGTAACAACAACCTAATATGGAATGCACATACCGGTTTCGGCCAACAATGCCTTTCTCAATGTGTCTTATCCAAATAATTTAATTACAGCCCATAATGCATTCAGCTAACAATTTATACTGCCTTCTTAAAGTGGTATGTTCCACATTCATTATATATTACTGACAGTTTAGCTAAACACAGAGACTCCATATTTTACAAATGAATTCACCAAAATAAGCCTGTTACATACAACAAAGTATAACTTCAATGTTAATTTTTGTAATCAACCTGTAATTTATACTTATTTATATGGTGAAATCCATTTATAATAGCAATATTGAACCAGATATGAGTAATATTAATTATATGTTATGAGTAAAAATTTATGAAATATTCAACATATTTTTAATTTTTTATTTTTTATTTTTAAGGTACATCTGCTGAATGACAGATTATATATCCAATGTAATGCATAGAAAGATGCAAGAAATTTGAGGAATAATAATCGATACTAAAAATTATGAGTAATTGAAGATAATAATGCTATATCTTAGATAACATATCACATTTAGATCAATATTATTCCACTGTGAATGTCACATTGTATACCATTTATCCTTCATGTACATGATATTCATTAAGTCCAGGTTTAAAAAGGGCCCTAAGTGTAGTGATCCATCTTTCTTCCATATTATTAAGTCTATTGTGCCAACCCATTTTGAAATTCCTGTGTGATTGTATTCTGTCTATAATAATGAACTGAAATGAAGCTGTAGTATGTTGTCTAGTGTGTTTATATAGTGCGTTGGTTATGCGCCTATTTCGAATGGCGCTTAAATGTTCACTAATTCTGATCCTCATAGGCCTAGAAGTCTGGCCTACATAAAAAGCAGAGCAAGAACATTGTGCCAAATATGTCACCCAGTCTGAACTGCAGTTGCCAAAGATTTTGATGTTAAAAATTTTTGGTGTATTTTTGCTGCTGAATTCTTTTGTTTTGCGAATATGTTGACATAAACTGCAGTGTCCACATGGGTAACAGCCAACCAATGTGTCTCCAAATAATGTGGTTTGATGTTGTATACCAGGAAGACGGCGTTTGTAATGTGCAAAATTGGACTGTATATTTCGTCCTCTTCGATAGGAAAACGAACAAGTTTCAGGAAGAATATCCCTGAGAAAGGAATTGGACTGTAAGGTTCCCCAATGTTTTTCAACAATTTGCCTGAACCATTTGGTATTATTACCATATGTGGTGATCAACCTGATCGGTTGTTTGGCTGACTGAAGCCCTTCTGTAGATATGTTGTATTGAAGTAAATCCTCACGTCTTTTTTTGTCAATTTGTGCAACTGTGTTGTTGAGTCGGTTGATATTGTATCCTCTTAATTCACAAGTTTTTTTGTGATATTCTATATCGGATGAACAAATCCTTTTAAGCCGTATATATTGTGATTTTGGAATGTTGGTAATGATGTGGCGGGGATGGGAACTTGTTGCATGTAGAATCGTGTTATATTGCGGAAATTTCCGATGTATTGTTGTTGACAAAGTATGGTCTTCAAGTCTGTTAATCAATACATCCAAAAACACAATTTCTGTATATCCAATATTGATGGTAAATTCTATGTCCCATGGGTTTTTGTTAAGATATGCCACAAACTTGGTAAGAACCTCTCGGCTACCTCGCCACACCAACCAACAGTCATCTAAATATCTCCGCCATATATCCATATGTTCCAAAAAGATGTTTCGCTGGTTGTCATAAATAAGATGTAGTTCCAAATACCCCATGAAGAGATTAGCATAAATTGGAGCAAAGGAAGCTCCCATCGCTGTACCTTTAATTTGCCAAAATGGTATCCCTTCAAAATAGAATATATTTTTTTGTAAAACAAATTTGGTGAATTGGATAAGGAAATTGTTGAATCCAGTTGAATATAATTTTGCTTCTGTGAGCCAGTATGTTACAGCTTGAATACCTGCAGAATGTGGTATATTTGTGTATAGAGATGTTACATCTAACGTACACAAAAGCCAATTTTCCTCCAGTTGGGAATCTTCAAGGATGTTTAGGAATTGGGTCGTGTCTTGAATTCGTGATCGTACCATGGACAATAGTGGTTTAAGATATTCTGTTAAAAAAGCGGACAGTGGTTCAGTTAAGGACCCATGACCAGACACTATAGGTCTACCCGGGGGGTTATTTAAATTTTTGTGTGTCTTTGGTATTAAATAAAGAAATTGAGGCATGAGTTCTAGTACTTTTAGTTGGTTCGCCACCTTAGATGAAATAATTTCTTCTTCTTCCGCTAACTCCAGAAATAAATCTATTTCAGATTTAAAATTAGAAGTAGGATCTATTGCCATCTTGATGTAAAACCTAGAATCTGACAACTGTGTCATTGCCTCTGCCTGATATTTAATATAATCCATGACAACAATTCCGCCTCCTTTATCTGCATTGGTAATGACAATGTTTTTATTTTGCTGTAGTTGTGTTAATGCTTCCCGTTCTTGTTTGTTTAAATTGTTACGTGCAGTTTCAAGGTTTTTTGAAAAATGTAAATCCCTTAAAACACATTCCTTGAATGTCGATACATATTTATCCATTGGGGGCATGAATGAAGATTTGCCAAATTTGAAACCTGTGGATCTTTGAGAGTTATTAGTGTCTGAAAAAAATAGCTTAAGGTTAAGATTTCTACAAAAATTGTTAATGTCTTCTACAAATGAATGTTCTGACACCGGTGCTGTGGGTACAAAATTAAGTCCTTTATTAAGTACTTGGTATTGACATTCTGTTAATTCTACGGATGAAATATTCAAAACATTATTTATTGTGTTGTGACTTTTTTGAGTAGTGTCTGTAAACTGGTGGGACCTTTGTCCTTGTTTGTGTTTGTGCTTCCTGCCTCCTCTGCGTGTCTGTCCCCTAAAGGGATAGATTGTTTTCTTTTAGCCACTGGGGACGCCTGGTTGGAGGAGACATCTCCATCCGTAGTGGATGAATAATCATCATCTGTAGTGACAATATTTCTGTTCTCTGATTGTTTTTTTAATATGGATCTTGGTCGTTTTCTACCTCTGGAGAATTTAAATGTATCATCATTAAATCTGACATTTTTTGCCGTGACAAAGGGTATACCTTGTTCATAATCACCTACGTCTCGATTGAATTTATGTAGCTTCCTTTTCTTTAAGTCTGTTTCAATGTGCTCTAGTTCTTTAGATAGTTGTGTCAACTGGTCCAAATAATAAGTTGTAGAAGAAAAACCTTCAACCTCAGAACAAGTTTTATGTAGTTCCGGAGTAAGGGTCTCAATATTTCTTTCATAATACTTGATAAGGCAATCTATAAGTAACATTGATGCCTGATGTTGTGCCTTGGCCCAGTCTTGTCTTAATTCTGCATCAATATTGGGAACCAAAGGTTGTAACTTAATACGAAGCCCTCTGGGAGTTATATCCTTAATTTTGTATGCTTTAAATGATTTCAAGTGCCAAATATTGGTTCTAAAGGCCTTCATTTGACGTTGTAACTTAGCAAATCCCTGTGTACATTTATCCTTAGAATTGATATTGCTATCATTCATAGGTGTATGGTCCAAATTGAGCCCAAAGACTTCTAAATTGTCCTTATCCGCAGTCAAGCCTTTTAAGAGGTCATTTAAATCCATGTTTGCTATGATGATGTCCAAACCCTTCTATTAATTAGAATGGATATATATAGTTTTTAGTGTAATTTTGGATATATCCAAAAGTATTTTTAGTGTATTTATACTTTGTATTGTCAAATTGCCTGACCCAATTGTTATTAGATTTTTTGTATTTTATTAATTGTTGGTGCATAAAGCAACCTACGGTTGGACACAATCAGTCCACCTTAACCTAACTTTTCTAATCTTAATATGTTTCTAATATTTAGATCCTTACAATAAGTGTAGTAGATTTAATGTGATCTCATTATCAACCACCGTAAAGATCCCAAATTTTTATAATCTTCACCTTCCCTTACAATCAGTGGAACCACCTTAGGAACAATGGTTGTAATCACAACTGTTGGTAAAAATTGTCACCGTAAGGGTATATTTAAATCTAGTATTATTTGTTCACTTAAAATTTTATTATTTTGAATTGGATTCTCTCACTTCTAAATAATATTGGGTTCAGGTCAATATAAACAATATGTATAATAAACACCTTTCCAGTTTTGAAAAATCAAATTCGGATATGTCCAAAACTTAAGATCTCATTTATTACCCCAAGTAAATGTGAAATACCCACATCTAAAGATGAATATTTGTTTCAAACAGCATCAATGCAACCACTAACTATAAATTATTGGAAATAGTGACCTATATATAGAACACATATGGTTTAGTCTTGATCAAATTTGAACGCTCAGTATAATATACTATATCTAAAATATTTGGACCATAATACAATTGTAAAGAAAAAATACTATTGGATATATTCTTTCCATCAGTATAAGGAACATATAAGTTACAACCAAGTTCCCAAAAATCTTCTTATTTTTTTATTTTTACTGCCAGTGCCACATAAATTCTGTGTATATTTATGTCAAATATATTATAGTGATTTTGACCTGCCACTAGATCTTGCCAAATTATAATAAGGAGACCACCTATATTGTTGGGGTGTAATCCACCTTGTTTCTGTATTGATAAAAATATTCAATACATAGCCTTCTACATGTGTTGGAAACACTAATAATAATGGTGTTGAGCCCTACCATACAGTTTTGTAAATATTGATATAATAATCAAACGGGTCCATGTGTTTGATCAAAATTATTGGCTATTCATTGTGTCAATGAATTTCCACACAGTGTGGTTTAACAAATATTGACAGGCTGTGTCCGTACAAAATACACCTAAGTCAGTAAATCAATCTTCTTCCTGCAAATATGTTCACTTATATTCATGCCTTAACCTGAACACATGTTATTATCAGCCTTTTATATGAGCACTTTGCTACTTTAACTTTTGTCCTTGAATCTATTTATGTTAATAGTCCTATATCAAAACAGCTGCTTGGATTGTGTTTTTTTTTTTAAATTAGATGTTATACAAAGATACAATATTAAGAGTATATATACAAAACAAAAACTCTTAATATTCTGTTACTCCGATTTTAACAAAGTGAATAATCCAAGAAAATGTCTTGCATTCTTATAATGTTGTACCTAATATTTAGTAAAGAACAGAACAAAGTTTAGTAAGTCTTTGCTGCAAATTTTCCAAGCACCCTAGTTATGCATGACATATTACATCGTTGTACAGTTCTGATATAAAATTGGCTATGTTTTAACATTATGCAAAAACACAAACAAATTCAGGTTTGAAATCCTTCTTGCTTCTGGTTCGAAAACAGTTTCCTTAATCCCAACCACAAACTGTAATTCTCACAGGCCAAAATTATAACTGTTTAGTTCATAAAGAAAGGAGACAAAATGGCCGCTGATTACTGTTGAACGCCCCGTAGTTGTATTAAGTAAAAAAATAGTATGGCGAACCGTCCTAGACACATATGTGTAATGAACTATTTATATGAACACTTTGCCACTTGAACTTTATCCTTAAATGTATTGATATTAATAATAATATATTAAAACTCGTACTTAGATTGTAGTTTTACAATATCAAATATTATACCAAGATACAATATTAAGAGAATATGTGCAAAAACAAAAACCGTTAATGCGCTGTTAATCAGATTTTAGCAAAGTGAAAAGTCCACAAAAAGTATCTTGCGTTCATATATTGTTGTACCTGACCTTTTGTAAAAAGCAGAATAAAGTTTATGAAACGTTTGCTGCAAATTTACCAAGCCCCCTGGTTATGCATGACATATTATATCATTTTAAAGATCTGGTATGACATTAAAGTATGTTATTAACATTATACAAAAACACAAACAAATTCAGGTTTAAAGTCCTTCTTGCTTCTGGCACAAAAACAGTTTCCTTAGCCCCGACCACGAACTGTTATTCACACAGACCAAAATTGCAGCCGTTTAGTTCGTAAAGAAAAGGGCCAAAATGGCCGCTGGTTTCTGGCGGGCGCCCTGTGGTGATGTTAAGTAAGAAATAATCTGGCAAACCACAATAACATGTATTCTTATTCGATCAAATATCAGAATGTCCAAACAGTTTAGAAATATTTCAGTTCCTTATCCCAACGTAACGAAACTGGGCTTGTATTAAACCAAAATCGGTGCACGACTTATTTTACTGGCGTTTTTACCAACACATATATTCCGGCCCTACACACAATTGTATGTCATGAACATTCATATATTTACCCACGGACTTCAAGTCTTATATGTCCTACCAGAATTGAAAGAATCTGTTGATATAACAAATGCGAAATCCCACTTTGCTTCTGGTTGTTGCTCGTATTAAAATACAGATGTCTGAGATTCAGTACAGAAACCCTTACTGTAATCCACACTGGTTTAAAGTTGAAGATCCCAATCGAATCTGATGTACTGGTCGCTGAATTAAATTAAGCAAAGCCACAATGCTTAGATAACGAAAGAGATGTTCTCCTGCTGCCTGGCGTCCCCAGCGTGAAAGAAACAATCAGTCCAGCATACAAGGCACGCACGCAAGACAGTTGGTGCTCGGTCCAAACCACAACTATGAAACAGAAAGAAGGGACCAGCACTCAAAGACAGCAGTTAAAATATTTGTTCATCCGATATAGAATATCACAAAAAAACTTGTGAATTAACTGCCAGATTTACAGACAGAGGATACAATATCAACCGACTCAACAACACAGTTGCACAAATTGACAAAAAAAGACGTGAGGATTTACTTCAATACAACATATCTACAGAAGGGCTTCAGTCAGCCAAACAACCGATCAGGTTGATCACCACATATGGTAATAATACCAAATGGTTCAGGCAAATTGTTGAAAAACATTGGGGAACCTTACAGTCCAATTCCTTTCTCAGGGATATTCTTCCTGAAACTTGTTCGTTTTCCTATCGAAGAGGACGAAATATACAGTCCAATTTTGCACATTACAAACGCCGTCTTCCCGGTATACAACATCAAACCACATTATTTGGAGACACATTGGTTGGCTGTTACCCATGTGGACACTGCAGTTTATGTCAACATATTCGCAAAACAAAAGAATTCAGCAGCAAAAATACACCAAAAATTTTTAACATCAAAATCTTTGGCAACTGCAGTTCAGACTGGGTGACATATTTGGCACAATGTTCTTGCTCTGCTTTTTACGTAGGCCAGACTTCTAGGCCTATGAGGATCAGAATTAGTGAACATTTAAGCGCCATTCGAAATAGGCGCATAACCAATGCACTATATAAACACACTAGACAACATACTACAGCTTCATTTCAGTTCATTATTATAGACAGAATACAATCACACAGGAATTTCAAAATGGGTTGGCACAATAGACTTAATAATATGGAAGAAAGATGGATCACTACACTTGGAGCCCTTTTTAAACCCGGACTTAATGAATATCATGTACATGAAGGATAAATGGTATACAATGTGACATTCACAGTGGAATAATATTGATCTAAATGTGATATGTTATCTAAGATATAGCATTATTATCTTCAATTACTCATAATTTTTAGTATCGATTATTATTCCTCAAATTTCTTGCATCTTTCTATGCATTACATTGGATATATAATCTGTCATTCAGCAGATGTACCTTAAAAATAAAAAATAAAAAATTAAAAATATGTTGAATATTTCATAAATTTTTACTCATAACATATAATTAATATTACTCATATCTGGTTCAATATTGCTATTATAAATGGATTTCACCATATAAATAAGTATAAATTACAGGTTGATTACAAAAATTAACATTGAAGTTATACTTTGTTGTATGTAACAGGCTTATTTTGGTGAATTCATTTGTAAAATATGGAGTCTCTGTGTTTAGCTAAACTGTCAGTAATATATAATGAATGTGGAACATACCACTTTAAGAAGGCAGTATAAATTGTTAGCTGAATGCATTATGGGCTGTAATTAAATTATTTGGATAAGACACATTGAGAAAGGCATTGTTGGCCGAAACCGGTATGTGCATTCCATATTAGGTTGTTGTTACAATCTAATTAAATATATATATATTAACTGCTGTCTTTGAGTGCTGGTCCCTTCTTTCTGTTTCATAGTTGTGGTTTGGACCGAGCACCAACTGTCTTGCGTGCGTGCCTTGTATGCTGGGCATTTTCAGTAGAGGCCTGTGGAGAAAAGCTCCACACATAACGTAATAAAGGCAGACAGACAAGTTGTTAATACAGACAGCCAACATAATAGAATTGTACACCAGCCTGTTAATTAAATCAACATACATGTAAGGAACTCAAACAGTTTAGAGTCATACACAATGTACCGTTGGTTTCAAAGCAATCCTACCTAAAGCATAACGGTTATGCAATAAGGCAAAAGCCATATACATAATAGTTAGGGCTCAGAAGGGTAGAGAAGTAGAAGGAGTATGAAAGATACAATGATATGGAAGAGGCAGGAGTCAAGAAGGGAAGTGAGGAAAAGAAGGAAGACAGTCAAGAGGAGGTGGGAGGGATGGGAGAAGTAGGTCAGAGCATAGAAGGACATCGAGGTGAAAGAAACAGGGTAGAAGCTAGTTTCTATGCACAATGAGGGGTTAAAGGTAAAGAGAGGGTAGGAGAGGGACGTTAGCCTGACTCCAAGAAGAACAAAGCCAGTGGTTTTGGAAGTACAGTTTGAGTTGTCGTTTGAAGAGAGGTAAGGGTGAGATTAGAGTTAACTCCTGGTATGTACATATGACTGTTCTGTACACTGTTACTTCATGCACGCATAAGGTGTGCATGTGGTATGTATCTGTCATCATGATATATATACAGACATTATGTGCAGCTGATGTGTATAAGGGAACTAGTGTACTACTGTACTGTATCATGTTTAAAACAAATGGCACACATGTGCCCACTGACATTACTCTCTTCACACTTCCAGGTCCCTCCCATCTAGCAACGAGGCAGGCCATACATGCTGGTGAGTCTTTTTGACATTATCTGTAAAACAATTTATAAAACTAGGAAGAGTAGTGTAACTCTGTAGTAGACATGCTGGTGACTGTGTTCACAATACCTGTAATACACAGTTGTAGTAAATTGAGTAGTGTAACACGGTACTGATGTGTGTGTTTACTGTGGGGTGTGCATGTGTGCAAGTGTGCCTGTGCCCAAGTGTGCATGTGTGTTAGTGTCCATGAGTGCATGTGTCCATTTCTGAATATGTGCATTAGTATTGAAGTGCATCTCTGTCAAATATGTATTGAGACTGTAATCTGTGTTCCATGTTTTCCTCCCATAGGTTCTGGTGCTGCTCTGGTGACCTGCAGCAGGGAACCTGAATCTTGTGCCCCAGGTACTGATGATGATGAAATGTCTGTAATGGTGCAGGAAGGTGTGTCTGGGTCCACCATTGGTCAGCCAATTGACAGTACACAGCTTTCAAGCCCGTCAATGCGCACAGTCATCCTGCCGTTACATCCTTTGTCACCATTGTCCCTAGGTGATGGACAGTCTGCAGTGGGCATAGATCAGGGTAATGTGGTACCTGTGGTACATGCAGCCCCACAAGGCAGCCATGAGCAGGGGCCTCCAATGGTACCACGCAGACAGTCGCCCATGGGTTCTCGTGGGGCATCCGTGGCATTACTGCCTCTGGCCGACGTGCCCAAGGAGGTATGTCAACCTCCACTATGTTTCAGACTGTCATGCAGGCACAGGCATGTATGGAAAGGTACACCAGACAGGGTCTGAGGGAGCTGAGAGCATGTCGCACAGCCATGACAGACGGCATGCGTGACGTTGCGAATGCTATCCGTAACTTCACAGATGTCATTGACAGACGTTGTGGGGGCATAGAACAGCTGCTCCACAACCAGATGTCCATGGGCCAGGGCGATGGTGTGCGTTTGCGACGTCGATGTGGCCGTATGCCAGCAACAGCACCAGCTGGCAGTGGCCGCGGATGACAACAGGCCCACTCAAGACTCAAGTGCCAGCACCAGCCCCAGCAATGCTGGGTCTGTGCTGTCATCAAGACGCCCCAGGAGACCACGTGCACATGGCTCTGGACAGTCACAACAGGGAACTGTGTCCAGTCAACACACCCCTGCTTCCGATGGCAGTACCCAGTCTGGGTTAGTACCGGATACGGCCCGTAGCACCCCTGCCAGGCACAGGTACCGTGTCCGTGCCCACAGACACTGATCTGGATGACCTGACAGGTGCAGTCTGTGGCTGTCCACAAAACCCTGTACATGGCAGCCATTATGTGGGACTGTGTGCGTGCTTACACACATGCAGAAACCTAACATCTAGGGCAAACACATACACACACACACTGCACCAACACCGGTCCACCCTGTACTGCTGCCCCTCACAAACACACATACACACACATGTCAATTGGTGTTACCAGTGGCTGGCTTGGGCATACCTAACCCACACCCTGTGCATATGATGACACTGTGCCACCTCCTGCATACTACAACATCGGTGCAGGTAAAGGTAAACATGTTGCTGATGCACAGGGTGACTACATAGATGTGTATAAGTAGTAACATGTTGGTAACTGTTCACTGTTCCAGTATAATTGTGTGTATATCCCAGCAGTCCTGCTGCAGTAACTGTATGAATGTCCTCAATTGTTATCTGCACCCATACTACTTACCAAAGTGTACCAGCTTCACACCATCACATGCTAACATTGACTATGGCAATGCGTCTTGTGCTGTTATGTAGATTCAGCTATATGTATCTGTTCTGTCACACATGCATTTATACACATCCTGCTACCCACACACATGCACACGCTCACCTGCCATTCCCATTATTTATCACCCTACATGAGTAGCTGTTGATACATGACAGGTACACATTTGAGAAGTGCACTATGTTGTTTACTACTGGCGTCCCCTTCTCTACCTGTACTCACAGGGTGCAGGCAACCTCATCAGTTGAAAGATGTAATGTGCATCAGGTACTGTAGTACCCTGATTGCCACATCAAACATGTTTCCCATACGGAAATGCACACACAGACACATCCCACATCCACACACTTGCCACATTCAGGCTTCAGAACACTATCTAGGTATATTCAGGTACATGTGCAAGTTACAGTAGCTTGTAACACTATACTGAGTACTGGCAGTTGTCTGTTGTCATGTTGTCTGTATAGAATAAAAGAATTGTTTGATTATCCTACTCCGCTTTGTGGACATTACTTGAAGAAGTGTTACCTTACATGTGTTATTGGTACCACCACCTTCTCTTTTGTAGTTTTGTTTGTATAGGGTGCTATCAACATCACTGCTTGTTAAGGGTAATGACCACCCTGCAGTGCATAGCCCCATGTGGCAAAAGCCACATCCCACCCCATCATTGTGCACACACACTAACCCCACCAACAGTAAAACACATACTTTCCATTTGCAAGATTCAAACCCATACCTAACTGTGTTATGACAGTAGAAACAGACACATTAGCAGAGTGTGCTATTTGCAATAGCTGGAAATATCTTTACTAATGCTGTACTTAGAGGGTGCTGACATCATCTGTGTGTAGGAGGAGGGATGTGCACCCTGTAGTGTGTTCTCCCAGTTGGCAAAAGGCAGTTAACCTTCCCAGCATTGTGCACACACATAAACCCCACTCATACTAACACACATACATTCCCTTTGCAGGATTCAAACCCCTACCTAACTACATTATGACACTGGAGAAAGATGCATTAGCAGAGCGCGCTATGCGAATTACTGGAGGACTTTACTACAGGTAATATAGTTATACAGTCCTGACATCATCAGTGTTTCAAAAGGGGGATCTGCATCCTGTACTGTACTGTCACAGTTGCTAATAGGGACATTTCCCACACACACATCGATGTGTTTGAGGTTTGCATATGTGGGGGATCCAGTACTCCAGTGTGATTAGTATATGGTTTGATTGCAACAATGAGGGATATACTCCCAGTGGTGAGCAGTTTGTACTCATGTTTGTGATGATCAGGTCTAGTATATCTGCCCCTCTTGTGGGAAGGTTGGTTACCTGTTCCATAGCCAAAGAATGTCTGATCTATGGGAACCCTAGAGCTTGGGTATTGTGGCTTGTGTAATGTTCACAGTCTATGTTTGGGTAGCTGACGTCACCCAGTATGATGGTGTTTGCAGAGTAATCTAAACTCTCCTGTGTCAGCATGAAGGCTGTGTGGGAGTCCTGGGTTTGAGAGGGTGCTGTAAGAGCTCCTCTGTGTCTCTTTCCATGTGGTCCAGGGAGGTATGTCTCAGGTTGTTTGCACCAGCATGGACAATGTCTGCCTCATAGCTGTACTTGCTGTGGAGTGACCTGTGTGCCTGTGTTATGTGGCACATTCTATCACCCGACAGGTAGCTAACTGTGACCCTCACCTTGCTCTGTCTGGAGGGCGGCACGTCTGTCAACAGCTCATGTCAAGTGAGTTCACACCCCTCATAAATGATGTGGAAACCTTCAAAGGCCCAAGGCCTGTTGAAAATATGGACCAGACTGCAGATACCTGTATAAAGGCATTCTATGGACACATTCAGGAATGCATGGATCATGAAGCCACATATGAAAGCATGACCCAATTCTCCAAAGGCAGATGTCCTGGGTGCCGGACACCAGCCATAAACACACTATACAATAGAAGGATGACGCCACTACATGATACAACAACCTCCCAAAATGTGAAGGCACCACTGATGAGTATTGGAAGACAACTACAGGCACCCATATGATTGTCTAAGGCCATCTTTGAGAGAGGATTCCACAAGCCACTGAGGATAATCACAAGGCTGCCTGTAGTTATGTTAGTAACCTGGGTGGTACTACCAGATATGCTCAGAGGTAATCCAAGATGTCACACAAAATATAAAACACACAGACATTGCCATCATCCTAGTGGACAGGTTCAATGCTGCCTTCTCCCCCCACCACACCAAAAGGGCAAATATGTCTTGCGGCACAGTGCTGCCCCCCCTGACATCACAGATGCTCAGGTAAGAGATGCCCTTCCCAAAGCAATAAACACTGCATCAATGGGACCAGACAGTGTCCCAGGCTGTGTCCTACATGAACCACAAGAAGAGCTACACCCAGACATAACACCACTGTTCAATCCCAGCCTTAATACACGATATGTGGCCAGAGAGTGGCATACAGCAACAGTGGTCCCTCAACATTCAGGTGGTGCCTTCACGGATCCTGGACACTACTCGCCCCATATGTCTGACTAGCTTTGTCTGCAAAGCTATGGCAAGGATCATCATGAACCTCACCTATCTAGATATTGTGGACCTACAGACATGTCAGCATACACAGTTTGGCTTTGTCAATGGCAAATCCTGCCTCTCAAACCTGTTTGATTTCTTTGAAACAGTCACCAAGGCCACTGTCAAGGGGAAGGAGGTCTACACAGCCTACCTGGACCTTGCATAAGCCTTGGATACAATACCCCACTTGTGCATTCTAGGGAAGCTCACCAGTGTACAAATTAACCCCTATGTCACTATGGGTATTGCACAGTGGCTCAAGGGCAGAACACACATCGTAGAATTGCTGGAGCCATGTCAGCCTCCAACCTGGTACAAGTGGTGTCCCACAAGGCACAGCCCTGGGAGCTGTCATGTTCATTATATATTTATCATAGGTACAGGCCAACATGGAAGTACTGTGGCTCAGCAAGTCGCAGGTGACTGCAAACCGGACACCATAATCAACTCACCAGCTAACACATGCATCCTCCAAAAGGGACTCTTGCAAACACACGACTTGTGCCACAGCCATGGCCTCAACGTGAATGACAGAAAGTGTATAGTCACCCCCTTTGTCAAACACAAAGTGACCACAACGTACCACATATGTGTTAATCCATTAAGTGCAGACAAAGGAATTATGGACCTTGGGGTACACAGGTTGATAGCATTCTACCATTTGACAACAACATGGACAAAGTGGTTAGGTAAGCATGTTATACACAAATCCTGTGTGTCAAACAAGCACAGTCTGTACAGCTATACAACACTACTGCCGCAGTTGTGTTAGGTACTTTTATTGTCCAGTACAGTGAGACAATGCTCACCAGGCTGGAAAAGGTGTAGGTCACAGTGATATGCTCATGGGGCACTATGGTTCACCACATAACACAAACATACAAGTCAGTCAGATGCATGGACACATATGACTCAGACATTGTCCATGCCACCACAGCTGATGTGGGATGTCCCTCACTGGGATACATGATAGGGAACATGGAAGGGATCACTGAGCAAGTGACACAGGCTGGTAGACCCCTGACCTTGGTTGGCATCAGACCCTCACCAGGGATTCTTACAAATTACTGAATGCTAATGAATTAGTGTAGCTACAACATCCTAGCTGAATGGTTCTTAGCATGCAGTAACTGCATTGCTATGGAATACTGTCTTACCACTCCCACAACAGGTGAAAACATGCAGCTCTTGTACATCAACAACATGTAGACTATATGCCCCAGACCAGGTGTGCATCCCTCACTACTAGGCTGATAGCATCTACATCTCACACTGTATATACACATCCCACATGCAGCACCTGCACAGAAGACCACGGTCATAATGTTACCCTGTGCAAATACCATGTATTCACACGTGGCAGGCATCACACATGGTAACTATTGAAGGTCACAGGTACATATGTGTATTTGGCACACACATACATCATGTGTGCATTGCCATAACTGGTTTAATCAATGTCATGCATTATTGTGAGGGACAACCCACACACATGGGCATTCTGTGTGTGCAAAACACACGTGGCATGCCTGTAATCAAAAGCCATACATAATTGTGATATTGTTTAGAAAGGGGTATGTGCATCCTGTAGTGTGTTTTCCCAGTTTCCAAAAGGAATACATCAATCATACACACTTAACCCCCCCCTTCGCACACACTTGCCACTTGCTGGATTCAAACCCCTACCTAACTATGTTATGACACTAGAGACGGACGCATTAGTGCAGCACGCTATTCGCATTACTGGGAGATTTCCTTTCCCCTGATATACTTATAGGGTGCTGACATCATCAGAGTTTAGAAAGTGGAATGATCATCCTGTGGTGTGTTTTCCCAGTTGCCAAAAGGGATGTTTCTTTCATGCACAATACACACTTACCCCCCTTCACACACACTTGCCACCTGCTGGATTCAAACCCCTACCTAACTATGTTATGACACTAGAGATGGACGCATTAGCACAGCGCGCTATTCGCATTACTGGGAGATGCCCTTTCCCCTGATATACTTATAGGGTGCTGACATCATCAGAGTTTAGAAAGTGGAATGATCATCCTGTGGTGTGTTTTCCCAGTTGCCAAAAGGGATGTTTCTTTCATACACACTTACCCCCATTCACACACACTTGTCACCTGCTGGATTCAAACCCCTACATAACTATGTTATGACACTAGAGACGGACGCATTAGGGGAGCGCGCTATTTGGATTATTGAGATATTCCTTTTCTCCAATATACTTATATGGTGCTTACATGATCAGTGTCTAGAAAGGGGAATGAGCATCCTCTGGTGTGTTTTCACAGTTGCTAGGAGTAACATTTGGACCAAGTGTGTGAGCATGCCCAGTTCAGCCTTCCCATGGCATGTTGTGTGAAAGATGTCTCATTTATCTAAGTGTGTGAGCATGCCCAGTGTGGGCTTTACATATGTTGAACTCTGCAGCCCATCACATTTGTGGATGAGTGTGACCTTCAACAAATACCTCCAGTTTATGGTTGTGTGTTCTGTGCCATGTTGTGTAGTTACTGTCCAAATGCTTTTTGTGTGAACAAAACAGGGAGTATACTGTGCCTGCAGGTTTTGCATGGGATACTTTGCACACAATTGTCAACATCCGTTCATACTGACCTAACACTATAGCACTGTATAGTGTAGTGTTTCAGTACTTTCACTGTGGTGGTCAGTATCCTGGGCTTTAGTCCTATCACCGCTTTACATTTCCATAGTGTGCACAACAGCCTGGTTAGGGTCCAGTTGTGCACATCTGCACAAAGGCGGTGCCTCTACAGACTCTGGTAATTACTGCCCCATTAGCTTAACAAGTGTAGTCTGCAAATCTATGGAGAGGATCATAATTGAGCTCATAAACAAAGATATAGGGGACATGCAGACATTGTACCCATCCCATTTTGGCTTGGTCAAGGGCAGATCATGCCTTTTGTACTGGGTTGACATCTTCAAAACGGTCACTTAGGCCATTGTTGGGGAAAGGCAGTCCATACAGCCTACCTTGGCCTTGCAAACACTTTCAACACAATACCCCACTCAGGTATTGTGGAAAACCCTAACAACTGAAATGTAAACCCATATGTCACAAGATGGGTTGCAAACTGGCTTAAGGATGGGACCCACAGGGTTAGAGTTGCTGGCACTATGTTAGACTCCAGGCTGGTCACAGGTGGTGTCACACAGGGCTCAGTCCTTGGCCCTCATTGTTTGTCATGTACTTCCCAGAAGTACAGGCCAACATGGGAGGACTTTGGCTGACAATGTTTGCAGATGACTGCACACTGGGCGCCATAGTGGACAGTGCATCAGACACGGATATCCTTCAGAAGGGACTCACAGTAACTGATAGCTGGTGCCAGGGCCATGGCCTGAAGTCAAAGTGCACAACATGTGTAGACGCATTCTTCAGGAAAAGCAAGGTAACCCCAAGCTACTATATAGGTGGCAATCCTCTAAGCACAGAGGAGGTTATCATGGACCTGGGGACCCAGGTTGACAGTCGCCGTTCTTCTGAGACTCACGTTGCTAAAGTGGCTAGAAAGACCTTCTACATTGCCCACCTGATCAGGATGGGATTCACATCCAGATCTAGTGGGTCATTGTTCCCCTGTACTCTTCACTTATCAGACCGGTGATCGAGTAGAATGCCCTATTCTGGCTGTATCTCACCCAACATCTGCAGCAATTGGAGACACCCTGAATGTCCCCCACTTAAAGGATCAAGGAACCCCAACAGCTGTCATATGCTGCCAGATTGAAGACACTCCCACTCTATTCACTCACATACCGTTTGCTTAGAGGTGACATGTGCCTGACATGTGAGGCCATGTCCAAACAGGGATTAATGGACATGCTCCACCTCAGAATCGGCAGATCCACCTGAACCACTAGTGCAGGTGACTTACACCTTAGCAGGGATGTACGTTGGACATGTTGGAGGGATGTAGTTATCACCCGGAGACTCCCTATGCTGTGGAATACAATCCTGGTCCATGTGAGGCAGAGCACATTGCTGGCTGTGTTCAAGAGGTATCTTGACCTGTGGATGGAAGGTCATACGTTTAACCCGGGGATCGTCACTGTGTCACTGCTGGAGAGAGGCATGACAAAATAATGGGCACAGTACTGTTTCCATATAAGGGGTGGTGTATGCCAATGAACTCTGTGCTAGGCTTATACCTGCCTTAGGGAAGATAGCCTAGTATAAACCTATGTACCTATGAACCTATCTGACCATGTTGCATTATGTTCAGATGTGAACTACTTACAACAGCCTCATCCAACATCAGTAGTGTATTCCACAACATGGGTGTACATTGGCAAACACTACCGATGTGCCCTAGGCCATTTCTAATGCTAGTCGGAGAGTGTGTTTGTCCATCAACACATTGTAAGTGTAGTTTGCCATGACATATGTCTTGTTTAGTATACTGTGCCTCTGTCTACCTGTGACATAACATTGATACCCAGGGTAAACCTCCCATCTCCCATCCACTCATTAGGATTCCTGTTGAGGGGACTCAACGAGTGTCTCAACAGACAACCTGTACTGGTAGTTTACTCATGCGTGGGGGTGGCTTCTGTGTTTTGGATAATGCAGTACAGCCTGTCCTTAATTTGTTAGTGCTGGGGTTCAGGTCCCTCATGTGCATAGCTCCCTGCCATTCAGATTGTACAAGGTGCAGCATGTGCATTGATTCCAGCTTGGACATGGCTTTCTACATCAGGCACAGCTTGCATCTGGGTGGACAGCATGGCAGTGTGTGGAGCTGCACTCTGTTTAATCAGGCTACACATTACATGTGTACCAGCTCTGTCATACTCCTGGTGAGGTACTGTTGTGGACTTTACAGGTGCTGGATGTGTCTGCATGAGGTACAGCCCACAGGGGCTGTTGTGGTCATTTCTAATGCTGATGAAAGATAACTGCAGAACCACAATGACCTCCCCTTAGCTAGATGTCAGACAGCATGGACCATGCAATCACAAATAAAAACAGGACCCTCTCCACAAAGGGAAAGTGTCCTGTCTGGTGGACCCCAGCCATAAACAAACTGTATGACAGATGAGGGTTACTAATGCAAGACAGAGCTACATCTCCAAAGGGAAGACAGCTGTGATCAGCACTAGTAGAAAGCTACATTATCTCATAAAGACATGCAAGGTCAACTTGGGGACATAAATCACCAAAGACAATGAAGGTAACCACACTGCTTTCTTCAGTTATGTCAGACACCTGGTTGTGAACCCTCAGATATGCTCAGAGTTGGTGCACAACAACATATATTCCAGTGACCTGACAGATATTGGCAACATTCCAGCGGACAGCTTCAGTGCGATTTACCCCCTCCCTCACCCCCAAAAGAAGATAGTTATCACTGCTGTATGTAACCTCACTGTCATCTTGGATGTCCATGTGAGAGCCGCACTCATCAAAGACAAGTACACAGCATCCATGGGACCTGCTGGTATCTCCAGTTGCATGCTATGTGAACTCCAGAAGGGGCTGGACCCGTATATACAACTGCTATTTAACCTTAGTCTTGCTACAGGATATGTACCTGAACACTGGCATACGGTAACAGTGGTCCCACTCCACAAAGGAGATGCCTCCACAGACCATGGCAACTATCACCACACAAGCTTAACCAGCCTTGTCTTCAAAGAAATGGGAAGAGTCATTATGGAGCTCTTACACAGACACATTACTGACCTACGGACCCTTGTTCCCACCTAGTTCAGCTTTGTACAGGGCAGATCCTGCCTTTTGCACCTAGTTGACTACTATGATACTGTCAGTAGGGCCATCGATGAGGGCTACGCAGTCTACACAGCCTACCTGCACTTGGCTAAGGCCTGTGACACAATACCACACTCAGGCATCATAGCCAAGCTCAACAGCTGACATATAACAGCATATGTCGCAGGATAGGTTGCAAAATGGCTAAGAAACAGAACCCATAAAGTCAACATTGCAGGTGCCTTGTCAGATTCGAAGCCAGTCACAGGTGGTGTCCCACAAGGATGTGTCCTGGGACCCCTCTTAATTGGTATTTACTTTTCAGATGTGAAAGCAAACATAGGGGGGTTGTGGCTGACAAAGTTTGCAGATGACTGCAACCTAGGCACCATAGTGAATACATCAGCTGGCACACACATACTACAGAATGCCGTCACAAAGGCGGATAGCTGGTGCCAGATGCATGGCCTGAAACTGAATGCAACTGATGTGTATTCATCCCCTTTGGGAGGAACAAAGTACCCACAGATCAATACATAGACAGCAACCCACTGAGCACAGACAACAAATCAGACACGTGGGGACACATGTAGATAGTGACATCTCTTTTGACACCCCTGTTGCCAAAGTGGTTAGGAAGACTTTCTATCTTGCCCACCTTATCATGGAGGGTTTTCCATCAAGATCATAGGAGGTCATTGTTCCACTATCCTTCTCGCTTATCAGGCCCATGATTGAATACAAAGCCCCATATGGTATGTACCTCGCCCAGCACTTGCAACAGCTGGAGACACCCAAAAGTACCTACCATGAAGATCAGGGTTCTTCAACACATGTCATATGCTTCCAGAATAGAGGAAATCCAGCTTTGTTCAGTGTCATACCGCATACTTACAGGTGACTTATGCCTGACATACAAGACCATGTCCAATCAGGATTTGGTGGACATGCTCCACTGCAAGCAATCCAAATCCACCAGAGCCATGAGAGCTGAGGATTTGAACCTCAGCACATACATGTATAGGACATGCTGGAGGGACAGAGTCATAACTCAGAGGCATCTCACACTCTAGCAGAGTATCCCAGTTCATGTTTGACAGAGTCCCTCACTGACTCTCTTCAGGAGACATCTGGACAACTGCATATGAGACGGAGGCCCAGACTAGACAGAGGCACAGTCATGTTATTCAATTACGTAAGGGGGTCTTAATGTGTCACTACTAAGTCAGAGGCACAATATTCAGAATCTATTCTGTACACTTATTACCACTATAAGGGTGGCAATAGCCACATCACTATGGCTAGGCTTATACATGCACTAGGGCAGATAGCCTAGTAGTAGACTATGACACTATGAAACACCGGTGTATGTGTAGGTATTGTCAATCAAACACTATGATGTGGTTTGGGGGGCTTGATATCTCCCTGTATTCCAACATTGTTTTGTCTATTCCTTCTAGCATGTCTAGGGATCAGTTGCTAGTGTCCTCTCCTGCTCAGCTGGTGAACCTGGGAATATTGAGGCAATGTTACACTTGCCTCATGTACACTGACAACCCTCTCCTTCTCCCATAAAACACACATACATGTGAGAGATGCAACTATATAGCCAAAGTGGAGGCTGAGCTCTCAACATAGGACTAGCAAGACCAGAGAGAAGGTGAAGGTAACCACACACATCACAAATCCAGTCTCACATGGCACTATCACAACTTAAGATCATACACATAGACACACAGAGACATACTCGGAGGCTCTGATCAGAATTCTACCAAAATGGCAGTGGCCACCACAGCAGACACTCACACAACTGCCTCCACAGGGCACAGCACATGCAACACATTGACCACAGAGTCAGTGTGCCAAACAGTCACAGCCCTTAAGGCCAAACACAATGCTAGACACACTTGTCATAGGTGACTCCATAGTCAGACACACTGACATCCCGCTCACCAGATCGGGTACGGAGGAGGTCACAGTAAGCTGCCTATCGAGCATTGGAATCCACCACATAATGCAAGCACTCAGGTCACTCAATTGCAAGTACAAGTCTGACCCAGTCATTATCCATGCTGGTGTGAACGACCTGAGATGTACCTCCCTGGACTACATGGAAAGAGACATAGAGGATCCCTCTGATTATGTAGGCCAGGCAGGTGTGACCCTGACCTTCAGCAGTATCCTACCTTCACCAAGTATGATGCCACATAAACAGAGACAAGATGATCAGCTGTAATATTTTGCTTAAACTATGGTGTCATTCAAAGGGGTCCAATGTCTGTCTGCCTGGGATGACATGCTGGACAGGCCACGGTGATTTGCAAGGGACGGCTTGCACCTGTCACCCTTGGGCTTCGGATTGATGATGCTCTTGCCACCCCCATTGTGCCTTTTTATGCAAGATTCAGATTCTACACCTACCACCCTAGAACACAGTAAAGGAAAGACACTAAGGGTAATGCTGCTCAATGCCAGAGGTCTCAACCTCAAGCTGCACACACTCTATGCCCTTCTCAGTATGTAGCACATTGATGTCTGTGCTGTGCCTGAAACCTGGTTCACAGCTTCTGACAGCACCCTGGCACTATCGGGTGTTACCTCATATCATGCGTTCACCAGAATCCGGACAACACCAAGAAGGATGGTGGGTGTCCATATTCATCAAGGACACCCTCACCTCATGGTTGGTGGCAACACACGATGCATCGGAGACCATCCAGGTGCCAGTGACCGTAGCCAAGACTGCTCTGCAGTTTGTAGCATGTTACATGCCACCCTCTCAAACTCAGGTACCTCACACAGCTATCCTGCAAACACTGAAGGGGATAAATGTATCTCCAAACACCATCCTACTGCGTGATTCCAACTATCCACATATAGATTGGGATCACTAATCAAGCCACAACACTCTAACACAAAGGTTCCAAGAGTTCATACACTCAAATGCCATGGAACAACTGGTCCCAATCACCACACGTGGAGGCAACATACTAGAACTCATCATCACGAACATGGGGTCACACTGTTCAACACCAGAAGTATACCCATCATTATTGAGATCAGATCATGGACTACTCTCAGTGGGAGTCCACATCCCACTCACACCCCAGATAGAAAAACAAACAGTGAAGACCTTCTCAAATGCCGACTTCACATTTCTAAGGACTGGTGTGGTCTCTTTCAAGGCCCCCAAGCCAGCGGACACCATTACCCAAGCCACTGTATCACTTAGAAATGCCTTCTACCAGCACCTCCAGGACTGCATGGATCAGGCAATCCCAAACAAAACAAAGACTCTTTGTACCATAGGCAAGCATCCAGTGTGGTGGACCCTAGCCATAAACAAGCTCTACAACACAAGGAAGGAGCTACTACGAGATAGACCGTAATCCGTAGGAGGGAAGACACCCCTGTTCATTGTGAGTAAAACACTGGGTTCCCCCCATACAATCATCCGAGGCAAGTTTTGAGAGTAAACCCACTCAGGACTCAAGGGATAATCATGAGGCCTTTTTTACCTATGTTTGAAACCTGGGAGGGAACTCCCAGATATGCTCAGAATTAGTTCGGAATGATGTAGATATCACTGCACCTACAGACATTGCCAACATACTGGCTGACAGGTTCAGTGCAGATTTCTCCCCCCCCCAACTGGAGGGGTATCTACACCAGAGGATTGTAGCCCCCCAAACATCTCCAATGCTGGGGTGGGAACTGCTCTATCCAAGGCGGAAAACACTTTATCCATGGGACCAGATGGTGTCCCCAGTTGTGTGCTCCATGAACTCAATGAGTAATTACACCTGCAGTTAGGGCAGCTGTTTAATCTTAGCCTCACCTCAGGATATGTGCCCAAGGAGTGGCATATGGCAATGGTGGACCCACTTCACAAAGGAGGTGCCTCCACCAACCCCGGAAACTACCATCCCATCAGCTTGACAAGCCTGTTCTGCTAAGCTATGGAGAGGATCATAATGGGAATTATAAATGAAGACATCGGGGACCTGCAGACATTGGATCCAATCCAGTTTGGCTTTGTCAAGGGCAGATCATGCCTTTTAAACTTGGTTGACTTTTTCAAGACAGTCACCCAGGCCATTGACGTGGGCAAGGCAGTCCACACAGCCTACCTTGACCTGGCAAAGGCTATCGACACAATACCCCACTCAGGTATCATTGAAAACATCACCAGCGTAATTGTGAACCCATACATCACAGCATGGGTTGCAAACTGGCTAAGTGACAGAACACACAGGGTCAAAGTTGCTGGTGCCATGTCACACTCCAGAGCTGTCACAAGTGGTGTCCCACAGGCTCAGTCCTGGGCCCACATTTGTTCAGCATCTACTTTTCAGAAGTACGAGCAAACACAGGAGGATTATGGCTGACAAAGTTTGACGATGACTGCAAACTGGGAAGCATAGTTGGAAACACATCTGACACAAACATCCTTCAGAAGGGTCTCATAGACACGGATAACTTGTGCCAGAGCCATGGCCTTACATTAAACACTAAACAATGCATAGCCATACCCTTCAGGAAGAACAAGGTTACCACTAGTTCCCATCTAGGTGGCAATCCTCTAAGCACAGAGGAGGTTATCAGGGACCTGGGCACCCAGGTTGACAGTAACCTTTTGTTTGACACTCACATTGCCAGGGTAGTTTGGAAGACCTTCTACATTGGCCACCTCATCATGCAGGGATTCACATCTAGATCAGGGGAGGTCATTGTTCCCCTGTACTCATCACTCATCAGACTAATGATTGCATACAATGCCCCATTCAGAATGTATCTGACCCAACACCCCCAGCAATTGGATGGGCCCACAAATTCCTCAACAGGAGGTGAAAGGGTCTCAAACATATTTCTTATGCTGCCCGACTGAAGGAATTCCATCTGTATTCAGTCGCCACCGTCTGCTCAGAGGTGACCTGTGCCTGACATACAAGGCTATGTCCATCCCAGAATTAATGAACATGCTTCACCTCAAGACCTCTACATCCATCAGGACTACAAGGGCAGGAGACTTAAACCTCAACACAGATATTAATAGGATGTGCTGGAGGGACAGATTCATCACCCAGAGAGTCCCTATGCTGTGGAACAACATCCTGGTACATGTGAGGCTGAGCACCTCACTGGCTTTGTTCAAGTGAGATCTTGACCAATGGATGGGAGATTGCAGGTATACCCCAGGGATAACCTCAGTATCACTGCTTGACAGAGGCACAGCAAAATAATGGGCATATTATCCATCAAATTGAAGGGGTGGCAGAAGCCACAAAACTCTGGGCTAGGCTTATAAATGCCCTAGGGTAGCTAGCCTAGTATGAACCTATGAACCTATGAACATAGGCCTGGGGCAGTTCCTGCTATTAGGACAGTGGTCTGCAGCAAGCTATATAGTGGTAGTCAGTTTTAGCCATTGTTTTTTGACCATGGCTATTCCATGTTGCTTCTTATTGTGGTACAGACATGGGTGTGTGGTTATCCATGCCATTTATTGCGAGTCACCCTCATTTTTATCTGGTTCCATGTTTTTGCACATGTACATCACTGTATGAGGTGTGACCTGGTAGTGTCAGGGTGCTGATGTGGGCTTTGACCCTGTTTTCTATTACAGCACTGATATCTACATTCTCTATACTGTGTGTGTTTACACTGCATGCATCTTGATGTTTATACTTCTGGCATTGGGTAGCATTACATCTAGGTTCCTATCCCTTGTGGTACCCATGAGGTGGGTTTGTGTTTTTGTGGTTTATGATTGTTGAGGGTGGATGTTAGTTGGGGTCCTCAGGTGTGCATTTGGTACATGATATTACATTACTTAACACATGGCATTCATGCCTCAGGTGGTGCTGCAGGGTCGCCTCTGTCAGATGCACATACTACACTCCCTGTACATGTTTGGAAGCAGGTTGTGTCATGTTAGGCATCCCTGTTACTGTATGAGTGAGTCAGAGTGGGTATCAGTCCCAGTGTTCCTAC
This sequence comes from Protopterus annectens, assembly GCF_019279795.1. Taxonomy (NCBI): domain Eukaryota; kingdom Metazoa; phylum Chordata; order Ceratodontiformes; family Protopteridae; genus Protopterus; species Protopterus annectens. The sequence continues at coordinate 1,024,113,328 of NC_056746.1, read as the reverse complement.
TGACCAAGTGTATGTGCTATCGTTGCCTCTTTGCCAAGGCCAGGGCATACTGGGCACGCCTCCTTCTGCCTACTGGGACAAGGTCAGGTTGTTCCTCCTCCGAGTCACCTCCTGCCTGTGGTGGCCTTGGCAATGGTGGGGGGATGTTTGGCCCAGCCCTGTGCTGGTCCTGCTGCAGCTGTTTCCGCAGGATCATATTATGTAGCATAGCACATATCATGATCATTTGGGTACATGTAGTTGGTGTGTACTGCAAGGCTCCACCAGATGTGTCCAGACACCGGAACCGTGACTTGAGCAGCCCAAACACACGCTCTATGACATTACGTGTTTGTGCGTGTGCCTCATTATGGCGTTCCTGTTCAGGTGTGTGTGCATTTCTGATGGGTGTCATCAGCCACGGCTCAAGTGCATAACCTGCATTCCCCACTAGGTGTCCGTGTGGGAAGTCCCCATTGGCAAATGATTGGTACAGCTGCGTCAGATGCCAGATATGGGAATCATGGTAGCTCCCAGGGCAGCCAGCACACACATTCATTATTATGCCCTGGGCATCACACATGACCTGGCAGTTGATGGAGGGGTATCCCTTGCGGTTAATGTAGGCTCTACCCGCTCACGGCTGGTGCTTTGATGCGTATGTGCGTGCAGTCTATTGCACCCAGCACCTCAGGGTAACCCGCTATTTGCTGGAAGAGACGTATATTGCTGGCCACAACCTCACGGTCATTAGGGACATATATATGATCACTGACATGTGCTGACATGGCATCCAGGAACTGGTGCAGTACTCTGGAGGCTGATGCCTGTGATATCCCCATCATATCACCAGTTGGTCTCTGGAAGGTACCTGTTGCTAGTATTCTTAGGCCAACACATACCTTGGTTTCCACTGGGATGGGTTCCCCTCTATTGGTTCTGTGTGTGAGATGTGGCCTGCACAGCTCAACAATCTGCTGCAGAAGGTCTCTGTCCATTCTGTAGCTCTACTATCTCCAGCTCATGTAACCCATGGTAGGTGACCCTGGGCCTGTATACTCTTCTCCTTCTCCTCACTCTGGGTTGTCTGTCAGCATCTGCATTGTCACCACCCTCAGCAATTCGCCTATGCCTGATTATAATAGCTATGGCAGCCCCTAGCATTTCTGCTCTGAGTTCAGTTTTTTTCAGTTTTCAATTCTGATAGCTCAGTTTCTGGCAGTATCTCTTGTGAGAAATAGCCTGCACTGCTCTTTGCAGTGTTTTAAGTGCTGGGTTGGGCTTCTAGTCTGCCTGTGTAATTGCCTGCTTCTAATTGTTTCCACCAATTAACTCCAGCAGTATCTTCTGGCAGTTTTCCTGTATTTTAGTTGTTTCCTGTTTCCTCTCTGTTTCCTGAGGGGGAGCAATGTGCACACCAGCTTAAACACGCTCACAGTCACTTACACGCGCACACATCCTTACACGGTGTTACACGCGCACACACATCCTTACACGGTGTGAGCTTGGCTGATTCATACTAAAACGCGTGCACACTGCCTTACACATGTGCACGCCCGCGCAAACAGTTGTAAATGGTTTGCAACACGCTCCAACATGTTGAACCTGCCTTACACGCGCGCACACGCACACATGCACGTATTTCAAGAAACTTTGAGTGTAGGGATAGTGTATACCCTCAATTTCTTGACTTTCCTAGTGTTCTGTTGGGACACACCTCCCTCCTTGATGTCTGTCTGTCATCTCTTACCTTACATTTCCCTCCAATCTGGTACATTTATTACTATCCTTCCCCCCCGTGATGTCACCTACCTCTTACTCTGTTCCTCCCCCTTCTCTAACTCTTACACTACTCAGAAAGTGCTCATTACCTATGTGGCAGTGTGATTCAGTATTGTAACCCTCATTTACATAGGATTGCCTAGTAATGACTAGTTACATGTCTTACGGAGCTTCCCCTTGACAACCACTAAACGGAGGCCATATTGTTTTGGTCTGCAAGTCCCTCCATTGACATTCCATGTAATACATAAATCCCACAACTGTGGGCTTATAAGCTTCCGGTTTTAGTTTTAGGTAGCGCCCCATTTGTGCGGGTGTGTTGCAGTTAAACAGAAATCCCATGAAAAAAAAGTTATATAACTTTTTGCAACACTTTTTCATGCCAATGGCCACATATTTGGCCATTGGCATGCTTAATGAAACATATGCACCCTTTATTTGGAGCTGACATAGCTCCGTTTTTTTGCAGAAATGTACTCAGTTGTCAGCTGAGTACATTTCTGCAACTAACACGCCCATTACACGGACTGTTTTGCGTGGATCGCTCAAATACCTCATTTGCATATCTTTAAGCTGCAAATGAGGTATTGAGCATTTCCACGCCCAGTCTGTGTAAGAGACGTGTTAGCTGTCTCTTACACGGAGATATGGGCTGTTCCTGAATCGGGAGGCTTACACGGAGGCTTACACTACTCTTGAACTCCGTGTGTTTTATATATATATATATATATATATATATATATATATATATATATATATATATATATATGTGTGTGTGTGTGTGTGTGTGCATACACACACACACACACACACACACGCACGAGCACACACACACATACACACACACACACACACACACACACACACACACACACACACATGCAAACACATATTTATATCCATCTGTTGACCATGAATAATAATCCAAAGCTAAAAGCTCATTTTCACCAGAGGCCTTGGAAGAAAGGTTCCACAGTTATACAAATGAGGTAACATGCATGTGTGTGTGGGGGTGCAGGACAGCTTTTACTTTATTTTGTTTATTTCTTACACAGGGAAGGGGGTGCAGGGCAACTTTTACTTTATTTCGTCTATTTGTTAATCTGGTGAGCCCACTGGATGAAAGGTCCCCTTTCAGGGACAAAATGTAAGCAGTGTTTGGTTAAGTAACACAAGAGGCAAATTGTGGTGGAAGGAAGTAACTTCTATTGACTATAGGAAGCTCATCAACAGCACAGAGTTTTATGTTTTATTTAAGTTTTTCAATAGTACTTGCAATACTCTCTGTTCCTTCCGTATTTTGAATAATATGTGTTTCTACTAAATGTTTTCATTTATTCTTTCATTTCAGTCAAGTATTTTCATTCATTTCATGTTCAAAGGAATTTATTTAGGGAAAAACAACTACAGCCAAAAAATAGAATTGCATGACTATAACATAACCCTGGTGTCTTAACAGCATGGCATGAAAAATACGGTGAAGCAACATACTTTTATGATTTTTCAAAAAGTGTGTTACTAAGCTTCACAAATAAGACATCAGATGAAGGCTTCATCTGCAGTGTTTAAATGTCATGGCATTGTCACACAGATGTTTCTGGAAGTAGAGCAAGCTGGTCAGCATTGAGGATTTGAGCTGCAGTACCCCCAGTAGGGCTTTGTTTCACTGTCTGTGAAACAATGCCACATGGCAGCTGAACAAGCCATCTGAGGAGACATTTGTTTCTGCACAATTTAACCCATGATTGCTGGGGATACAAAACATAACTGTCCAATAACCGACAGCAGCTTAATGTAGTAGTGTACATTTCTGCCTACTTTAAAGTACTATCAAGCTGAGGTGGTTTTTGTACAATATGTTATTCAAGAACAAGTGTTAAAATATGACTGCTGTTTAATGATACAATGCTTTGCAGCTACTCCCAGGAATTATTGTTTTAGAGCAGCCTGGTGTCATGTGTGATATGGATTCTTGGTACTGTTCAGAAATCTATACTGATGCTTTAACAAATGCAGGTAATCTGCACCTTTACTTAAAACATGTATAACTGTGATTACAAACCTCTACAATAAACGGAATTGTATCTTCTTTTTCTTGCAGCTATCACTGCTGTCGTTTCTGTCTTTCTTTTCAACTAGAAACATGGAACAAATTTTAAATAGCTGATCAGAGTAGAAAGTAATACATCTCAGCTCACAACCTTACACAGCCTTATCCCTCATCATACTAGCAGCCAGGTTTTATCTCTGATAGCCACCTCCAAGGTCCATAGGTCAATGAGGATGATCATTAGAGTGCTTCAGTAAACAGACGAGATGGACCATTTTAGTGGAGCAGACTAGGTCCACTGATTGGATAACATAAGGTGGCAGAGTGGGTCACTGATGGTCGGTTAGATGGTACTGAATCAATTATAGCTGGTAGCAGTGCATGTAGATCACTAAATATATAAATGATGGTTGGACACAAGGCAAATAATTCACTGTTGAGTAGCAGGATGCATGCAGTTTTGATGGTAGCATGGTGTGTGAATCACAGATGATTGTTTATAGGGTCCACGTGCCATTATAGGTTAATTACAGGGTAGTTGTGACACATGAGTCACTGATGGTTGTATATAGAATGCATATGACAGGGAGGTAACTGATAACGTCTACAAAGGTGAATGGGTAAGTGAAAATTTCTACCAGGCTGCAGGAGACACTGAAAGATGATCATGCTGCGCATGTGATTCATGGGTCAGTGTTGACTGGTGGTGAGATAAATGGGTCATTAATGGTAGATGACAAGGTGCATGAGTCACTGATAATTTGTAGCAAAAAGAAAGGGTTACTAGTGGCTTATTATAGGGCACTTGTTCCACTGATGGTTTGGCACAAAGTAAATAGGTCTGTGCTGTTCAGTGGCAAAATACATTATTAGATTGTTTACATGGTGCATGAGTCAGTGATGGTTGATAGAAGGGTGCTTGAGTCACTTTTGCTTCTTTACAGGATGCATGCATCAGAGATGTTTCATAATATGGTGAATCGGTCATTAATGGTTGCTAAAAGGGTATGTTAGTCAAGAATGGTTGTTTTCAGGGAGCATGGATCACTGATGGCTGGTTGGATGGCACATAGATTATGGCTAGTCACAGACTGCATAGATCATTGCTAAATATTAGCAGAACTTGTGGGTTACTGGTTGTTGAAAGGAGTGTACTGGGCCACTGAGATTTGGCAGTAGGGCATGTGGATCACTAATGACTGGTAAGAGGGTGTATGGGGTACATAGGTTACTGATAGCTGGTAGCAAGAAATATGCTTGGAAACATGTTTTTTGTGGTCACTTATGATTGGCAACAGGACACATGGATTGAAAACAAAATTAATATCTATCTAGCTATCTATCTATCTATAGCTCTCGCTCTCTCTTTATATATGTGTATATATATATATATATATATATATATATATATATATATATATATATATATATATATACATACATACATATCATTGCTATACAGAGTACTGCACTAATCTATACAGACCCATCACTGGATTACCTTGGAAGAACTGTCTGATTAAGTGACTTACTCAAAGTCATGCAGTAAAAAAATGGAAGCTGTAGGAGTCAAACCCAGGGCCATTGCGAGACATACATATATCACACAGAGACAAAAACATCCACACCACACCTCTAGGCAGATAAATGGGAGGCTGGTGGTTGGTGGCAAGATCACTGATCATGGATGGTTAATGGGTTAGTGATGACTACCAGCAGGGTTCACTAAAGTTTGATCACATGTACATAGGACACATAGACCACACTAAAGAAAGGTGAATTAGTCACTAAGGACTGGTAGCAGGATACATGAGTCACTGCTTGTTAGTAGAGTATTTAGGTCACTGGTGACTGTTAGCTGGGTTATATGGGACACTGATGATTGCTAACAGGGTGCACAGGTAGGTAACTGCTGGCTGTTTACAAGATGTAATGATACCCAAGTCACTTATGTCTTTTAACAGGTGAATGGTAACTGATTGGTTGATATTGTAGTTTTATTTCTGTGAAAACCATTCTGTCAACTCTTTTTTGTCAAAAAAATGGTATATTGAAGGTGCTGGAATGAGATTGCTGTAATAGTGAGGAAGGGAAGTATGTCCTTTCTCACTATTGTGTGAGCTTGCGGTTGTCATACATAAGCAAGGGTGTCCACAGGATTTTTTGCAGGGGGGGTGCAAACTCAGAGGCAGGGAAATGGATTGGAGCCCACCCATACACAGCCCTCTCCCCCGCAATCATTCCACTCTCCCATTACTTGGCTATTACTATAAACACTGTTCAAACTCTCAGTTTGCATATTGTTTTCTGCTTTATATCTACAATGATTACAGATATTTGGATTTAATTTAAACTTGTATTTCAAATTTTGGAGCACAAACACTGATAGACATTTGCTAAACAAAGCAATACAGTCTAACAATGAAAATAGATTTAGCATTAAAACTTGCCTGTCTTTGAAACTCACATTCACTCAAACAGCATTGAAACCCGTATTCAAAGAAAATGCATCTGGCCCGTGGCGGCTTAAGTTTAACTTTGGGCTGTTTTCAAATCATAGTCCCCTTGTACACTAGGACCATGCAAACACTGCAGAGTTCTTTGATTCACCTTCCTGGTTGTATTAAATTATGCCCTTTGTATAATACAGCACTGCTTGTTAAGAGTGTGTTTTAAGTGTATAGTTTTGAACATTTTTCCAGTAAGCAATGAAACAAAACATATGAACCAATAATGACAAAATTGCTCAATTTGGACCATTTCAATGATAAAAGGCCACTCAAACTTCTATAATTACAATCCACCAGTATCAATCAATATGCACAATCTTTACAGAAGTAAAAGAATCTGAGTAATTCCAATGAACAGATCTGTAACTATTGAAGAGGTTGCTGCTGGCAAACAACTTTATATTTCACTGTTTCATCTATAAATTCAGTGCCTGCTGCCTGTGAAGAATAAATTCTCTTTGTTACATTAAAAAATGGTACACTAATAATATTGCAATAGGGAATGGATGGCAAACTGAAAATAGGTTCATAATTACTAGGCATCTCATCCAAAGGAGGGACTTCTCAGGAATGCAGCACCCCCCCCCTTAAAATCCAGCATGATATCAGCAAACCATATACTTTTGGTAGGAGTATAACCCACAGCCTTCTGCATCAAAAGAAATCATACTAATCTGTTGTGCTACTAATGCTGCCTTAAAGTTCTATACCACAATAGTCATACAATTTGCTACACAAAACAGTCGCATATTGTAAACAGACTTGGCATGAACAGCAGTAAACTTTTCTTCCCTTCAAGCTCACAGTTCCTTGAAAAATCCACCTCAGACTCAGTTCCCTGAAAATGCAGCTTGGTTGTTTATAAAGAGGATTCGGGCTCTTGTTTCCGGAAACTAAGATACAGGGTTTGAGCCTAAGCAAATTACTAAACACCTGCTACCCTAACTAGAGCATTTCACTATCACACACAAACATCTCAACCTCTTAGTGCAAAAAAATGTGGACATAGCCTAAAATAAATAGGGACAGATTATAAATATTGTTCTCATGAACTTAGAAAATTGCTAGAATAACTGGATTTGTGTTATTATACATTTTTCTAAAGGATGTGAAATCTGAAACTCAAACGGCTGTCATTATTTAGTAACATCAGTCCTTTCAGTCCTTTTTATGAAGAACAGACCAAAATATGGGGTAAAAATCTAGACATTCTGCAATTAAGAGATATGCTACCTACCTCCCTCTTACACACACACACACACACACACACACACACACACACACACACACACACACACACACACCTGTCTACCTCCCTCCCTCCCTCTTACACACACACACACACACACACACACACACACACACACACACACACACACACACACACACACTCTCTACCTACCTCCCTCCTACACACCCACCCACAAACACCTCCATCCTTCTTACACACTCACATACAACACGCAGCAAAGACATATGCTTCCCTCTTACACACACACACACACACACACACACACACACACACACACACACACACACACACACACACACACACACACACACACACAAACACCCACACATACACACACACACACACACACACCCACACACACACATTTCAAATATACACACACACACACACACACACACACTTCAAATGTACACACACACAATAGCAGGATGAAAAATATATCTTCACATTTGCAAATACAATAACATCCATTTATACTGCCCCTTTACCTCAGGAAATATAAAACAATAGCAGGGAAAAAGCTCATTAAGAAGGAAAAAAATAAGCAAGGACACTACTACATGAAATACAGGTAATACCTTATCAGCTGCTAAGTACTTTAGCAATTTGTGGATAGGAATTTTTTCTTAACTGAGTAAATCATTTTATTTTATGCATTTTTCAACCAAAATGAGATATGACAAACCATACCTTTTTGTCATTATATGTTTTTTCACATTTTTTCAGCACATTTCAATAATCTCACTTTATTACATTATAGCTTCCATAATGACTCATAAACAGTATGCAAAGCATTAGACACATTGCATTAATAATATATTTTTTATTGGATCACTTAATAAGACAGTCTTATCCCTTGTTGCATCACTCTCTTTCACTTTTTCCCAAATATTAATATTCAGTTTATAGCATCTTCCTTTGCTTTCCTCATCTCCATCTTATCCTTTAATTATTCTCTCAGTTTATGATCCCCACCATTCTTCTTTCCCCATTTTATACTTTTTCCATGCCCTCATTTGCTGTGCTCTCCAAATGCTGCTTCCAGTTCTTACTGTGTGCCAATTCACTCTCTATTGCCTAGTCCCACTTTGCTCAAACATGCCCTTCTTTCTACAGTCTCACTGTTTTCCCCATTGCAGGTTGTAATTCCAAATGTTTTTCTTTAGGCCACTTCCTATTTATGGTCTCAACTCCAAGCAGACAAAACTGCCATGAGTCTAGAATCTCCATCTGGAATATCTCCGTCTATATTATCCTGGCAGTTTTCCATAGCTGTTTGATTTCCTCACATGCCCACTACATGTGTAACTGATATACATCCAACATATCACACCCCCTGCAGCATGATCTTTCAGGGTCATAGTTTCATAGTCGGTTGATGGGCAGGCAGTCTGGGAGATGATTAAGGATCCTAGCTCAAGTTCACAATTTCTCCAAAGTAATATCTAGTTAAGTGACTTGCCGAACATCACACAGTAGGCCAATGAAGGGGGAAGGTTTAATCCTGCATCCTTGTCACAGGCAACAGTTATCTGAGTTCTGTATGCCCTTTGCACTAATCTAGTATGGCAGACCATACCTTTGACCAGCAATGAATGGATGACTCAAAAAGTTTGCTAACCTCAAGTGATCAAAATGCCGGTGGCAGGGGGCCCGAACAGGAAGCATCTCTGAAGGCATATCTGTGTTGTATATTACCATTTGGCAAACAAACATAATGCTAATGCTTTATTATAACAATGCATAGAGCTCAAGGACACTGGTTCAAACATGAGAATGACTGCAACTGGTATAATGTATGCATGCAAAGGTTTTCAACATAACTTGTAGCAAAACAGAAAGTATGAAAGGATAACAAGGGAGACCACAAGGTCTGTCCATAGAGGAGCTTTACTTTCAGTAATGACTGAAGTGAAGAATACCTTATATAAGCATCCTGTGTGCCTTGATATACAGTCATAGCCATTCAGCTACAGCAAGACGTGGAACTAAAAAGCTCAATTTGTTTAACATATAGTGCCATTGAATGACTTTTTAAATGTAAATGCTTTGATCCTAAAACACAGAAAAATATCTGATGCCGATTGCACTTTCTTATTAAAAATGGGAGTAACAGTGTTTATCTGGTGAGTAAATGCCTGGATAAAGTAAGTCAAGATATGAACACATTATCCCAGATAATAACCATTTTAATGAATTGATACTGGAATAACAATACATCAGACTACAGACTTCTTATACTCAAGCACCCCTACAAACAGATGGAAGCTTTTATAAAACAGACATGTGATAGCACACACACACACACACACACACACACACACATGCACACCCCTACCTACCTCTTACAAACACACTCTTACCTACCACTCAAACAAAAGCACACACACACACACACTCACACACACACACACACACACACACACCCTAACCTCTCCTTGTTAATTCGGTAAACCCCTAACCTCTCACTTGTTAATTATTGGTCCACTTCAAACATCTTCTGGGATTCAAATTTTGCACTATATTTGCATCTGTGTGATGGGATGCAAAAACAATGCTGTTTTGAGTTATATTCTCCCAGATTATATTTTGGACCATGCGTATTTTATTTCCAGCACTTTGAATTAAGATTCTTTTTTTATGGCAATCAATGCTGCTATGTTTTGAGCAGTAAATATCTTGCATATACCCATATATATGGAAAACTAAGAGAAGGACACCACTGTGGGAGGAGAGATGCAAAGTAGTTATAAATGGTAAGAAGAGCAGACAGACAGGCAGAGGTGGCCTGGCATGAATCAACCTATCAAACTGAACAGAAGGGAACTGGGCAGGGAGAGGCATTCAGCCAGATCGGATTGGTAGGGCACTAACGAGACTGAGCCATTCAGAGGTTGTGTAACAAGAGCACATAATGGATGAGGAAGAACTTGCGTAATATAACCAGTGCAAATAGTGAGGAATACTGAGAAGGGTGGAAGGAAGGGAAGTATAGATGGAAATGTTATTGCTTTGTTGTTGATTAGTTGTTTAGTTGAGAATAACTCTTTGTGACCTCAAGGGCTTTATTAAACCAGATCAGGCTGTTAAAAATGATTATTTTATATGTTGCAAGCTCATATTCGTTGCTTTAATAATGCTGTCTAATCAGCTAAACCTGTCTTTCTCGTCTTCTTCAGGCTTTGATCTTTCCCCTCATCAGTGTTTTCTCTGCTGAGCCATGTCTTTTCATTATGTGGCCAAGTTATGTGAGTTAGTTTTATTGTCAGAATTTTCCAATGAATAATCTGGGTGTATTTCCTCAAGTTCTGTCTGATACAATCTTCTTAAAGTCCATGGATTTCTCAAGAGTTTTCTCCAGTACCACAGTGTTTTTAATCCCTAATGTTATACCTTTGTCTTGTTTTTTATTTTTATTTTTGATGATTTGCTTCATCCAGAATTATTGTGCTGAGAGGTTGGTGTGATATTTGTGGTCTGTCTCTCAAAACAATTGGTTTGGAAGGAAAACTTTGAGAATTGAAGTAAACTAAAACCAAACTATAGGATAAACATTTGTTCATTTATATAACTTTATTAAAGTATTTTTAAACATTTTCTGGGATGTTTAACATTTGTTATATGCTTTCTTGCTTTGTCCAGCATTCTAATGCTGAAAGTTTGGGGGGAGGGCTGAGAATGTTGCAGAACCTACAGGCATTATTGTAATACAAGTTAGTATACAACTTGTTTTATTATCTTTATAAATTAATAATGTTTAGAACAAAAGTGTCAAACGTATCGCTAATGTTATCACATCTTTGATCTGCAGTTATATTTATCCTTATCCACAGTTATGGTGTTGAGATGTTGGGAGGGGTGTAGGGGCTGTGAGAATTCTGCAGAATATACTGATGTTCTTTTAGTGCATACTAATGCAAAACCTGTTATTCTAGTATTTGTTTAAAACAGCAGTGTTTAAAACTGTCCCTGATGTTACTCCTTTTTTTCTGTGACTTTTGGTTTTGCCTTTTTTTAAATATTTTTATTAAAAATTATAAGTGAATAACAAAAGCTATCATAACAATGAATATATGGAAATTACATTGATACATAAAATTATATAAAATTAAAAAAACAAGATAAACTATTTACAAGATGTCTACTTATATAAGAAAGATAACAAATCCAATTATTTAATACATTTATATTTCATACTGGTTTAATGTCCATTTATTTAACAAATTCTTAAGTTCATCCATAAATTTAAAGAAGAGGTCATTCTAGTGGTACTTTATTTGATAAAAAAGTAAATGTAATGGTTTTTTTTTGGATGAATTAATGAATTCTTTCATTGATGGATTAAAGAACATTAATGATTTATTTAACATGAAATTATCATTGAAAAATGCCTGTACAAAAGAAATGACATTGTTTCAAAATGGTTAATTATAATACATTCACAAATTATATATTTTTATTGACATTGTGGTTTCTGCAGAAGATGAGAGCATCATTTTTTTCTTTCTCACTTTCTTTAAATGACTAATGCTATACCATTGTCCTGTTTATTTATTTATTTTTTTGTTTGCTTTCTACAGAATTATGCTGAAAGGCCAGTTGTGGGGCATAGTGGCTGTGAGAATGTTGCAGAATGTACAGATCTTGATTTAATGCATACTAAAACCCAGTAGATTGATAAGTTCAGAATACCAATGTTTAAAACTATCCTGGATGTAACACCTTTGTTCAGTAATTATTTTTGGCTTTGTCTAGAATTGTTGTGCTAAGAGGTTAGGAGAGGGGTAGTGGCTGTGAGAATGTTGCAGAATCTGAAGGCATTATTTTAATGCATGCTGATCCCAAACCTGTAGCTTTATAAATTAATAGTTTTAGAATGTTGAAGAATGTTTTTCTGGTATTTTTGGTTTGTCCCTTGCAAAAATGTGGCAAAACAGACTTCATATTTTTCACACAATACATGGTACATTCCCTGATTTTATGCTTTTGGCCAGAGTTCTTGCACTAAGTGGTTGGTGGGGGTGGTGCATGAGAATGTTAATGTCCATATGTTTGCCTGATGCTTTATGCCCCTCATAAATGAGGTTTTCCAGCAAATCTGTATTTTTATGCCTTTAGACTACCAATAATATTTTTTTTTCTTTTTCTGAATTAAGGCTAGAGGTTGAAGAAGTGGTAGACATATTAAATTGTTGTATAGGTTATGTACTTCCTGTCATTGTGCCACTGCATTCTTGAATTTTGGCTAGTTTATCTTATGAAACTTGGAATAGTCTTCTTATTTAGCATCATAACTTTTGTTTATTGCCTCATAGTTTGGTGTGCTTATTCTTCCAGATTTCAGTCACCTGTTCAGGATAGCCCCATTCACTGTCATTCTATACACTTTCTACCTGCAGTACGATAATAACTGATGTCAATGAAAGTCATTATGCGATATGGGTGTGTATCATTTTGTAATACAATTAATTTGTGCCTGTTGTCTACATTACAGTTCTTTTTGTCTACTGATCATTGTTACTCTGCAGTTTTTCTGCCTGTGGTACAATAGTAACAGACATAGAGCTGACAATTTGTAATGCTTTTCAGTTGTGCCTGTTATACAGCTTGTCCTTATGAACAGTGTTCAGCATTTGTCACCCATTCTTTTGTGTCTGCACTCTTACTACCATGATGTTTTGGAAGCTAATAAAGTTGTCTGGTTTATGATCTGCTTGGACTGCAGTTCTTTTGCTATTGGTCTTTGTTTATCTTCAGTTTTTCTGCTTACAGTGAAAGATGGAAGCAGTCTGACACTTTTCTTGTTGAGTGTACATTGCACCATGGATTTTATGGCTCTTAGTTGACTTAGTGTAGCAGCTTCAGTGTTTATGCTTAACCTGAAGGCATTATAGTGGTGATCAGGCCTTAGCAATGCAGTCATCCTGTGGGCCATTATGATATAAGTCAGTTAGATGCCATGAAATAATTCACATTTTGTAAAACTTCTCTTTCATTTGAAGATATAGTGTTAGAGGGGATGGTAATGTTGTCTGGTTATAGACCATATATTTGGGGTTATTTCCTTTTACTATGAGTTTTTTAGGAATACTAGTGGAAAATGGTAGAGGATGCTGAGAAAATAATGCAGAAAATTGAGGTATACTTAGTCACTTTAATCTAAGTATTGGATGCAAGTGCCACATACAGTGTTTTAAGGAATAGTTTGTAGGGACAAGTACAACAGGCAGTGTTTTAAGGTATAGATTGTAGGGACAAGTGCCACAGGCAGTGTGTTAAGGGATAGGTTGTTGGGACAAGTGCCACAGGCAGTGTGTTAAGGGATAGGTTGTAGGGACAAGTACCACAGGCAGTGTGTTAAGGGATAGGTTGTAGGGACAAGTACCACAAGCAGTGTGTTAAGGGATAGGTTGTAGGGACAAGTACCACAGGCAGTGTGTTAAGGCATCATGTTATGGAATAGGTTGTAATGACAAGTACCACAGGCAGTGTGTTCAGCTTGAGCTTACAGTTAAGGCACTTATCGCTTACAGTGGATGGCTATTCTGCTGATTGGATTCCCCATTTTGTGTCATAGGGCAAATCAAAGCTGAAGAATTGCCCTAGTGTGTCCATCACATAAATCTGGTAGGCAACATTCCTCTATTGTCCTATGGGACTTGTTTCTGTGTAATACTGACTTTTATGGATGCAATCTGAAAAATACCATCATTCTTAGAATGTGTGTTCAGAAAACTAACCTCTTGGTGAAAGATTCAGTTGGCACGGTAAATCCCCATGTAGGTCAAAGAAAGTGGTCTTGTAACATGTATCTGAAGTGTAGTGCTTTTTGCTAACAGTTAGAAATGAGGCACACATATTTATCAGGATCAGCAAAAAAAACTTCAGTAGAAGTGGAATGAGGGTACAAAGAGACAGGTGGGTTTTATTAGGAAAGTTTTCTGTGGGTCATCCTTGAAGAAAGATTTGACAAAAAGTCTACCTTGAACACCCTGTTTCTACAGTGCAACCTACCCACTGGGATCCCACTATTGCTACCATAGAAAGTGATCATGATGCATCCTGTTAACCTACAGCCATTACAATGGAAGAAATTATGCCGAAGTGAAGATTCGACTTTAGAAGTGCTGCCAGGATCACCAGAGTTTGATAAGGAAATGACCCATACTTTTGCAGTGACAACAGATGTGGCTCAAGACTTGCAAAGAGTGCCAGGTTGCATTACATGAAGATCTAGGAACTTGGCCAGACTTAATAAGGGATTATTTTATGGTAGCTGCCATCCAACATATATCTGTGCAAGTGGTGTTGTTACAGTTCCCAGTCAAAGAACAGAAAAGATTTACTTCAGAAAAATATTTTTATATGTTGCCTAATGGGGAGAGAACAAAATGCACCTGGCTGGAGTATCCTGTCTGAAAAGTTGCATTATTTTGCTTTGCATGCAAATTATTTGTACATTCCAACCACCTTCCCTGGTCAAATAGCTACAGAGCTTGAAGTGAGATGTCCAAATCTTTACACTGCCACAATCAAGCACAAGAGCTTGCAACTGGCCAGACTTAAATGATCACTGCTTGATCAGTTGTATTTTAAAGCATAAAGCTTTAACCAGATAAAGCACCTTTATTATTATTATTTATTTATTTATTTAACATTTGTTGACCGGGAAAGTCCAATTAGGTTCCACAGAGCCTGTTTTCAGAGGAGGCCTGGGTAGAAATGCTCCAAACGCATGTCTTTAGAATGTGGGGGGAAACCGGAGTACCCGGAGGAAACCCACACGAATGCAGGGAGAACATACAAACTCCACACAGAAGGCACCCCAGCCGAGAATTAAAACTGAGAACCTCTCTTGCTGTGAGGCGAGAATGTTATTATTATTTTTATTTCCATTTGGGTATGTTTGCATGTCAATAATCTCAATGAGAATTTGTATTGTAAATAATTTTATTTTTACTCTTCTGGTTGTGTTACTTTTAATATATATTTTAATAAGTTTATTTATTCAGTGCATTTTAAAATGTTTAGTGAATGAATACTCTCACACTTTAAGATTACTGTGTTTATGCACTTTAAATAGCACGTTTTACAGCACTTTGACATTTTAAGACATGTAAATGGGAGGGTTTAATGACACCATCCTTAGATCAGATGATCATTTTGGGCCTTATTTAAAAAAACTACCTTTTGTTTTTTTTTAAACTTATCTGGAGAACTTCATTACTGTTACATGAACAAAAGCTCTCATTTGTGGATAATAAAAGTTTTTACAAGAACCTTGTGGCTTCTCCTTCTGTCAGCTAACATAGATGATGTTTTACACGTTTGCTTTTTGTCTCTGCTGCTTTGGATTGTTTGTTTCCCCATTCTGAACAGAGGCAGAAGGAGGGGACACAGGCAACATTGCAGACTAACTACTCCTTAGATGTCTGAAAATACTTTTCAACAAAGGTTTTAGACCCATGGAATGCACTATCAAAATGGATGGTTGAGAGGGATTCCACAAAGGAGTTCAAGAAGTCATGTGACAGGTGGAAAGGATAGGGGGAAGGTAATGCTGGAGAGGAAGTAGAATGATGAAGCACTTAGAAGAAAAGGTTCTGCCATCAAGCAAATGTAATGCAGTGCAATTACTAGTTACTAGCAGGTTACATGGATCACTAACTGGTACAAGTGTGGCATAGGTCACTTACAGTTGTTAGCAGGGTATATGTGGATAGTTCAGGTGCTGGGTACACAAGTTATTGTTGGTAGAAGAATGCATGATACATGCATGATACCCTGGAGAGTGTGAGTGGGATGTATGTATCACTGACATTTGATAGCAGGACATATGGTCATTAATTGCTAGCTGGTTACATAGATTACAGCTTAGTAATGGAGTGCATGGATCACATGTATATGATATGTATCTCATACATGGTTACTGATGGCAAGTATTAGTGTGTATGGGTTACTTGCTAGTAGTAGAGTACATGTATTTTTCATAGCAAGATATATATCTGTAATATGACATATGGCTATAACAGCATTTATAGGTCAGTGATGTTTGGTAATATGGAGCATATATCACTGCTGGTTGCTATTGGGATGCACTGGACAACTATAGATAGGAGCTAGGTGCATGGACCACTCACGGTTTCTAGCATAATATACGAGTCATTAATTTTTGGCATCCAGGTGAATATGGGATACAGATAATTGGTAACAAGGTACACACACATTACATATCTACATATATACATACATATGGGATTTTGATGGTTGACTGCAGGGCAACTGGGTCACTGATGCTTGGTAGCTGAGCACCTGGATCACTTAAGGTTGGTTACAGGGTAAAAGGTTCAGCGATTGCTTATAGCAAGATAAATGGGTCAGTGATGATCAGTTGCAGGACATTTGTATTTCAGATGGTTGGCTGTTGACAAGATACATGAATCACTGATGGTTGATAATGAGCAATGTGGAACTCTATGATTGTTTACAAAATGTACTGGTCACTAAAGGCTTGTTGCAGGATGCATTTGACACATAGGCCACTGATGAGGCAAGGTGAAGGGGTTACTAATGGTTAGTAGTAGGCTGGATAAATTTCTGATTATTGGTAACAGGGTGTGTGGATCACCGATGAGTAGTGACTTGCACCCAGAACACAGGTGCTTGAGTATGAGGTGAAGAGGCATTGATGATTGGTAAGAGTTATATATGGGTCACTGATGGTTGGTTACTTTGAGCAGGGCATATGTGTCACTAATGTTTGGTAGCAGTATATATATATATATATATATATATATATATATATATATAAATATATACACACACACACACACACACATATATATGTATATATATATATATATATATATATACATATATATATATATATATATATATATATATATATATATATATATATTTCACAGATGGTTGACTACAGAATAAATGTGCAACTGATGGTTGGTTACAGGGCATTTATATCACATAGGATAACAAAGCACTTGAATTACTGGTGGTTGATTACAGGTTACATAGGTCATTGATGGTAGGTGGCAGGCTAGGTAGATTACTGATGGTTCATTACAGGGCACTTTTGTCACTGTGATTGGTCACAGGGTAAGTGGGTCACTGATGGTTGTGTACAATACATATTAATGAACAAAAAATGGTACACACTGAGCTGGAGAGCAGGTGATCCAGTAAAAACAGTGATGATCTTACCAGTAGATTCAAAGTACAAACAATTTATTCCACACAAAGTATATGCACAAGCTTTTGGCCCTGCTCTGTCAGGAATTTCTTCAATTAATTCAGTTAGTAAAACACACTTCATTTAAATACTAAATAGGCAGTCAGTAAAACGCACTTCATTTAAATACTAAATAGGCATAAAATCAATCCTAAAAATCATGCCCCCCCCTTTTTTACTACACTGCTAGTAAAATATATCTTAAAGAATAAATAAACTTCATCTCATCTCTAAAATATAATGTTGAGTCTTTCAGCTTTTCCCGGTTAGGGGTCGCCGCAGCGGAACTCCAGTCCGCTAATGATTGGTAGTTGATTTTTACATGCCGACAACTATTTAAATTTTATTTTTAAAATCTAATACACTTAAAACATTTCTCAGTAATTTTCATCTTTCCAGAGCTTTTAGTTTTAAAAAACATGCAAGTGAGAAACTGTCATTTAATCCTGGCCATTGCAGGGAATTCATCCTTAATTGCCATAGGGCTTCTTGTTTTTCTAATATTAATGCCCATGGCCCACCCCTTATATCTGGTCTTATTGTCTCCAAAATACCAAATTTAAAAGTATGGTCAGAATATTCAATGATATGTCTGGCTAAGGCATTTGCTTCTTTCTTGTTCACTATATCTCTTACATGTTCGTAAATTCTACTTTTTAATTTCCGCTCTGTTTTGCCTATATAAAAACATGGGCATTTTGTAAATTGCACAATATATTACTTTCTCTGTTGTGCATGTGCCTTTACTGGTAATCTTCACTATGGTATTGTTGATGTTAAATGAACTACCCTCATAGATGTAACAACAATAATTGCAGGTCCCACATTTTTTCATGTAGCCATTTTGTTGGTTCACATTTGTATTTTCTAAAACATTTTTTATAGTTCTGCCTTTTTTATATACAATAGTAGGTCATTCACCTACTATATTTCTGGTGTCCCTATTATTAGTTAATACCACCCAATTTTTAAATAGGATGTCAGCTACAGTATTACTACTTTTATTAAAAATTGTGATGAATGCACTGTTGAATTTCTTCTCCTCAGATGTCTCAGTATTTTGAAGCTCTGGAAAGATGAAAATTACTGAGAAATGTTTTAAGTGTATTATATTTTGAAAATAAAATTTAAATAGTTGTTTTAGTGAATGTTTTAGGGAATGTATTGCATTTTAGAGATGAGATAAAGCTTATTCATTGCTTAAGATATATTTTACTAGCTGTGTAGTAAAAAAAAGGGGGGCATGGTTTTTAGGATTGATTGTATGCCTATTTAGTATTTAAATGAAGTGTATTTTACTGACTGCCTATTTAATATTTAAATGAAGTGCATTTTACTGACTGCCTATTTAATATTTAAATGAAGTGCGTTTTACTGACTGCCTATTTAATATTTAAATGAAGTGTATTTTACTGACTGCCTATTTAATATTTAAATGAAGTGTATTTTACTGACTGCCTATTTAATATTTAAATGAAGTGTGCTTTACTAACTGAATTACTTTGAAGTAGTTCCTGACTGAGCAGGGCCGAAAGCTTGTGCATATACTTTGTGTGGAATAAATTGTTTGTACTTTGAATCTACTGGTGATCATCCTTGTTTTTACTGCATCAGCTGCTCTCCAGCTCCGTGTGTGCCATTTTTTTGTTCATTAGTGGTTACTTTGCATTTTTTTTCTGAGTTGATGACTTTTGGCACTGAGGAGGGAGATTCGATGATGCTATTTAGACCAACACTTGCTGAGCTGAATAGCTCACCTGGCAAATTAATGCAGCGTTTGGATATTCTTGAGAGAAGGCAGCTTGATTCTAACAGTCAATCTACTTGCATAATGGAGCAGGAAGTGCATGCTCCTGGAGCTCAAACAAGCAGCAGGACACAACGATTGATCTCAGGGAACCAAAATGGATTTAATACTGATGGCATTCGGCCATCAACATCACAGGAACATAGGGAGCAAAGGGAATCAAATCAGAATGCTGGAGACCAGAATTCAAGCAGGATAAATAGCTCTGTTAATAGACATGAAGCCATTAATATTACTGAATGGCTACATGTGGATGGGAGTTTTTTGCTTGGAACTGATACTACACCTGTAAGTAACATCTATTTCAATAGCTTACAAATACAAAGTTAGACAGTTTTCTTTTGAAAATCAAAAAACTGCAGATGGACAATATGTACTTTAAAGAATGCCCACGTTTAAAAATTGTACCCAAACGGCTCAGAGTGTAGTGGTTTCCAACAGGTTTGGTCTGTAATTCCCCCTTCCGCAAAGAATTGCTTAATATGTTTGATCATCATGGGTTTGAATACATTGAACTGGTTATTAAACATAACCAAGCTGATATTGCAACTCTTAGTAAGGAGTCTGAGGATCTGGATAAACTTATTGTTAATAATACATCATATACAAATAATTTGTATGAGTATAACCGCATCTTCAAAAGCATTGAAAGTCAATTGGAAGGTATAAAAAAATCATAAAATGAAAAAGATTGAAAGAGATAGGGTGGACTATGCCAATAATTCTGCGTACCCAGAACCTCCACATTCACAAATATGGGATAGTAGGTATAGAAATAATTTGGCAGCTAATGAAAATGTAGGTGACTATTTTTTAGACCAACAGGAAGAGTTCCCACAACTGAGGTGCTCGGAATGCCTCAGAGGCAGGAACAACCAGAACACATTCCAGAAGGAAACCCCTCAAATGAATTCTTGAGAAGAGGCAATTACAATCAACATCAGAGGGGGAACATGAGAGGGAATTACAGAAGGAGGAACCGTACCTGGAATTAAATCCTAGACCATATCCCACAATCATTGAGAACATCACTAAGGACTTTAAAGTATTTAACTATTCTGATGTACCTATCTGTGAAAAATTATGTGATATTTTTTCTAAGGGTCTATCTTATGCACCTGAACAAAAGTTGAACATTAATCAAACACTGGTAGACCTGAAACTCTTTGTTAGAAAATTTGAATTTAAATATGTTGTTTCAGACTGTCAGTTATACAGGGAACTCCCTGTATGTATCAAATACTTATAATCCTCCCATACACCCCTCCCTACAGTTATTCGAACATCTCTGTGAGATTGATTTTCATAGTTTAAATACCCTGAATTCTATGGATGTAGCACAGAATTTGTCTAGAAATGAAAATGAGTTATTAAGGTCTATTCAAAGAAATAAAGCGATCAAGGTTATGAAACCAGACAAGGGAGGTGGGGTTCTTATCATGAGCATGGAATTGTACAACATAAAAATGAAAAATATACTTGAAGGGTGCTTCTATAAAAGGGCATCACTAAATGAATTTATTGGGGCATTGAGAAAAATAAAAAAATTAAATTAATGACCTCTTTATAAAGGGAAGCATTTCTATAGAAGAACTGAATTACATGCTTGTTTCCCACCCAAAAGTCTCTTGTATGTTTGGTTTACCTAAACTGCATAAAGATCTACATGACCCCCCCCCAATGAGACCCATTGTAGATACCCGTGGTTCTGCCATACAACCCATAGCAAAGTACTTAGACACCAGATTAAAGAAGTTATACGATCTGTAGAGACTCATGGGATTTTCTACAAATAATAAATCAATTAGATTATAGTGAAGGTGGTTATTTTATTACTATAAGTGTGAAAGACCTCTATACTGTTGTACCTTATGAGATAGAGGTAGAATGGTTTTGTGAGTATCTTTTGGAAAAGAATGTACAACAGGTAAAAATTAATAATTTTGAACATCTATTAAGTATTGGTTTGCATAACAACTTTATTCTATTTGATGGAGTGCACTGTTTGCAAATGGAAGGCATCTCAATGGGTTCAACTTGTGGTGGGACATATGCTAACATCGTAATGTTACAGTGGGAGAAAAAATATTTATTTAATCCAAATTATTTCTCCCACTGTATATGTTATACAAGATTTTTGGATGATATTTTTATGTACTGGGAGGGTCCAGGTGAGACTATTCCTGAGTTTTTAGAATATTTGAATGGGTGCACCCCTTTTCTTAGATTCACATATACAGTTAGAGTTGATGAAATACCATACCTAGATGTGAGGCTAATAAAAGATAGAATATCTAAGGTATTTAAAGCTGAATTTTATCAAAAAACAACATATTCAAACAGATTTTTACATTATAGCAGCTCTCATCCATTTAAGCAAAAGAAAGCTGTATTAAAAGGTCAATATGTAAGGGCTGCATGAATGGTATCTGAATTTGAAAGTTTCCTAGATGAATGTGATCTCCTGAAAGACATGTTTCAGAAGAGGGGATACCCCAATTCACTAATAAATGGCGTGATGTTAGACGTGGTAAATAAAAGAGAGAGGGGACATTTTAAGCCATTACTAGATCAAAAACAACATGAAGAAATAGAAGGGAATGACAGGGAGGTCATAACTAGCATAAGTATACAATCACAGACTCAAGAAATAGGTCAAAATACTGAGACATCTGAGGAAAAGAAATTCAATAGTGCATTCATCACAATTTTTAATAAAAGTAGTAAGAATGTAGCTGACATCCTATTTAAAATTTTGGTGGTATTAACTAATAATAGGGACACCAGAAATATAGTAGGTGAACTACCTACTATTGTATATAAAATGTATACGTGCTGCACGTATGTCTTCTAGTACAGCCATTATGGAAATGGAATTGGACATCATTTATGAGATGTTCCTGAATAGAGGATATCCAAAATCCATGTTAGTCAATATCTTAAAATATGTGAAACAAGAATGGGGGATTAAATATCAACCCTTATTAGGTAAATTCCTCATTGTAACTAAAATAACTGATCTGCACAAAGCAGATAATGTATGTGTGATCAGGTTTAACCCTTATACCAACCTTGTTAAAGAAATTTTACACAGACATTGGGACATCCTTACTATTTCTGAAAATGTAAGCAGCCTTGTCGGTAATTATCCCAATTGTGTTTTCAAAACATCTCCTAACTTAAAAAAATTATTAGAATATTCTAAAGGGAAGAAAACACTGGGAAATTCCAACAAAGGAACCACTAGATGTGGCTCATGCAATCAATGCAAGTACATTAACAGTAGTAAGGTTATTAGATTAAACAATGTGACTAAAACCTATATAGTTAGCAAGACTGGGAACTGTAGCACACAGAGAGTAGTCTATTTGGCTACTTGTACATCCTGTTCGGCATACTACATCGGGAAGACCGAAAGGAAGTTTAAAACCAGAATTTATGAACACTTTTTTAAGATAAAAAGGAAAGATTGTAATAATGCTCTCAGTAAACATATCATGGAGAGAGGTCCTACACATTCTTTTGTATTTACTATTATTGACCAAACTGATGTTTCCATCAGTGGAGGAAACTGGAAAGCATACTTAGCAATGCTGGAAAGTAAGTGGCAGATTTTATGTGATGCCACAACTAGCCCTGGACTCAATGACTGTATAAGTATCAAACCCTTTTTACTGTTGGATTGATTCATATACATATAACTTCATACACCAACATACATATACATTTTTCAATTAGGGTTAAATTTAGAGTAGGAGACTTCTATACATGTGGCCTTTTTAGCATCATTCCTTTCCAGTCATTATCATTTATTATACTTCCTTTGAGTGGTTTTTATCCATTATTTACTTTTTATTTATTTTTTACTTATTATTTTTTATTTTTATTTGTCATGCTTGCAATTCATGCACTTTCATTCCTTACAAATCTCTTATTGCACATTCATGGATTTTGTACTGTTTTTATTCATCCATGCTTTTTAACAACATTTTAAATATATTGTGTATGATGACATTTATATATATATTTTTTGCATACATTCAGTGTGTTGAGGTTATGTCAATGGCTCTTTAAAAGAATTACGCATTTTGGCGCCAAATTGTTTTTAAAAGAGTCAATTATTGTTGTACAATTGGTTCTGAAGAAGTCTGCCGACTCGCAGATGAAAGCGCTAAACCTGTGTTTCTTATTGGAGCTCTGTGTAAAATTTGTCTATTAAAACGATTTTCTTTCACATCCACCTGGTCGAGCTGTGGTTCTTGGTTCCGGCTTTCACATCAGGATTCGGTTACTTTATTGTATATAAAAAAGGCAGAACTATAAAATGTTTTAGAAATTACAAATGTGAACCACAAAATGGCTACATGAAAAAATGTGGAACCTGCAATTATTGTTGCTACATCTATGAGGGTAGTTCATTTAACATCAACAATACCATAGTGAAGATTACCAGTAAAGGCACATGAACAACAGAGAAAGTAGTATATTGCGCAGTTTGCATGCCCATGTTTTTATATAGGCAAAACAGAGCAGAAATTATAAAGTAGAATTTGCAAACATGTAAGAGATATAAGGAACAAGAAAGAAACAAATGCCTTAGCCAGACATAACATTGAATATCCTGACCATACTTTTAAATTTGGTATTTTGGAGACAATAAGACCAGATATAAGGGGTGGGCCATGGACATTAATATTAGAAAAGCAAGGAGCCCTACGGCAATTAAGGATGAATTCCCTGCAATGGCCAGGATTAAATGACAGTTTCTCACTTGCATGTTTTTTAAAACTAAAAGCTCTGGAAAGATGAAAATTACTGAGAAATGTTTTAAGTGTATTATATTTTAAAAATAAAATTTAAATAGTTGTTTAGTGAATGTTTTAGGGGAATGTATTGTATTTTAGAGATGAGATAAACCCCGGGAATCATGAAGCTCAGCGCAAGGACGGCATTAGCCTTGCCGACCATGCGGCATAGAGATGGCACAGCAGCACCACATGCATATTAATGAAGGCGCACTGCCGCAACATCCACGTGCATAGGAAACGTGTGTGAGTGCAGGGGGCCTGGCTAAGCACTGCACGGAGGCATCAACATGTCGGCTGCAGATGTGCAACCTAAAATGCTGACTAGTTAAGCCTGCCTCTAATAATAATCACTCCTGTCAGTGTCCGTGGATACTGAAATGTATGCAAAGCATACAAGACAGTTTTGCGAACACCAGAATAAAAAGTAAACACAAAGGCACGTAGCTGAATATTGAGTTCCTGTCCCTCGAATAAATGACATTTAAAACCCCGTGCCCATATTCCATTGTATTGTTGATTGTTATCAACAAGTGGAAGCAAAACGCAGTGTGTTAGCGCGCCGCTGCCATTTGCTAAGCTTAGCCCAATAGTTAGGGTTACCACCTGTCCCAAATTGTGAGGGACAGTCCCCCTCTGGGCAGTTGTGTCTATACCAAAACCATTATAAATGTTAAATGTCCTGCGATTGTAGGACATAATTATATCCCATATTTTATGTACTAGTTCCATGCAATACCTATTTCTATATGTAAAATACCTAAATGTTATAAGAAACAGAATAAGCAACTAAACTGCTGCAGCAATAAGCTTTCATTTAGGCATAAAACTAAAGTACTATCCTTTGTACTGACCGTGGGTATGTGCTGTCCTGTAAAATCTGATGTGTGTCCTGAAAATGTCCCATTTTGGTCATATGAAAAGGTGGCAACCCTACCAATGGTCAGAGCATTCGTTCAATATCTGCCCATTCGCGGTCCAAGTCTTCCTTGTCTGGATGGCCCAAAGATGAAAAGGTATTACCTGGGTCTACCTACCATGTCATGAAAGATAAGTATTTGCGTGTACCTATGTGCGTGAAGTACAGCATGTGGAAGATCAAAAATGCTAGGGTCGTCCTCACAACCATATTGGTACCAGAGATATGTAGTGTATGCAATGTGTTCTGTTGACTGTGCCATGGGCCATCAGCCAGAGAAGGGATGGATGGTGTGTGTGTAATATGGGTGTGGGGGTGATGGGTAATGTAATATTTCAGCAAGGGGAGACTGGGTCAGATGCACAATAGGTGAACTGTAGGTGTACGAGGGAGAAGTGGGTAAATCAGAAAGAAAACCAAAGAACATGCATTCACATCCACAATACAACCTGACAGGCCATACTGTAGAACAATATCCCACAAACATATGAACATTAAAATGTGCGATACACATTTACAGAAACGTTACCAGCTCACACCCACATCATGGTCTGGCCTGAACTGAGCCATCCAACCCCAACACACCTGGATGCATAATTGAATACCCATCATCCCTTCCACAGAACACCACCCCTCCCTTCCTGAATGTCCACCAAAACTACCCATACTTGGGCTGCTAGCTTGGCGCAGCCATATCTGCACATATTGACCCCTACTCATATCTAGTAGGCAGTCTCACCCTAGGCAGTCTCAGGATTGCAAAATATTTATCCCTTGCATGTATAACCCAACCTCATTTTCTTAAAGCCAAAAGAATCAACGTCTTTGGTACCCACAATTTTTGGATATCCCTCATGGGATAAGTATAACATTAGACTTGGTGTCATGACACGATGTCCAGTCCCATAGACATCTGGACACAAGTTGTATGAGCAGTAGTTGTCCACAACCCTGCTCAGCCTCCAGCCAGTCCTGCAGAACCTATGACCTGGGATTAAACACCTGACCGTGATGCACATCTCCCCACATGCATTATCGGGAATATATACCTTTCACATCCGCATAGTGGCAGTCAGATATAGGGCGATTAAGGTGCTTTAAAGCAGATATAAGTAGGGTACCACCTTTCCCACTTTGTGAGGGACAGTCCCTTTTTGGGCAGTTGTGTCCTGACCACAAATAATAAAATGGCAAATGTCCTGAGATTGTAGGAAATAATTATGTCCAATATTTCATGTAACAGTTGCATAAAATAGTTATTTCTGTATGTAAAATACCTAAATGTTACAAGAAACAGAATAAGCAACTAAGCTGATACAAGAAAAATTTCATTTAGGCAAAAAAGTAAAGTTCTATCCTTTGTACTGACCATGGGTATGTGTCATCCTGTAAAATCTGATGTGTATCCCAAAAATGCCCCATTTTTGGCCATTTGAAAAGGTGGCAACCCTAGACATAAGCGGGTATGCAAGCATGTATGCGCGATGATAAATGGCAGTGATTCAACGGTATGGGAAATGTAAATAAGCATGTAAGTGTATATGCATGTGTATGTACAGATGGATATATATATATATATATATATATATATATATATATATATATATATATATATATATATATATATATATATATATATATATATATATATATATATATATATATATATATATATATATATATATATATATATATATATATATATATATATATATATATATATATATATATATATATATATCTACATAACGAACATGGGAACAAGAAAGCATTTTTAACGAATGCGAAGGAAAATAGCAGCGGAACACCCATATTATCTAGTGCTGACATATCAAGCTGGCCAGAGGTGGCCAAAATCCATGCATCTCTAACCACAGGTAGGATGCCAACAGTGGCAGTAACCTTGTCCAATTGCTAAATCTGACTTTCAAACAGATACAGGGCAGACCCAATCCCAAGTAGGACAAGCGGATGACCACATGAACACCCTGACAATCAAACACATGTATGTGCCAGGACTATAGGCTTTGGAGGTCTGAATATACTTGGAGTGAGTCAACATGCGGCACGGGTCCAGAGCAGTAGGGAATGGCGCATGTGTAGTAGTGTGGTTTTCCCAACAGGAAAATGGATGCCTGCTGTGTAAGTGAAGTGTTGAGGCATGTGTTCGGGTAACTATGAACCATGGGTATACATATAAATGAAGCAGAACACAAATAGTGTAGTGGTTAGAGCATCCGCCTAATGAACAAGCATTCATGGTTCAAGTTCAACTATAGCACATATCATTTTCCTTGTGGAATGAATGTCGCTCTGTTGTAAAGCCAACATTAAAACATGTAAAAGTGAATGTGTGTATCGCATGGGACTATTAACCAGATCCCTTCAATCAAAGTGGTACTGTCATAATGAATAAGGCACAAGTAAGCACAAATAAGCGGCAGTAAACATATGTAACACACAGTAAGCATAGGCGAGTGTGCCTGCCCGGGTGTAAGCAGCGCCCAGCATAGGAAATGTATTTTTGAATGTACAGATTTAATATATATACATATATATATATATATATATATATATATATATATATATATATATATTTATAAAAAACTATATATATATATATATATATATATATATATATATATGAAGAATGAACATCGTAACAATAAAGCATACACAAGGGATGTCAAGGGAATCAAGAGCAAATATGGTATTATATAGTGCTCTCAGCGTATGTCATAAAAAGCTGCCCAGGAGTGAGCAGAGCACCGCTACTCACACCACAGGCAGGGTTCTACCAGTGGGAGTAACATCGTTGAATTGCTAATTCTACTTTACACAAAGACAGAATGATGTCCATGCTGGGACCACCAAAAATTGTAAAGCACAAATGACCGTAATCCATAACCCCAGGAAAAGCACGTATGTGCAAATATTACATGGCGGGAGAGCCTGTGAATACACGAGGTGGGACAAAATATGTGTAGGGCCCCAAACACTCGGGACAGGGCAATGTGTAAAGGTATGTCATGGCTGCGATAACAAGTGGATAATGGATGTTACACATGTAAATTCAACACGGGTGGGGTGAAGGAACTATGGGTATGAAATTATGGATCCAGGCATGCCAGGGATGGATGGCCCAGTTCTAATGGACTGCCCCGTGGAGGTCAGCTAGTTTGTAATAGGTATATATGCATACACACATGCAGACAACAATATGTTGAAGTACATTCTCTGTAACATATGCATTCCATTTGTTGACATAAATAATAGGAATGTGCACATACAAACATCGACAGTAGATGGAATAATAGGCTGTGCAAAAGAGGGATGGGACAAAATTGCTAGAACGCAGAGGCATGTACAGTGTCCAAAGTCAGTGCTGTGCTAATGATAATCCAATGTGAGGGCTTCCCCACACATGGAATCCTTCCTGTGATCTGCCCGGTATGGCAGCGATAAGTACTTAACTGGTCTAATTGTAAAAGAAATAAGTTGAACATGTACATAACTAGGCTCCCATGTTGAACGTGTGTGATACCGCATAGTCATATATATTAATGAATTGTAGTGTCATATTAATGGGAGTAAAGATGTAATAAAGTCTAGAGTCTAATCCTGCCATAAACACTTGCGTGGCCCATGTGGCTCAGCCCAATAACAGTAAAATGTATTCCTTTGGTCGCTCACATCAACACTGTTTGTGGACTAAATGTATGGGAGGTCGTAGGATACGTGGAGTAAGTAAATTGATGGGATGGCTTTATAGGAGTAGGATGTGGCCAGTGTGTAGTGGTGTCGATACACTGTGAATCTGACAGGAGAATGGAGGACAGCAGTGCTAGGAAGGTGTTGGGGTGTGTTTGGGGAACCAGGAGCCATGGGTATATGGGTATATATGCATATGGAGTGTCACAGCAAGTGTGCATTCATTACAGCAACCCACTAACAGACATTGTTGTACCAAACCACACTGTATCACATTCCAATTACCATCGATAATCCGTACATGAACATATTGCGACATGTGTCTGCTGTATAACGTGCTAAATACCGATTACAAGATAACTGGAGTGAAGTGTCGGTGTCATAATGAATAAGGCACTTGTATGCTGGTGAAGCATATATATAGACACCCTTACGCATGTGTAAGTGCATATGAGTATAAAATATATATATATATATATATATATATATATATATATATATATATATATATATATATCTATATACACACACACACACACACACACACACACACATATGTACACACATATATATATATATATATATATATATATATATATATATACATATATATATATATATGTGTGTGTGTGTGTGTGTGTGTGTGTGTGCGTAGATATATTGAGATATACAGCTATGATAGGAAAAAGCACACAGGTATGACATTTTTTCACAGGCTATGGCAATGGAAGTGAGATGCCCAGGCAAGACACATGACACACGCAGCATGCCCTTCCACCCTCCCCCTACAGCCGGACAAGGGAACTATACACGTAAGCAATGTAAAGTGTCCACGGTTCCCCAGACCACAGGCAGGATACACCCGGGGAGGGGGACACAGTAAACCCGTGGATTCTAATCATGGAACACATACTGGAGCGTCCCTTGCGGGACACCCCAAAAATTGGCCAAACCATAGGAATGCGATAGATCATCCAGTTTGTCTGCTGTGTATACAGACTCGGAATACAAGGGTGGGTAACCCAGATTACCCATGAGCAGAGACAATTGTATGAAATTGGTCCCGTGAAGTGGAGAGTGGGGAGTGTGTAGTGGTGTGTACAGAACCCATCAAGTCCCAGAGTAAGGATGGGTGCTGTCGAGAAGGCAAGGGTGGAGGAATTATGGGTAGCTACTTATGGGTCTAGGTGTGCAGGTGTTGGCTGATGTTGGCAATATGGACAGCCCTAGGGATGCAAGCAAATGTGTTCATTGGGCAGAGGCATCGCCCAGCGAGCAGCCACACCCACTGCAAGACCCACTAAAGTAAAGTGTAATCTATATGGCATGGAATGGAATAACCAGATGTAGATGTATATAATAGAGCTATGTGTGTGTATATGTACCCATAGCGAGATAGAGATATGCTTCTCCCTCACCGTAGTACGAATGTATACATACAGAGAAGGAATACAGATACATACCCACATATGAATCTATACATATGCAGACAACCATAGACCCATATGTTGTTAGATCATATATATATATATATATATATATATATATATATATATATATATTTATATAACAAAACACCAACAATGTCCCAAAAAGATGTAACAAGAAACCCAAAGAGGAGGGAGCAAGTTCTCAAATGAGAACAAAGGTACAAAAAACCTTGTTCGATGAAGCTAGTAAACAATTCAGACAAAATTCTGATTCACCTTCCAAAATCTCTAACGAACAGGTACTCAGTCCGGTAATAAGATATAAAACCAATATATCCAACGAATGTAGCTTCCACAGCAATGAGTTCGCACTCTCATATATCCAAGAATGACGACCAAATAAAGTAAAATCAGCTTTAATGATGAGCGCTTTCGCGGTGTATAATACCGCTTCTTCAGATAAATATAAAATGCAACAATAACATTAAATAACCACTGGAGTTACATCAATCAAGACCTGATTGGCTCTTTAAAAATTCAAACCAACTAATTATCCTATACTTAGCCAGGAATCATGCTCACAACAGTTTTCAAATGAATCAAGTTGTCCTTGTGTTCCACGCCCATAGCTGCAAACCCAACCAGTGAGGATGCAGTCATGACGACAGGAAAAACAATCTACTAGTCAGCCATCTAGTCAATAGCAGATGTCCTTTCCATTGCAAACATACATATACAAGAGTATTGAAAATAATTCACTCTAATGCCATCAGTTTATAAAGATGATATTAAAAAAGTATAAAAAATAAAAATATATACAAAATACATCACTTTTAAGGTCAATGACATATTTCTCTAACATCTATCTCATTGATCATATAAAAAATCACGCTTTAAAATTTGTACAAATTGTAAGAGTTGCGCTCCACTTAGAACTTTTAGTAAAATTAGCGCCTATCACATAAAGCCGTTGATTCAAAACTAGACAAAACATCATATATTCATTCACTGCAAGTTGTCCAAGTTCCGCTTCTCTTAGAAGCTTTTGACAAAACTGTCAGAAGGAGCCGTTCATTCAAAACACTGCGAACACTTGTGAAAAAATGTTGTGTTAGGTGTTTAAATACAACAGTCACTCTAAAATAACTTTTAAAATTAGAGGCATCCAAAACGAACCTTCTTTGTGTATTGATTATTCCCAGGTTCAACAATCGCCCATGTTGTTGAATACATAACTATACTATATCCTTTCCTTTTGCTATTGTGACTATGAGACTGATGGTATAGAACTAATGAATCATGAAGTGAAATAAGTTGTAATGAATGTACGGTGGAGTGTGTCAATAAATCATACTCCCCCTGCTGGATGGATGAATAAGGTGGCAATTGAGGCTGAACAATAATGGTGGTAATGATAATGAGCCCCAAAATCACACTGGAAAAGTGAATCCTAGGAAAAATAATAATAATAATGATAATAATAATAATGTGATGCCTGCTGACATGGGAATGGGTATGCAAAAGAATATGCTGCCCTGGAAAATCAATGATAAGAGTCTGTTAAGAGACTAGAGTAATGGACAGTCGAGGAGACATGAATAACAGAAGTTCCAAATGGCAATATAGGTATGGGGTATGTCTACTTGATCCATTCTAATATATAGAAGGTGGCTTGGTTCACATGAATCAGATCTCAAAGCTGTTATAGGCATGTGAGTGAGACTCAAATATGCCTAAACTCCATGTAAAAAGAAATAGATAATATATATATGAGAGGGGGAAGTTCCAGGATGTAATTATTTCAGGGGTCTGCCTCTGAGATATGGTTTCAATGTAACTGTATCGTTTAATCCTCTCCCTCTATGTGAGCCTAGCCTTAGCATCCAACGCAATTCCGCCTCTTCAGTTCTGTTGGTAATGTTACCTATGCGGGAAGAGATAGGTTCCACATGTAAGACTTGGAACCAAAAAAGGTGATCATCACCTTCGTTCAACATGTGTTTAGCTAACGCACTGCTATGATCCTGTCTGGCTAAACAATAATAATGGTCCCTGATACGTTCGCGAAGCGAGCGGTTAGACTTGCCCACATAGTATTTGAAACACCTGATACAATGAGCAACATAAACTATATTACGAGTGGTGCAAGTAGCATCAACTCTGAGGTCCCATAATCTACCACTATCTGGGTGTTTAAAAAAGTGTGATTCATCAATATAGCAACATTGTTGACATCCACCACATTTCTTAGTTCTTTCAAGACCTGTGTATGTGATGTGGGTATCAGAGGTGTGACATAATAGTTGTTTTAGACTGGACATGTTGTTATATACAAATTTGGGAGTAGGACCTACTATGCTCCCTATCCTTTCTTCAGCTGTTAAGATATTCCAATTATCATGTATAATTCGCTGCACAAGTTCAATATTTCCACAAAAGGGAAGTACAACCGGTTCGTGGATAGACTCAACTTTCTTGGCATTACCAGACCCTCCCTGGTCAGAGAAGTATGGTTTTGCCCTTGTATCCCTAAGGTTATAGATATTGGAATAAACCTTATCTATTTCTTCTTTCTTGTATTCACGTTCCAATAGACCCTGCCTAAGTAAAGCCAATTCATTCTCCAACTGTGGTGCCGTATTAGTGAGCCTGGATAATCGCATGGCTTGTCCCTTCACGATGTTCATAAAGATTTTAGAATTATGCATGCTGTTCCTGTGAAGGAATGAAGGTCTATAACATGTTTTGCGATGTACACTCGTTCTTAAGTGTCCTTCCTCCCTATATACATGGACATCTAAATAATCAATACTGTCCCTGGAGATACTCATGGTGAATTGTATGAAATCATTCGCCCTATTCAGGTGATTGTAAAAGTTGTTCAAGGATGTTGTGGACCCCTCCCAGATGAAAAAGAGGTCATCCACAAACCTCCTGTAATACTTAATGTGCCTATTACCTTGTATATGCCTCATCTCAAACTCAGCCATCACCAGATTGGCGTAGCTATTCGCACAACTAGTGCCCATAGCTACGCCACTGGTCTGTTTGTAGCATGTATGCTCAAAGAGGAAGATGTTGTTTTCAAGGACCAACTCGGTCAACAAACAAAGGAAATCTACTTGGGAATCAGTACTTTCCTCACTGCGTTTCAAGAAAGATCTCATGTATGTTATACCTTGGTCATTTGGTATACATGTGAAAAGGGACACTACGTCCATGGTCACAAATAAGGTGTTGTCAGTCCAAATGTATCCTATCAACTCCTGGTACAAACTAGTAAGAAACTGTTCTGTGTCACGTAGCACATAGGGGTGCTTGGTGAGAAATCTTTTGAGATTGGAATCTAGATAAATTGAAATAGGCTCCGTGATCCAGCCTGCTCCTGATACTATAGGTCTGAGTTCAGGTGAGTACAAATTCTTGTGAATTTTAGGCAAACCACTAATAACGGGCAAAATAGGAAAGTCTACTTGAAAATATTCAAACACATTATCATCTACCAAACCTAACTGTTTACATTCCTCGAGACATCTGGTGATACTGGTCTGCATTACATATATATCTTCCAAACTAATCAATTCATAAGAATCACTCTGGAGAAGTTCTAACATTTTTGTCCTGTAATGGAGAGTATCCATTACTACCACGGGGCCACCCTTATCCGCTGCTCGAATCACAATGTCATTGTTATTGCGTAGATTGTCAATGACTTTCTTTTCATCTGTTGTAAGATTTTTGGATCCACCCCCTTCCTGGAGGCTGAATTCATTATATAGTCGAGACTCTATCGCTTTAACAAAAACCTCTAAATTGGGTTGTAGATGGGGCATAAAGGTACTGCTGCGTTTGAAACCACTGTGAGTGGCACTGTGATCTCGATGTTCATTAGAAGCAAACAATAGTTTCAACGCCACTCTTCTGGCATTGTGGAAATATTGAACTTGTGCTTGTGCAGCGAATTATACATGATAATTGGAATATCTTAACAGCTGAAGAAAGGATAGGGAGCATAGTAGGTCCTACTCCCAAATTTGTATATAACAACATGTCCAGTCTAAAACAACTATTATGTCACACCTCTGATACCCACATCACATACACAGGTCTTGAAAGAACTAAGAAATGTGGTGGATGTCAACAATGTTGCTATATTGATGAATCACACTTTTTTAAACACCCAGATAGTGGTAGATTATGGGACCTCAGAGTTGATGCTACTTGCACCACTCGCAATATAGTTTATGTTGCCCACTGTATCAGGTGTTTTAAATATTATGTAGGGAAGTCGAATCGCACACTTCGTGAACGTATTAGAGACCATTATTATTGTCTAGCTAGAAAGGATGACAGCAGCGCACTAGCTAAACACATGTTGAACGAAGGAGAAGGCCACATTTTTTGGTTCCAAGTTTTACATATGGAACGCACTTCTCTTCGCATAGGTGATATTACCAACAGAACTGAAGAAGCGGAATTGCGTTGGATGCTAAGGCTAGGCTCACATAGAGGGAGAGGATTAAACGATACAGTTACATTGAAACCATATCTCAGAGGCAGACCCCTGAAATAATTACATCCTGGAACTTCCCCCTCTCATATATATATTATCTATTTCTTTTTACATGGAGTTTAGGCATATTTGAGTCTCACTCACATGCCTATAACAGCTTTGAGATCTGATTCATGTGAACCAAGCCACCTTCTATATATTAGAATGGATCAAGTAGACATACCCCATACCTATATTGCCATTTGGAACTTCTGTTATTCATGTCTCCTCGACTGTCCATTACTCTAGTCTCTTAACAGACTCTCATCATTGATTTTCCAGGGCAGCATATTCTTTTGCATACCCACTCCCATGTCAGCAGGCATCACATTATTATTATTATTATTTTTCCTAGGATTCACTTTTCCAGTGTGATTTTGGGGCTCATTATCATTACCACCATTATTGTTCAGCCTCAATTGCCACCTTATTCATCCATCCAGCAGGGGGAGTATGATTTATTGACACACACTCCACCGTACATTCATTACAACTTATTTCACTTCATGATCCATTAGTTCTATACCATCAGTCTCATAGTCACAATAGCAAAAGGAAAGGATATAGTATAGTTATGTATTCAACAACATGGGCGATTGTTGAACTTGGGAATAATTAATACACAAAGAAGGTTTGTTTTGGATGCCTCTAATTTTAAAAGTTATTTTAGAGTGACTGTTGTATTTAAACACCTAACACAACATTTTTTCACAAGTGTTCGCAGTGTTTTGAATGAACGGCTCCATCTGATAGCTTTGTTAAAAGCTTCTAAGAGAAGCGGAACTTGGATAACTTGCAGTGAATGCATACATGATGTTTTGTCTAGTTTTGAATTAACGGCTTTATGTGATAGGCGTTAATTTTACTAAAAGTTTTAAGTGGAGCGCAACTCTTACAATTTGTACAATTTATGTAATTCTTTCAAAAAATTTTGAAGCGTGATCTCTATACGATCAATGATATAGATAATAGAGAAATATGTCATTGACCTTAAAAGTGATGTATTTTGTATATTTTTATTTTTTATACTTTTTTAATATCATTTTTACAAATTGATGGCATCAGAGTGAATTACTTTTAATACTCTTGTATATGCATGTTTGCAATGGAAAGGACATCTGTTATTGACTAGATGGCTGACTAGTAGATTGTTTTTCCTGTCGTCATGACTGCATCCTCACTGGTTGGGTTTGCAGCTATGGGCGTGGAACACAAGGACAACTTGATTCACTTGAAAACTGTTGTAAGCATTATTCCTGGTTAAGCATAGGATAATCAGATGGTTTGAATTTTTAAAGAGCCAATCAGGTCCTGATTGATGTAACTCCAGTGGTTATTTAATGTTATTGTTGCATTTTATATTTATCTGAAGAAGCGGTATTATACACCGCGAAAGCGCTCATCATTAAAGCTGATTTTACTTTATTTGGTCGTCATTTTTGGATATATGAGAGTCCGAACTCATTGCTGTGGAAGCTACATTCGTTGGATATATTGGTTTTGTATCTTATTACCGGACTGAGTCCCTGTTTACTAGAGATTTTGGAAGGTGAACCAGAATTTTGTCTGAATCGTTTACTAGCTTTATCGAACAAGGTTTTTTGTACCTTTGTTCTCATTTGAGAATTTGCTCCCTCCTCTTTGGGTTTCTTGTTATATATATTTATATGTATATATATATATATATATATATATATATATATATATATATATATATATATCTATATATATATAGATATATATATATATATATATATATATATATGTATGTATGTATATATATATATATTTACAAATATATATAGACAGCAAGATATGAATATATACGCATGCATACATATGCAGCTATATCTGTATGTATTAATGTAAATAGATATCTATATCTATATATACATATATATATATATATATATATATATATATATATATATATAGATATATATATATATATATATATATATTTTACAGTAAATATACATATGTATATACCTAGGATATGATACAGCAGTTACGGGTAACATATGTTTTCAGTCCGGGCATATGTTGGTGGGAGGTCCAATAAACCAACATCTACCCCCCACCCACTCAACTAGGCTGGTGAGACATACAGACATGCAATAAAGGTAAATACACCACTGATTCCCAGACCACCGGCAGGAAACTACCAATGGGAGAGATCTGCAAGGTCTACACTTGAAACATGGACAGTGATGTCCCTTCTGGGACACCAAAAATTTAGTGATTGGAGCCAGGCCCTGTAATGATTGATGCAACCAGGCTGTGGATGTACATGGACCAGTAGGTTGTGCAAGCCTGATAACACATGGGTTGACACAACGCACGACATGTGTCCCGACACGGGGAGAGTGGGCAGTGTGTAGGGGTGTGTATATACCCCACCTGCGCCCGCAGTAAGGATGAGTGCTGTAGAGGAGTGGTAGGTAGAGGAACTATGGGTATGCAATTATGGATCTAGGCATACAGGTGTTTGCTGGCAGAGCCATATTAAGACCACCCTGTGGATGTAATTAATATTCCGATGTGGATATAGCAGATGCCCATACCTCCCAAACCTTAAGAGCCCATCCACTGGATAGTCCGTAAACCAGTGGGGGAACACATAGGGACCATATCATTGAACTGTCCCTGATTACCAGGGACGTCCATGATTATGAATCAAAATCTAACTCTGTCCCAACTGAACCCTCCTAAAACTAGTGATATTAGGAGGAAAGGTGGTGGAATGCACGTAATGAATAATGACAATATGTAAGAGTCATAAACAGTATGTATCTCAGACAATGTGTATGAATACATATGCTCTGGGTCTGTCAATGTGTCAGGTTAATAGCGCCAAACTTCTAAATGTGTCCCTGAGGTTGTTATGCAGTGTCCCTGATTCAGTGTTCATTCTTCCCCATTCGTATGAGAGGTCTGCTAGTGAGAGAAAGAGCATATTCCGCCGACTACCTTAGAAAGATGATAGAATAATAGGGTTGAGGTTGCCACCTGTCCAACTTTGTGAAGGACACTTCCCTTTGGGCAGTTGTGTCCTGCAAAATAATTGTAATTATGGCAAATGTCCTGTGATTTAGGACAAAGATTTCCTATATTGTCTGTAGTAGTTGCATAAAACAATTATTTTGTATCTGAAACACCTAAATGTTATAAGAAACAGTATAAGCAACTATAATGCTACAAGAATAACCTTTTATTTGTGCAAAACTGTTAGGTACTCTCTTTTGTACTGCCTGTGGGTATTTTTTGCCCTGCAAAATCGGACACCTCTACATAAAGGTCCTATAGGGTTGCCACCTTTTCAAATGCCCAAAGTGGGACATGTTCTGTAGAAATGTAAGATTTTCCAGGACAAAACATTCCTACAGCTGTGCATACTACAGAATTGTACCTATTTGCACAAATAAAAGCTTATTCTAGTAACATTTGAATTGCTTATGCTACTTCACATAAAATATAGAGGGGTCATATATAAAATAACTGTTTTATGCAACTATTAAAGAAACATAGGATATAATTTTGTCCAGTAATCTCAGGACATTTGCTATGTCTTGATTATTTTCGCAGGACACAACTGCCTAAAGAGGGACTGTCCCTCGCAAAGTGGGGCAGGTGTTAACCCTAAAATCCCACCCTGGCCAATTGAAAAGGTGGCAAACCTATAATAGGTATGCGGTAGTATGACTCAGCTGACGGATATGGCTCCCAAAACCCAATTTCTTGTCTGTACTGAAAAGTCTCGGTTCCCATGTATCACCCAGATGGGAGCAGATTGTATGAGAAACACACAAATATGATTAATTCACTGGACATGCCGCTGATTCCGTACAGTCAAACGCCATGCCGTTGCCTAATGGGCAGCCATTCCCGATACTGTAGTCATGTAGTCCGATGTAATAGCCATCACAAGGTAATATTGTGATCCTTGCTCATACCCAGGGGTGTGAGTGTCAGATGCAAGCACCAATGTCGGTGCATTTGCAAGTGCGGGAGCGAGCAGGTGTAAGCCTGTTTGGCTACCAGTATGCGAGTATTGCACTGGTAAAGAAATGTAGAGGCTAACTGAGTGTAAGAAGCTGTAACCAGAGGTCAGCAGTGCTTATCTCTGTGCAAACCCATGCACACCTGCTCCCAACTGCCTTTAATGTGCCTTACTCTCTCCGTATCCAATGGCTGTGTTCTGCCCTGCAACCAAATAAACGTTCTCTGCAAGGCTCGGAATGAGGACCCTGCACACACAGCTAATGTGAATTACCAATACGCCATGGCAGATATACAGACAACGGACAGTACCACAAACATATCATACAGCGCAGTCATTCAACAGTATAGGAATGTATCCCATCATGCAGATGTATACGTGAGTGTTTATGTCCAACATATAGGTACATACATATATAGAGATATACCAGGAACATACCATGTGGCAACAAAGCATTACAAATGAATGAAACAGAAAACACCAGTGATGTCTGTATTATGTAGTGATGTTGTTCTATGTGATCTCAAGACTCCCTCAGACAGCCATGTGTCAGTCATACACGCAAATAGTTGTACATTGGCCGTATATATCACTCTGTGCATGTAATGTACATTAACACAACAGTACCTGTTCAATCGTTATGTGTGAACAGTACTCTTGCAAAGTGCTGTGTGCAACATCATCATCATAATAACGGTAAATGGGGTAACCTTAGAGGGCCCGTTAGTGTTGTGTGTACAATGGGGTCTTCCTCATCATGTGTACCTAGACCATGTATGAGTGATGTGCATACCAGGATCGTGTGCCAGAGGGACAGGGGTGAGGATAACAGGAGTATGTTGTGATGCATATTACAAGGGTTACATGTGTCCGGTGAGCACGTGTGTAAAACAGACAGCTACATATAGGGTAGATGTTGTCCTAGGAGCTGATTAGCCTTATGTTTCCGTAGGTGAGGGTCGGATGTAGGCAAAGGAGTGTAGGTATGGCTATGGAGGATAGGTAGGGTAGGATCATAGACATGACAGCATACAGGTTGGTATATGACACATGTGGGGGATACACCCTGGACAGGGATGGGTGTTTGGCATTCACAAGGCCATGGGAACAGTGGGATGGAGGTCTGCAGCCATGGGCAGCAGCCACTGCACCTAAACAGTTGCAAAGGAGGCAGTGCTGGGAGTTGTCCAGGAGGGGAAACATCATCCTGTAAATGTGACTCTGCCCTTGAGCTTGCATATCTGGCTTTGGAACCCCTTAGTGAGCCCCCAATGTAACACATCCGGGACCGTACGACAGCAGACATGTACCTGTCTGGTTCTGCTCCCAGGGGGGGCATGCTCCATCCTCAGTGGTGGTGCCACCAGAAGGTGGTGTAGAGCCAACAGAGGTGGATGTCCAAGGCTGGGCCCCAGATGTGCCAGTGCCCGGTGCCATGGTCAGCTGAAGTGGGACAGGAGGTTCTGCCAGGACCTCTCAACCCAATCAACCTATGGTGTTGCAGTTTAAACCCACATATGGCTTAGTGATAGGCACCAGCATCCAGCATTACCTACAACAGTATGCATAGATATCACCATCAACCCAACACAACAGATGGTATACATTTGCAGAGGGACCACAACACATGCATATATACTACATGCCATCTGTACAATGTGTAGTAGATGTGTGACCGCAGCTATGAACAATTGCCCATTATTGGCTTGTCAATGGGAACCCCAGACAGTGTCTGTCATACCACTGTTTCATGTGACACATGTCCAGTCAGGGATGCAATGGCAGTAACACATGCTTATCATCATGTACTGTCTGCAATCCTCACACTATGCTTCTGCTGTGCACAGATGTGTGTTCAGTGTGTAACACAGGAAACAAATGGTTGCACAAACTGACCAGTTCACAGATGGCCCTACGGATGGGGGTCCCTCATGAACAGAGTACTGTCAAGTCTGTATTAAAACATGCAGGATAGCCTTACCACACACATGCTAAACAGGCAGTAGTCTCAATGCAGCATAGCTACACTTACATGCTGTAGTCATGTGTGGCACATCACCCTCCTGCCTTTAGGCTATTTCCCACTGTGTATAATGTTTGAGGTACATTCAGATATCATCTATGATGCCGTGTCAGAACACCACATCCAGGTACCACTCACAGCGACTGTCATGGCCAAATACCAACAAGTTTTCTCCAGATAGTGTACTGTGTTTATCATGTGGATGGCTATGGGAACACCATCACAGCTGTTCCACTTGCAATCAGCTAGAGGAGGACTGCAATAGTTGCAGAGGCCATCACCTGACCATGTCCATCACTTACAATACACATGCTGCTGCTGAGCAGGTGTACTCCTTCAAATCCACCAGAGACTGTGTGGGTGGGACAGGCAAAGTACACCAGAGAAGGGCTTGGAGACTTTACCCTAAGCATCCTCTGCCACATGCCTAACAGTGCAGGGGTCAAACCCCTGACTGA
The DNA here is from genome assembly GCF_019279795.1 of Protopterus annectens. Lineage (NCBI taxonomy): Eukaryota > Metazoa > Chordata > Ceratodontiformes > Protopteridae > Protopterus > Protopterus annectens. The sequence goes on along the minus strand of NC_056746.1, from coordinate 1,024,071,801 downwards.
CTTCTCATTACTATTACATGTGCATGATGTTACTACATGTGCCACAAGGGCGACATGTTGCTGTGCTGTACGAACATATATGTGTGTAAGTGAGTGACATCTGCGATAGAGATATAGTAGATATACATTAGGTGTGGCACACATGGCTGTCCACGTGAATGGATGCCATTGTCACCACAACCACACTCTCTAATGGACACACATTGGCACTCTTTGCCATGGCCACAAATACACAACCTAACTACTTAGCTTGCCACATTGCAGTAATGCACAGGACTACATGCACCACAGGGGATATCTGGAGGTTTTATGGGCTAGGGCATGTGAAAGTGTTTGACAACTGCTGGTATACTCATGAGGGTTATACTGGGAGTGACTGTGGTTGGGAGCATCATAACCCAGACGCAGACACAAGGTGCCAGTACTGACATGCATGAATGCATTGCTTCATGGGTGTGTACTGGTTGGCTGTGCAAGAGGGCTGTACAAGCCTGGGTGAGGGGTAATCCTTGGCATTGCATCACTCGACAATGGTATGCAGTGCAGGGGTGTAGTGTCTGCTGTGTCCCACACAGATGGGTACTGCATGATCTTCCCTGACATCCTGGTTACCAATGTGTATGGCCATAGCTTTGGAATGCATGCCATGTCTGTGTTTGATAGTCCTTCACATGGACATTGCCTGGGATGTGCATGTCCCACAATACTGTACAGTGACATGTACAGGTGTACCTGGTTTGGCAGGCACATGTTGTGTACACAGCCTGTTATCCCCCGATATGCCAATACTGGCCTGGTGTGGCAAAACCTGCTTATAGTGAGGTATTTCCTGGTGTCATTGGCATTGGTCCATACAGGGCACATGTGTACAGCATTGTATGGCCTCTGTGGATCACATTTGATGGCATCACATATGTTGCAGGCATCCAGTGTGGAACATAGTGAAGGCACAATGCCCGCATTTATGTATCTATTGTACCGCTGTACAGGGTGCCATGTCCTCTGCAGGCCACTGCATTCACACCATGCCTACTATCTGTCATCAATGTGCATGGTATTAGCAACATAGTGGGATATCCTAGGCAAGTTTGTTTGTACATGGCACATGGGTGCGGGACATATAACGGGTACTAGTAGGGTTGCATACTTTGTTCACCAGGCCTTTTGCCAGATGTAGGGGTATGGCTTGCCAACACAGTCCTGTGACTGACTGACAGCTGTGCTCCTGGTGAGGTGGCCAATGTGTCATAAGACGGACACCATATAGGAAAACTACAAAATCCACTCCCCAACATGTCCAATGGTAAGACACTCACAGCCACCTCTACACAGGCTTTGACAGACAAACACACACTTACCATGTCCTGTATACGAACCCCTATCTACCATATCACACTGCAGCAATACGCTTTTAGGGCACGTGCTATGGCAAATACTGGGTTGCAGCATGCCTACAGGTGTATACTTAGGTGGGTGACAACAGCAGGAATGACAAAGGTGGTCATGTGATTTGTACAGAGAGTGCATACTCTACAAAGCACTATACTTGTCTCACACACACACACACACACACACACACACACACACACACACACACACACACACACACACACACACACGGCATATCTGGGATTAGAACTCCAACCTAAGTACTTTAGCACACTACAGGATTATGCAGTTACAGAATGCGCTACTCAGATTACTGGGTTACAGTACTCCCAGAGATTTATTTCTAGGTGGGTGACATCATCAGCCTTGCCAAAGGTGGGTATAAGAATTGTATGGTGTGTGAGCTGTCTAAAAGCTTTTATTCAGTCCTCAGGCAGACGGAGACAAACACACACACACACACACACACACACACACACACACACACACACATACATACATACATACATACACACACACAGACACACATACACAGACACACACACACACACACACACACACACACACACACACACACACACACACACTTGGCAAGTCTGGGATTAGAACACTGACCTAACTACTTTATTACACTACAGCATTAAGCAGTTACAGAAGACACTACTGAGATTCCTGGGACACAGCAGTCCTAGAGGTGTATTTGTAGGTGGGTGACATCATCAGCCTTGCCAAACGTGAGTATAAGAATTGTATGGAGTGTGAGCAGTCTAAAAGCATTATTCAGTCCTCAGGCAGATGAGGACAAACACACACACACACACACACACACACACACACACACACACACACACACACACACACACACACACACACACACTTGGCAAGTCTGGGATTAGAACAGCGACCTAACTACTTTATTACACTACAGAATTATGCAGTTACAGAACGCACTACTGAGATTACTGGGACACAGCATTCCCAGAGGTGCATTTGTAGATGGGCAACATCATCAGCCTTGCCAAATGTGGGTATAGGAATTGTATGGTGTGCGAGCAGTCTAAAAGCATTATTCAGTCCTCAGGCAGACGGGGACAAACACACACGCCAGTGGTGTGAACGGAACACTTGCCTATCTACAGATCACTATTACAATACTACATAGTTACGAGGCACGCCACACAACTACACATTTCAAGGCTGTCATTATGACCTTCTAGGAATGCGGACATCAACAGGGATGCTGGCAGTTAATATGTACATACCTGTGAGCCTGTGTGTTTAAAGTAGGAATTCATCCTGACCTGGAGTATGCCCATCTGTGGAATGGACGACTACTATCATTATACAGGGTTACAATGGCCATGCCCATACACAGAGGAACATAACCGACAAAAGGTGTCACTGGGCATGCTCACACAATAGCACAGGGCTGTTCGGAATGCACTATGTGTCCATCTACACAAGGTTATACTGGTCATGCTCATACAATTAGTAGCACAGGGCTGTCTGGGATGCACTCTGATTCTAAACACGGAAGGCCACAGTGGCCATGCTATTACAGTTAGATGTAAAGAACACATTGTAATGGACTCTGGTGTTAGTAGTTGTCATTGTTAGCAGGAACTCTACTCTACATATATCTGACACCGGTCTTATACACGTCTGCTGCTGTCCATCACCTTAGATGTACCATCCTATACCAAGCACAATACCACCACTCGCAGTGATGTCTTGCTAGGAGTGGCAACTGCTTGACCAACACAATGAGCCTTGCTAGGAGTGGCAACTGCTTGACCAACACAATGAGCCAATGTCCTGCTGTAAGTACAAAGTTGTCCAGTGTTTGTCATTTTGGGATGACATGACTGACAGTAGACAGACCTTTGACACTTATCACATGCATCCAGCTGCTCACTGTAGATCCAACAATGTGGAGTACTGACTTCTGTGCAGTGAGGAACACCTGACTGAAGGCTCTGTAGTGCACAATAGCACTACCACCATATACCTCAGAACCAGACATGTGGGCCATAATAGAGGTACGGACCACTCCAGGTGGTGGTGTCCCCATATACATAGAGACCACTCACATGTACTGACTGGTACTGCCACAAAAAGCATCACAGATGAGTCAGGTGCAGGAGACAGTGTTCAATTGCTGCATTCTAGGATGTAATCCTCAGGCACCACCATGCCCTCGGACCAGCAACACACATCCATACATGTCTTAGGACATATAAGAGTACACCACCATGTGACCCTTGACTAGTGGACTGTACCAAGCTCTACATCAATTGTAGAGAGTACCCATGTACTGACACAGTTGCATCATGTGTTATGCAATGCAATGATACCACTGTCTGTAACCACATCAGCTGTACACATACCAGGGGCCCTTGGTTATTTACAGCATTAGCAGATGACTGTTGCTGTACACCAGTAAACACCCTCATGTTTAGATATGACATACATGTACCTGCCATGGATATGTACATGCCACACACACACACACACACACACAGACACACACACAAACACAGACACACACACACACACACACACACACACACAACATAAATGTAAATAGCATAGCTGTTGTTGTCCTTTGTGCAGACAGGTGGCTACAGCCATTACACACATGCACATGGAATGTAGGTCCATGGCTGCTGAATGCTAACAGAACATAAGGTGTGATATCAATGTTGACAGAGGTAACATTCCCTCTGTACCAGTCACCCATTACACCTATCATATCATACAACAGTCTATGTGTCATGTATGTGATTACACGTCCACCAATTGCAATGCCTACAATCATGCCCAAATGACAGGATTGTAGGACCTACACACATGTACATGTAGTGGTGTGCGTTCAGATACCATGCGTGTGCAGTTGCTGATGTATGCAGCTGACATGTATCTTAGTACTTCATGAAGTTGCAATGCAGCCTCAACATTGCCAACTGTATATGGTGATATGCTGAATGTACAGAAAGAAGTACCTCAGGTTTGGACAGATGTGTGGAAATAACTAAGTGGTGGGGCATCTTTGCAGATGGATGTTTGCTGAGGAAAGCACACAGGTGTGTCACAAGTGGTCCTACAATAACCTGTGTAACCGGTAAGCAATGGTTTCATTAATTGAATGGCATAACACACAACATAGACAGTGTTCGGGGTGACACCGAAGGTAAATCACTTGACACATGTAACAGTTAAGACCTCCCATGTGCATATATCAGCACTGTTGCAAAGGAAGTGTCAGTACACTTTGTAATGCTTGCAATACTGCTGTAAGTCTGTCATACATATCATGAGCTAGGCAGGTGTTTGATTCACAGTACTGGCATGTGTGGTTGCATGTGTGTCCATATATGTCACGTATGGTGGGGAATACATCTCAATTGTAATTTACTCTCCTGTACACTAGTATAGACATCTGTACAAACTGCAATGTAGAAAGCAGGACATAGGCAGAGGTGTGTATCTCACACATGTCCTCACATCTGTATGTGCATGACATAGGTGTATCCAATAGTGAATGCCACAGTGTGTGTGTGTGTGTGTATGGCTGTTTGGTCCCTGGAGTGAGGATGTATGTTACCATACTGAACTGATAAGACCCCCTCCCCTCATGCAGGTGATTCAATCTACTATCCGTGTTGATGTCTGCGATCTTAGGCCATACTGTATTCCCTTACATGTGTATTCTCTGTGGCGCATCATGTAGGTGCACAGTACTGTAATGATGTTTTGCAAATAGGCAGGGGTCCTCACCTCAACAGTATCACTGTGTGTGAGTGTGTGTTACTGTGTCTGTGAATCCGTGAGAGTGTGGGTGTGACTGTGTCACTGAATACATGTGTGTCAATACCTGAGTGTGTGGGTGCAGTTGTGTGTTGGCATCCTGTTATGGGAATGTGTATTACTGCTTCTCAATGAAGTTTCACACTTCCCACTGGCCTCTACCCTTGTAATCAGCTAGACCGCTCTCTTACCTCACCACTCCATGTAACTGTACCTGTGATGTCACCCAGTATGGATGTCACATCTGTAGCCACAGTAGCTTAATACACAGCTATGATGCTCTTGGATCAGTAAACATGTTTGGAACGTGGGACATTCTCACTGTGATGTGGCAGCTACAAGGTGCATGCTGGTATATTCATACATACCTGTGAGTAGTCCACATTGACACTAATAGCAAACACTGACTTCCACTGGCATGTGCAATTAGACCTGAAGGAGGAAAGCAGGACATCATGACCAACATGCAGTTACTGTTGTTACACAAGACGCATACAGTTAACAGTACGAAATGCATTGTACACCTGTAGTACATGGTATGTCTGCTGCCTGTCAACAGTACTCAACAATTGTAAACTACAGTTATCTTCCTAGTCTGTTCACCCTGTGCCTCAGACCATATGAGCATGTCCCTACACCAATGTTGTGGATGTCAGGGATGAGGCCAGGCATCATCATATGCACAGGGTGATAATGTTTGTCAGAGGCCTAGGCTGCACCATTGGATGACATCATGTGTGTGGGTTAGGGCCTTTGATCTAATTGGGCGTGTGTAGATGTTATGCATGTGTGTGTTGCTGTGCCCTATGTATGTTTCTGGTGTGTGTTTGTATATGTATGCACACAGTTCTGGCATGTGTCTGGCTGACATAGGGGTATTATTGACAGATGCAGACTGTATAGGCCAGGTTTTACAGTTCACGGTGTCCGGCCACAGCCACGTGACCTGTGCCTGCCAAAGGTTGTGCAGGCACTACCAGGCAGAGGTGCAGATTGGGTACAGTCTGATGACACTTGTCCACTGGAACTGTGTTCCTGTTGGGACCATCCAGGGCCACGTGCACATGGCCTGCTGTGTCATGGTGTGGACAGCACAGCACCAGCTGCACTGCTGCTACTACTGCCACTATGGGAGCGGGCATGTGAGGTAGCCATTCAAACCAGGATATCTATCTGCTTGTAATTTAGTGATCCATTGTTGTTCTAATTCTTCAGTGTGGTTTTCTACATCACCACCTCTGTTTGTCGGTACTATTTGTTGTAAGATTAAAAATTTAAAACAATGACTACTGTCACTAAATTACAAGCAGATAGATATCCTGGTTTGAATGGCTGCACCTCATTAGTTCCTTACCTTAAGGCAAGGCGCCTTAAACAATAAATATGAGTTTTTTTATATATTTTTTATTGTACTATTATGGTTATATGTGCACAAAATGTGTGTGTATATGTACACACATATATATATATATATATATATATATATATATATATATATATATATATATATATATATATATATATATATATATTTTAATAACCATCAGGGATGACATTCCCCCTTTCTTAAATATTATTGTGTGTAAATACACACCTTTCTATATATTTTATGCATTTTTCTTATGGATATCGATATATGTTCTTATGTTAGTGGAGTAATATCTCTTTAAATTGTGATGTCATACTAATTGTCCTAGTATTTAACCAAGCATCAGTTGTAGTGATGTGGTCTGATGAAGCAACATTAAGTTGTGAAAGCGCTTACCGTTTGTCTTCTGCAATAAAGTACAGTGACTGATTTCCAGTGTGTAACTTTGGTGCCTTAATTTACTTTTACACCTTCCATAGCCCCCACACTTTCCTGTTCCAAGCTACCACACGCCAACTGTCCTTTGTCTATGGCCACTGGTGATGGGGTATGTGTAGGCATGAGATCTGTGTGTGGGGATGATGGGGATATAGGTGGAATGGCAACCAATGGCACAGATTCAGCCCCTGATAACCCTGTCTGTGCCTCAATCATATGTTCATTATCACTGCTAGAGTCTGTGGGGACACTAGCATCACTAACACAACAGCAGGAGGGCAATGCACCTACATCACCTGTGAGGGGCAGACAAACTGTACATTACAATCTATAAGACACACACACACACACACACACACACACACACACACACACACACACACACACACACACACACACACACACACACACACACACAGGCATACACACTAATGCACCCAACATGCATGTGATATGACAGAAGGCATGCAGCACAGACAATAATAGTGGTAATTATCATACACCCCTGGATTGTACACAACAGCATGCATGTGTCATAGCAGAAGGCATGCAAATGACACAATCATAGTAGTAGTTAGCATACATCACTGTGTTACATCATGTAGACCAGCACAAGTTAACAGTACACCAGCCTGATGTATGGCATATGACCTTAACCATCACATGTAGTATGACGTGATCTGCTGACGTGTGCAATGACATGCATACATGTTTAACACAATGGTGTCCTGTCATATATACAGTGAGGTAATGGTGTCCCAATGCAGTGTTGTCTGTCCGCCCTACAGATATACTGCACATTTAGTTGATGTGCATGCCCATTGCAGGGAATCATGAGGTGTCCCTGTTGCTATACAGTGTGAGTTACAGACACAGTTCATAGCCGTGACTGTGTTCAGATACAATACATATATACTGTAGAATGTGACCCACGTCACTGAGGTGTATACACACTAAACCATGATGTGGAATATGTGACACAGGTCACTGAAGTCTATATGGATAACAGCCCTGCACATCTGCAACCATATTGCTGCTGCCTGGCAACTAGGGCCAGACATGTCAAACTCGTTGGTACACCATGTCCCACATGACATCTGTGTACCACACACACACACACACACACACACACACACATGGGCAGCAAGGATGACATTGATGTCCGACACCAGCAAGGGGAATGTACTGTATCTGTGGGCTGATGTGGATATTGTACAGGTGACTGCTGTCATGTCATGACATACTCAAGATGTTCAGCACATCTTATGTGGTGGATTGATGTCACACCTACAAAAGATGTGCACAGGCCTGTAGGATGTGTAGTGTTCCACATCTGCAATGTAACCATTACACAAAGGCCATTGTTGGACCATGTGTAGCCAATGTACGACAGGGTGTACACACAAGCACATCACGTCTACTGTGTGTGTTGCTTCATGTCTCTGGCCATCCTCCATGGCCATGTGTGTACATGTGTTGGCTAAATTATCGTGACAAGCATCTATTTCACATGTCTGTGTTTTATATTATCACCATATATGTGTGTGTGTCACCTGATTACATTGCTCATACTCCATGTGGATGCTGTCATGATGTGGGCATGTCTGCTTGCCTGTACTGGTGTTCCTACCTATCAGCACATGGCTGGATGTGTCCACATTAATGCAGTCGACCTTGATGCTGTGCATATGTCACATAAAAAGGCTTATACTGCCTTAAACATGACCTTTGACCCTGCAGACTTGTCATGGAAGGTTTTACATGTAAGTGTTTTGCCATATACACCTACATGGCACTGTACAGCAATTCAGCATCCTGCCCAGTATCACCTGTGTTGCACATGTGATACACATGGGACACTGGCTAGCCAGATGCCATTTGCAGGGATGGATATCATCTATAGCATGTACGGTCAAAGTCAACTAGTAGGCTATATGCCCTGGGCCATGTATGAATCTAGGATGAAAGGTTACCTAGTTGTAGCCGACAGTGGGTCTCTGGGGCCAGGTGGAGCAGTGCCACATAACTGATCCACAGGGTTAATGATACATTTACCATGCGGTCATCACACCATGTCTGAGAGGGGGGGGGGGCGATGTGCAGCTTTGCTGGACAGGAATGCATAGTATGGCAGGACTATGTAATGTGTATGGGACAAGGATCGGTCCAGCATGTGGTGATCCTACTACTAGGAAGGTGGATGTCCATGAAGTATGTTTTACATGGCCAATACCCCTTAAAGGAAATATGTGATGTGATATGGGTCACTTGAGTGCTGTGTATGGCTGGACAATGATCTCTATATTCATGGATGGCACCCTATCATGATTAGGGTTGCCACATACGACTACCTGACAAGTGTGGTGACGTAACTATCACAGGAAAGACAACTGCCCAGCTGCATCCCTTACACACAATGTCCATTATGTTGACCGCTACCTAGGTGGTAGTTCATGGGTACAGGGTTATTAACATAGAGGTGACAAAGCAATATGTAGCTGTCAGATTGTGGCCATATGTCACACATTTCACCCACACAGCCCCTTCTGTAGGTTATCCACAACACTCAGTCAGCTATTGCTCCTAGGTCATAGTCATTTGCATACTTCAATAGACAGATGCCTTCTGTTAGTCTGTGTGGTATGGACTACAAAGAGGGGGAGTACAATTAATTAACCCTGTCTTACTGTAGCTGCACTGGTGTGATGTGCATGTATTATTCAGTCACCTTCTGTAGTGTTGTTTCTGCCAGCAGTCCTGTTGCAAAACTCTCCTGTGACATAGGAATGTACATCTAGTATACTGTGTGTAGGTGGAACACAGTATGGTTGATGATGTCCTATGACCTGGCAAGGTTATGATATGCAGTGTCAATTCAACCTTACTGTCATCTACATCTGTACTGCTGACATAAAGTAATTTGATCAAGGTTCATGGCCTTTCAGACCAGACTCAACAGGGTAGTAGTGCAGTACTTCCAATTATCAGTGGTGTCTCCACCTTTGTGGGTTGTGATACCTGTTGGTGTGCATCATTCAGTGTGTACACAGCCTGGCATGAAGCTATGTTTTACATGATGTGTATGTGGAGAACAACTTGTTTTGCCATGTGTGTATGATACAACCTTGGATGTGGACAGGTCCCATGCAGCCTGAGTGAAGCTTGTACCTGCATAGTTGTGGGTATAGGGGCTCTGTAGTGCACATGGATATATGATTGTGTACCTGTTGGGGGGTAACAGTATGTTTATGTTATCCAAGACCCTATCTGTATTGCTTATTCATGCTCAGCACCTGTTCAGAACTTGTAAACACTATGTAAGCTATTAATTACTATAACACTCAGTCTTCCTCATTACCTAGAGGTAAACAGATTTTGTACGTACTTTTCTCACTTGCTTAGAGTAAAATAGCTCTTATACTCTCTTTCCTCAGTTATCTAGGGGAAATTAGTTTTATATTCAGGCATACCAAGTGTCAGCTGCCAGTATTCTCTCCTGTCTATCTGATGAATCTGAACATCTTGAGGCAATGTAGACATTGCCTCATGTACACAGACAACCGTCTCCGCCTACCACCCAACACTACAACCTGTGAGAGATGCACTTATCTAGCCAAACTGGAGGTAAAGCTCTCTCCAACCAAGACTGACCCTGACAGTCACCACTCCACACTCATCACATAGTCTCACTGAATCTACCCCACCAATAACTGGGAAAACTACTCGTGTACCAACTCATTAGCTCAACTCTTTCTGGAATTCATAAACACCAATGCCCTAGATCAACTTATCCACACACCCACCAGGGGCAACAATATCCTAGACCTAGGCATTACCAACATGAGTGACCGGTGTTCCACACCTGAAGTCATCTCCTCGTTGGTCCGATCCAACCATAAGCTAAACACCCTTGATATCCACATCCCGCCCCCACCCCCCATTAAGGAAACCACAGTATAATATGTCTACAAAGCCAACTTCATGCTTCTTAAGACAGATGTGGTGGACTTCATGACACCCATGCAGATGGACAATACAGATAGAACTGCTGAATCCTACACAAATGCACTCTATAACCACTTACACGAGTGCATGGATCGTGCTATCCCAAACAGAACCAAGACGCTATACTCTTAATTAAGGAAGCCAGTCTGGTGGTCCCCTGCCATAAACAAACTGTAGAACAGAAGGAAGACACTGTTGCAAAAGAGAGTACAATCCCACTCATGGAGGAGCTCCCTGGTCAGCCTCAGTAAGAAGGTGAGATCCCTTATAAGATCCTCCAAACCTAGCTACAGAAAAAAACCACCACTAATTCCAGTGACAACCACAAAGCATTCTATCGCTATGTCAAATATCTCGATGTCAACACCCAGATCTGCTCTGAGTTACAGCACAAAGGCACAGACATTACAGAACCAACTGATATTGCCGACATCATGGCAGATAGGTTCAGTGCTACACCCCCCCACCCCCTAAAGGGCCCATATTTATACAGGAAGAGTGCAGAATCCCTGTAATCACAACTATGCAGTTAAAAGCTTAACACTCTAAAGTCAATATCACAGCATCCATGGGACCGGATAACATCCCAGGCTGCGTTTTACATGAACTTCAGAACGTACTGGCTCCCCACCTATGCACCATGTTCAGTAATAGCCTCACATCAGGCTTTGTGCCCACTGAATGGTGCACAGCAACAGTTATCCCACTCCACAAAGGTGGTGCCACAATGGACCACGGGACCTATTGCCCTATAGGCCTGACTAGCCTGGTCTGCAAGGCTATGGAGCACATCATCATGGATCTCATTCACAGCGACATTGGGTACCTCCAAAACTTTGACCCCTCCAGTTTGCCCTGGTTAAGGGCAGACCATGCCTCCTAAACTTGGTGGACGTCTTTGAGACAGTTACCAAGGCAATAGATGAGGATAAGGAGGTCCACACAGCCTACCTTGATCTCTCAAAGGCTTTCAACACCATTCCCCATTCTGGTATTATCGACATACCCATCCAACTGAACATTAATCCCGACGTCATGAGATAGTTTGCAAAGTGGCTCAGGGACAGAACACACACAGTGGGAGTTGCATACCTCAGGTCTGACTGTAAACCAGTTACAAATGGCGTCACCCAGGCTCAGTCCTAGGAACCCTCATGTTCGGTATATACTTCTCTGAGGTACAGGCAAGCACAGGAGGGCTTTGGCTGAAAAGATTTGCAGACAACTGCAAATTAGGGGCTATTATTGTTTCCCCAGCTGATACAGACACCCTCCGGAAGGGTCGCACTGAGACGTATACCTGATGTCAATATCATGGCCTCAAGCTGAATGCCAAAAAGTGCATAGTCATCCCCTTTGGATATAACTAATTACCCATGGACTACCACTTAGATGCTAGTCCCCTACATACAGATAAGGTAATAAGGGATCTGGGAACCCCAGTAGATAGCAATCTCTCCTTCAATACCCATAATGACAAGGTGGTTAGAATATCTTTCTACGTGGCCCCCCTAATGTCTAATGGGTTCGCATCCAAAACAAAGGAGGCCATTGTGCCTCTCTACTCATGACTTATTAGAACCATCAAAGGATACAACACCCCATTTGGGATGTACCTTACAAGACAATTGCAACAGCTTGGAAGACCACAACAGTACCACAACAAGAGGATTACTGACCTCAAACAGATGACCTATGCAGCCCAACCTAAGAAACTCCAGCTGTACTTGATTGCATACCGCATACTCACAGGTGATCTCTGCTTGACATACAAGGCCCATGTCCAACCCAGTATTGCTGGAAATGCTCCACCTAAACAGAAGCCCCTGAGAGCCACATGCTCTAGGGATATACATCTAACCACAACGATGACTAGGACGTGCTGGACGGATAGATTCCTAACCCGGAGACTCCCCATGCTTTGGAACATGATTACAGTTTACATCAGGCAGGGACCCTCACTAGCACTCTTAAAGGGAAACCTTGATGGGTGGATGGGAGACAGACATGTACCCTGGGGATCACTGCAGTAGCTCTGCTGGACAGAGGCACAGGGAACTATTGGCTCTGCCATTCAGAGGCACAGGGAACTAATCTAAGGGGGTGGCGGAAGCCAACACACTCTAGCTAGGCTTATAAATACCCTTGGGCAGACAGCCTAGTACCTATCTTTGCACTTATTACATGTCTTATGTGCATGGATAGTTAACTAGCTCTTCTATTTTACTTTGCTATCATGCTGATAAACTGTCGGGTGACTACAAGTCATATGTATCTTGTTACTGCATATTGTAAATGCCAATAGACATAACTAATGTTTGCCTAACATAACAGTAATGCTATGTAACTTGTAATACATATCTGCCTACAATACCATACATTACACAGTTATTGGCACAATATCCCACAATGTAAATCATAATTGCACAGTGGGCCAACCTTCGACATGTTATTCTCAGTAATACACCCATTCATATGCCTACTGTTACAATATAGACCAACAGTGAGACTCCAAGGAGGTAACCAACTAGTAACAAATCACACAACGAATTGACCTAGGTTTCGTCTTTATTAGACTTCTTCAGAATACAAATGATAAAAACCACACACTTTTTATATAAAACACATGATGGTGACATCATCAAACAATCAATGCAGAAGGCCAGCTTTCAAAATAAAAGCAACAGTAACAGCATAATTTAAAAATTTTTGCAGAAAAATAAAATGAAAACAGCCCAATAAGCTCCTGCAAATGAACAATAATCATAAAAACAATAAATTATAAATGCACGTGTGTATAAATATTGATAAGATGAAATAAATACAATAGTCAAACCTAACCCAAAATGTTCCTTAATCTCAAAATAGGCATGATGCTAATGCAGTCATTAATGCCTGGGAAGACTAAAGCATTCAATTTCAACTGCCATTTCAACTCACAGATGTCTAGGTACACTTCAAGTTTGTTACCCTGATTGCCAACCAGTAATTGTTGTATAACACTAAATTTAAAAGAATGACTAGCATTAGATTCAATGTGCCTATATAAGGCATTGGTCTTTTTCTTCAATCTAATGTCCGATTGATGCTCCATGATGCGGTCCCTGAATGCCCTACAGGTCTTCCCGATGTAAAAAGCCGGGCACTGCTCACATAAGGCCACATAAACCACACACCTACTGTAATAATCAAAATGAGCACTGGACCTAATAGTAATCCCAGCCACTTTGTATTCAGAACCAGTTGAATGAATCAAATGACATACACTACACCTACCACACTTGAAAGTGCCCCTACTCCTGTTGATAGCAAGTTGGGGCACATAATCCCTTTCCAATAGTTAATAAGTGGTAATGAAAAAAAGCTGTTCACCCTCGTTGCCATGTGTGTGCCTAACACCACTCTCAAGATCAGTTGTAATAGTGCCTACACCCTCACCATCCATAACATTGGCAACCAAAGGTCCAGGCCCAGAATCGGACTTTCCATGTAATAATGCCCAATAAATACCACTTGACCTCTTTAATATAACCTCTTCAGCAATGCACGTGCATAAGGCTAATGGGTACCCTCGCCTAGTGAACATCAATTTAATGAATTCAACTTCCTTGAAAAAATCAGAATCCAAACTAGTCTTGCCGCCCTGACCATCTGCCCTTTGACTATTGCTTTCTTTTGATGGTCAGGGTGCCAGCTAGAATAACTCAAATAGGAGTTTGAAAATGTAGCCTTCCTGTGAATGGTGGAAATTAAACCTAAATCAACAGGATTGATAGTCAAGTGGACATCCAAATAATCAATTTCAGTTTTACTCATATTGTGGGTAAAATGTAAAAATTCCACCGAATTATTGATGTACTCAATAAATGCCTTAACGTCATCAAGTCCACCTTCCCAAATAATGAACGAGTCGTCCAGGAAGCGGGTGTAAAAACTAACATGGTGCATAAATCGGCTAGTGAATAAAAATTCTTGCTCCCAGTATGCCATGACATAATTGGCATATACTGGAGCACAAGCCGCCCCCATAGCAACACCAGTTATTTGCTTGTAATAACAACCCTCAAATTGAATAAAGTTGTTATTGAGGACAATTTCCATCAAGCCAATCAACAAGTTAATTCTATCCTGATCATACAACCCTGTTTTGAACAACTGACGTTCTAACCATTCAAGCCCTATTGTAGTAGGAATGACCGAAAACAAATTAACAACGTCAACTGTGATCATTACGGTGTCATTACTAATACTAACATCTTTTAATTTCTTCAAAAATGACCAGGAATCTTTAGTAATGTAATCAAATTTCTTTAATCCCTTTTGTAGTTCATAATCCAAAAATTTGCTTATAAAGCAAGTTTTGTTACGCTTTCCATCAACAATTGGTCTAAAGGCTAAGTTGTTTAAACCTTTATGTATTTTCGGTATTCCAAAAATCCCACTAACTAACGGATAGTCATTGCACAAATAAGTGTACTCCACCTCATTTATATGCCCCTGCCATAGTAAGTCTTCAATAAACAAATTAATTTTACTGTAAGCAATATTGAGCTGGTTAAGGCTTACTTCTTCATAAGTATCTGTAGCTAACAAGGCCATCACATTATTCACATAATCAATCCGATCAGTAATTACTAAGCCGTTACCCTTGTCAGGTTTCATGAATCTAATAGTTCCATCATTAACTAATTCTTTAAGTAAGATGTGCTCATCAGAAGTTAAATTGTCCATTTTATCATAAATTTGCTTATTATATGCATATCTAGACTGGGAAAAATGTTCCCTAATTTCAAACTCACAAATCTTATCATACGCATTAATCACACCATTACTAGGGGGCATATACTTACTTGGTTTCTTTAACACAGAACTTGCTTTACTGCAGTTTGTACCATCAAAAAGCAATTTCAAATTCATTTTCCTCACTAACATTTTTAAATCAACTAAAGAATCACTTAAAGTGCCCCTGGCTAGTGGGACAAAGGTTAACCCCTTGGCTAATAATTCGACATGTCGCTCGTTGATAACTCTGCTAGAATAATTATAAATTTTAAAATCATCATAGGCGTTAACTACAATCAAAGGGTTACTGAGCCCGTAGTTACAAGCAACTTTAGATTCATCATCAGCTATTTGAATTAGTGCCTCAATGTCACAGTCATCCACAAAACTTTGAAGTATATAACTAGAAGATTGCACATTAGAATCATTCACATCACCCATCTGTGCCTCACCATTCAAAACTAACTGCGTTGAAAGCCAACTAGAAAAAGGAGGCAAAGGATGTAAACTAAGATCTAATAAGGAAACCAGTTCAGTATCCCCATTTACAACATTATCAGCTGTAAACCCCTTAGAACTAGACTTAGAGGGTAATACAGCACCAAACGTGAATGACTGTTTAATGCTAACATCAGATATATCCATCTTGTTAGCCATTAACAAAGTTTGTGGCTCTGCTGGTAGATCTATTTCAGCCAAACATACACTCTCTTCACTCACAAAAGATGAGACACCAGGATGCAAACGCATATCTAAATGCGTATTGCCTATATTATATGCATCCCGTAAACCACACTCAAGATTGGTTGACAAATCTGAAGTTGAAGCACTAGTAGAAAAAGTAAACCCCTCAAAACAATTACCACATAATTGATGTGAGGTTATTAAGATCCAAAACATAAGTATTACTACACATTGCTGTAAGAATATGTGGTTCCAAAACAAAAGTATTACTAAATGTAGTCTCACACAAGTCACTGTGAGTAAATGATGGTGTGCTAACAATATTACACACATTACAATCTGCATCATTTCGCTCAAGTAACATAGAAAAAGTCGCATTATTTCCAAAGCTTGAATTATTAGGTGTCCTTTCAAAAAATGAAGAAGAAAAAGAAGCGTTAACATTACATTCGCTATTTGATTGAGGAGAATTGCTGACTTTGTACAAAACGCGTAAATCGTCATTCCCTTGTGAACACAGTTCATCACCTTCCACGTGTGCGCCCTTAATGTTGAAAGCTGTGAAATCGCCAAAATTAGTGTTAGTATCAAATAACAGTCTACCAGCCGCTGTGCAAGCATCTTTGATCAGATTATGAACGTTATACGTACCAAAATTGGAAACACAAAGCGTACTATCTCTAGAAATGCTACAAAAGTTACTTGCTTGAACCAAATGAGTCAGCAGCCGCCCCTTCAAACAAGGAGGCACAGAACGGCTGCTAGAAACAGTGTCATGACATTCCTGGTGTAGCGTACAATAGGGGGACTTTGTAGGAGCAAGAAAAAGTCCTTAATGATAACGCTCACCTGGATGATTGAAGCCATTACCTGGCCTCACCTCCTCCACTGACCCCGATTGCCCCTGCTGTTCACATCGCTGAAGCTTCTTGTCTTTGGCTTCGCCCCTTGTCTGACAAAGTTATTGGGTTCGTTGGATTCTTGTCGCTGATTCCGACCCCTTATCCTCTCCGACCTTCTTGGCTCCACATCTAAAGGGAGATCCTCTCGACCAGGCTCATCATTTGATAGCTCATCCACTGATGTCATTTCCGGTTCTCTGCTAAAAACGCTCTTGTTTAAAGGGACTCTGCCATAGCAATTACCCTCAGACATGGGATAAACTTGATTACGCCTATACTCAATAGTATCCCTTTCAATCTTTTTTGCCTTCCTAGCATGTATGGACGCACATTGGGCGTTCACATCAATCAGCAAATTATTATAGTTAGTTAAATAGTGTTCAAAATTTAAGTCAGTGGTAATTGCCTCGTTTTCTACTTCCAGCTCAATCAGTAAGGATGCAATTTGCTGGTCATTGTATTTAATAATAATGTTAAGAAGTTCAAGCCCCATTTTGTCATAAAGTTTATGTACTTCTTCAAGCATGTCTCTTTTAGCCTCAATACCATTGGGGTACTTCCAGGCCCGCAACCCCTTGGGTACTATACCACAGTCAATATTCTTTTGCAGGTACCCATTTTCGATTTGCAGTTTTTTCAGCAAAAATAACTTTCTTTCAAAATCTTTTAAGCGCTGTGCCAGGGGCTTAAAAGCATTTCTTTCTACATTCACCACACCCCCACTACGTTGAAAGTTAAAATCATTGACTCTCCACTTATCTGCATCAAAGGCAGATGAAATGTTACCAACAAAATTGCCAGAGGTAGATGGATTCGCAGCCCTCACTCCAGTATTCACCTCAGGAGAACCACGTCCTGCAATAACATTTGAAGCGAACTCACGCCTTCCAGCTGGTCCTGTTCCAGCCTTGTTGTCCTTGTTGTCCTTTTGCTGACCTTCTACCAAACACTGAATTTTCTTCGAATGCTCTGCTAATTGCTGGTTAATAGCCTCCAATAAGCCCAAAAGATCTGGTCCAACACCACCACTCTCCATACTGATAAAAAAACCCCAGAACAAATACAGACCAGCAGTGAGACTCCAAGGAGGCAACCAACTAGTAACAAATCACACAACGAATTGACCTAGGTTTCGTCTTTATTAGACTTCTTCAGAATACAAATGATAAAAACCACACACTTTTTATATAAAACACATGATGGTGACATCATCAAACAATCAATGCAGAAGGCCAGCTTTCAAAATAAAAGGAACAGTAACAGCATAATTTAACAGCATTATTACATGGAAAGTCCGATTCTGGGCCTGGACCTTTGGTTGCCAATGTTATGGATGGTGAGGGTGTAGGCACTATTACAACTGATCTCGAGAGTGGTGTTAGGCACACACGTGGCAACGAGGGTGAACAGCTTTTTTTCATTACCACTTATTCTTTTGATGCACCTTACATTTCTGAGATAGTCACAAGCAACTGAACATTTTTGAATCTAGATAAACTAGTTAGTGATAAATTGGGGGCCCCACCTAGATGTATTTTTAGGAAAGGTCGTTCATTTAAGCAACTATTGGAAAGGGATTATGTGCCCCAACTTGCTACCAACAGGAGTAGGGGCACTTTCAAGTGTGATAGGTGTAGTGTATGTCATTTGATTCATTCAACTGGTTCTG
This sequence comes from Protopterus annectens, assembly GCF_019279795.1. Taxonomy (NCBI): domain Eukaryota; kingdom Metazoa; phylum Chordata; order Ceratodontiformes; family Protopteridae; genus Protopterus; species Protopterus annectens. Next base: position 1,024,052,756 of record NC_056746.1, on the reverse strand, counting down.
AATACAAAGTGGCTGGGATTACTATTAGGTCCAGTGCTCATTTTGATTGTTACAGTAGGTGTGTGGTTTATGTGGCCTTATGTGAGCAGTGCCCGGCTTTTTACATCGGGAAGACCTGTAGGGCGTTCAGAGACCGCATCATGGAGCATCAATCGGACATTAGATTGAAGAAAAAGACCAATGCCTTATATAGGCACATTGAATCTAATGCTAGTCATTCTTTTAAATTTAGTGTTATACAGCAATTACTGGTTGGCAATCAGGTTAACAAACTTGAAGTGTACCTAGACATCTGTGAGTTGAAATGGCAGTTGAAATTGAATGCTTTAGTCTTCCCAGGCATTAATGACTGCATTAGCTTCATGCCTATTTTGAGATTAAGGAACATTTTGGGTTAGGTTTGACTATTGTATTTCTTTCATCTTATAAATATTTATACACACGTACATTTATAATTTATTGTTTTTATGATTATTGTTCATTTGCAGGAGCTTTTTGGGCTGTTTTCATTTTATTTTTCTGCAAAAATGTTTAAATTATGCTGTTACTGTTGCTTTTATTTTGAAAGCTGGCCTTCTGCATTGATTGTTTGATGATGTCACCATCATGTGTTTTATATAAAAAGAGTGTGGTTTTTATCATTTGTGTTCTGAAGAAGTCTAATAAAGACGAAACCTAGGTCAATTCGTTGTGTGATTTGTTACTAGTTGGTTGCCTCCTTGGAGTCTCACTGCTGGTCTGTATTTGTTCTGTTTTTTTTTTTTTTTTTTTTTTTATCAGTATGGAGAGTGGTACTGTTACAATATATCAACATATACTATCCACTGTTATAGCACATACTTGTTGGAGCAGCCCTGCCACTGACAGCAGCTGTTGAGGAATATTTGGGTTCAAAGCCCTTATATAGCATCCCTTGTGGTGCATGCAGTGTTTGCCTTGTGACCTACAGCAGTACACACATAAATACTGCAAGCATTACTATGCTCAACAATACATCACTACAAGATAACTGTTTCCACTATATGGATTGCATACACTTTAAATATTACAGAACAAGTACTACATACACAGACATACTGAGTGTTCTACATACCTTATTAGTAACCCGAGGTGTCGTTGACTGTTAAATCAATCCTTTTCAGTTTGTGTTTCCATCTTCTTTGTAATGTTCTGCTGGTATATACGGATGGTTTGAATGGGTGATAAGCCATCCTTTTATAGTTAAATAATGGTAACATGTGCTATCCTGACCACCGATTGGTGTTCCAAAGTAGTTAATTAGATGCACATCATCTGTGCAGCTAATCCATTAGCCAATACCATGGCAACAGTGGTGTATAATTGAGTACTTCACTTGGGCATTGTCCGTTTGCCTTACTTATGAGAAGGATGGCCTGGATGTGTTGTTTGTGATGTATTTCAACAGCTATATGGAGACAGACAATATTAGCTTCATGACTCCCGTGGATTGTGTGTAATGGCTAGAAGATGTTGCTCTACATGTGAGTACAGCTATTATATTTCAGAACGTTGCTACTTATGCAGGGTTTGTTTGTACCTAATACTGCAGATGTTTCAGTCTGGCAAGGACGTTTGGGCAGCTCAATGCTGTATGGCTATGCATGAACTGTTACGTGATTTACAGTGTGCTCACCAGACATCCTTGGTTTGGTGTACATGTGTATCATACTGTGTTGTTAATCAGTACTTGGTAACATTTCCTGGTGTACACACAACCCTCTGAAACAGGATTAGTGCAAACAAACCCTGTAACATCTGCAGCTATTCCATTGTATAACAGCAACTATTTCACATAGGGCCATGTTAGTGTGTCTCTGACAAGGTATGTTAAGGTTTCTGCAGATGTCGTGCAGTGAGTGAATGATTTGTGATGTTATTACAGTTTGTATTGTAATTTGTTTGGATGTGGGGGTGATGTTGGTGGGTGTACATAGCATATGCAGGTGTGTAGGAACTGCTTTTATACATAATCGATATGTGCATGAGGGTTCCTTCCCTATTTGAACAGCTATCCTTTAGTGGACTAATACTATGGTAATTGCAGGCTAATTAATTAAGGCACTGTTGATTGGTTCCTGTATAGCATGCAGGTGATGTTAGTCCTTGATTCCTTTCGGCAATTCATCGAAATGTAATAAAGTGTTGCTCCATGAAAGCTGTGTATTTCTTTCATAGGTATTTGCAGTCATTGGAGTTGTGTTGGTGACTGACCCTCTTTGGCTAGGGTTGCCACCTTTTCAAATGGCCATAGTGGAACATTTTTGGGACATACATCAGATTTTACAGGCCGACACAAACCCACAGTCAGTACAAGGGATAGAACTTTCCTTTTTTGCCTAAATATAAGCTTATTCTTGTAGCAGTTTAGTTGCTTATCCTGTTTCTTGTAACATGTAGGCATTTTAGATACAGAAAGAACTATTGTATGCAACTATTACATTACATATGGGACATAATTATGTCCTACAATCTCAGGACATTTGCCACATTTAATATTTTTGGTCAGGACACAACCGCCCAAAGAGGGACTGTCACTCGCAAAGTGGGACATGTGGTAACCCTATCATTGGCTCATTTCCATAGCACATATTTGTAATAGTGTAAAGGCATATACTCTCCATATCCTTTGCTCATAAAGTTTGGTCGTGCAGAATGTGTGATTGCTATGGTCCATGTTATACTCATATATGAACACTTGAACCGCTGTATACGGGATACCTATGGAATCCCGAAACCACACAATTCCGACGCACACAGTACCGGGCCCAGACTCCCATACCCCACATTACCGACAGCAACAGTAACTCGTGAAAGTAACACAAACATGGAACACACGCATACACAGACACACTGCTACCCACCACATCCAAACAAACCATCCTACACTATGTATGAGCAGGAGGGTAAGGCCTCCTACACTCCCCATGTGTGTGTCAATGCCCCCACACCCCCCTACTTTAATATTCTACCTCCTAGATCACACAAACAGACACACAAAGCAAACGCACACCCACACATTACAGTCCCCCAGGAACACACATCAAACTCAGAACACACACTTACAAACACTACAGCCCTCCGAAACACACTTACACACAGTAACCTATCTGAACCGCAACACCAGAAGCAGTGACTAAATGTCCCTTGACATCGGGATTTTAAACCTTGCGCTTCTGGTGTTTCGGTACTGTGGTCTTTCAGACTTTAAGCCTTGTGATTACACACGTCGGTATGTCAAGCAGTCGGTATTTGTTAGGTATCCCATTTATATGTACCTCCATGGTTATGTAGATGTTAACTTATCTATATATCTACATATATATGTATATCCCCATATATCGACATATATCTCTCTCCCTCTCTCTCTCTCTCTATATATATATATATATATATATATATATATATATATATATATATATATATATATATATATATATATATATATATATATATATATATATATATATATATATATGTTGATATATGTAGCATACACCTTTCATTGGGTACATGCCGTTTTATCCTATTTCCACACATTCCTACCTTTTGTGTTTTAACCTGTCAGTATACACAACTGCCATTGGTACATCTCAGGTAGCTTAGTGGTAGGTTGTTGTGAAGATTGTGTACATGGTTGCATGTTCTAATCCTGGCAGTGGTAATTTTACCTCTCAGAGTAGGCAGTGGTAGTGCATGGGTGATTAACGCACATGTCAGCAGTTGTGTGTTCCAAATGTTTATTATTCTGTGGAATACTACCTATATATGCAAGCTGTGGTTAAGGTATACTATGTAACATGTCAATCATCTCTGACATTATTGGGATTTGAACCAGGACTGCACAGATATTATGCAAATGCTGTAGCCATTACACTATTGACATTGACGTTCCTTCTGCCTATTTCCTATGTCCATGAATCCTATGTGTAAGCTTGGCTACACAACAGGCGGAGTCACCCACACCCAGTGAGCTTCTCAAAACACCGACATGACGTATGTATTGGGAGACTATACATTAGCATCCTAACTACATTTGGCATAGCCACTCACTGACACACTTCAGGGGAAACCTTGATTTGTGACTGGCCAACAGTATATACACCCCTGGGAACATGTGTCCTAGACACATACAGCCAGGGTGTGGGGGAGTCACTCCAGTTCTACAGCTGCAAGATCCGTTGGGGAAATTGAATGCTGTTAGTTTGTCAAGTTAACATGCCCTTTTGAGATCACTATGTGTCATTATCACCCTACAGCACACCAGTTTTCAACAGCTTCCAGCAACTCTGCCTGGAATCACTTCATTGGCTATGCTTGACAGAGGCTCAGTTACTTCATCAATGGTGCAGGTAAATCCACCACACTGTAGCTATGCTTCTAAATGCCCTTGGGCAGATAGCCTACTAACTATCTGTGAACCTGTACAGTGCAGGCCATCTCCAACGTCATATGTGATTATACAAAGTTTTCTGATCACAATAAACAGTGTACATTCACCATGTAGTCAGACAGCAGTTAAGTACAACAATAGCATACAGACTACTGATACATAATCTCACCAAAAGCTTATCTTGGAAGCAGATGGACATGTATATATTTCAGGCTTTGTTTTGCTTACCAGTAGGTTACCTACAGGAAAGATGGGACACAAGCACAGATGGGATACATGCCTGCAACAATGCCATACCAACTTGCATGTGTCAGACTAAGGCTTTGGAATGCTGGCCAAGGCTATTGCCACACCCATGGTGCCATTTTTAGGCAGGTCTCAGAGGTGGATCTCACCTCCATTAACTGCACAATAGCGGAACCAATGAGGGTTAGGCGACTCAACACCAGGGGTAGTACTCACAACATGCACACACTCACAGCACCCCTCAGTATGGACAACATCTACATCTGTTCTGTGACTGGGACCTGAATAAGGCTCCCGTGAGCACACCAGCAATACCAGACTACAACCCATAACACACATTTCAGCCACTGTGCATGGACTGTCACAGACATGGAGGGGTGTATCCATATTCATCGGGTATACCTACACCTCTAAGTTAGTGGAGCAGCATGATACCTCTGTGATCATCCATTTGCAGCTAACATCAGCCACGACTGCAATGCAAACTGTGAGCTGCTACAGATAACCCTCCATGAACCGAGAGCACCACTACAACTATCTGGAGACAGTGGTAAACATGACAAACCTACCAGACACCCTGTTAATGATCAGTGTCTGCTACCCTACACTTAACTGGATAACCTACTCAAGTACTCACTTCCAGGTCCAGCACTTCCTGGGATTTATCACCTCATATGGCCTGTATCAGTTGGTAGATGGACTAACGGAGGTAAAAACATACAAGAAGTGGTAATCACTGACATGTGCAACAGGTGCACTACAGCAGAGGTATAGCGGTCACTGTTTAGATCTGACCATGAACTATTCACTGATGATTTCTACTCCCAACCATCTCCCCCACCCAAGGAACACACAGTGAATACCTTTCCTACAGCTAAATCCACAGTACTAATGACAGAGGTGGGAGGGTTCACAGCCCCGATGCTCAGGGATGACACTGCTCAAGATACAGACAGAATTATGAATGCACTCTATAAGCACCTACAAAGATGTATGGGTCGTGCCATCAATGGCAATCCAGGACTAGCTACTCTTACACAGGGACACCAGTCTGATGAACCCATGCATTATACAGGCTATACAACAGAAGTAGTACAGTAGTCCAGTACAACAGCAAATCCCAAGACATGCAGACGTCCGTGACCAGTATTAGCCAGATACTTATATTTCTCATGTAATCATCCAAGGCTGACATCCACAGGTAAATAGTCATGGATTCAGAATATGACCACAAAGGCTTCTTTGGCTATGTCAAGGATGTATGCAGTAACACACATATTTTCACTATGCTGGTGCAATATTGCACTGAATATACTGACCCTACTGATATCACCAACACACTTGATGATACATTTGGAGCAAGGTTCACCCCCTACTGGGCCCACAATAATACCCAAAATGTACAGTATCTCAGTCATCTATGACATACAGGTGGTAATGGACCTTTCAAATGGCATGAAAGAGCGTCATTTAAGGCAGATGGTGTCCCAGACTGCATCCTGCAGACACTACAAGACAAAGTGCCCCCCGCCTAATATAGCAATTCAACATCGGCCTCTACACAGGCTACATGGCCATTCACTGGCGCATGGCAACAGCTATTACACTCCACCAAGGTGGTGACACAACTGACCATGGTAACTACCACTCCATAGGCCTAAGTAGCCTGATCTGTATGGCTATGGAGTGCATCCTCATGGCACTCATGAACATAGACAATGGTAACCTCCAGACACTTGAACCAACCAGGCTCACCTTGATTGAGTGTTGATCATGCCTACTGAACCAGTTTGACATCTTACAGCCTCCTAGTCTTTAGGTGAGGGGTGTGGTAGCTCACACATACTACCTGGACCTCACCAGGGGTTTTGACACCATTCCCCACGCAGGTATTATTTCTACACTCACCAGCCAGTACATAAACCCATACATCACAGGTTGGTTTGCCAACAGGCATACACACAGAACCCACACAGTAAGCCTAGCAGCCTCCAGGTCCAACTCTTGACCAGTCACAACTGATGTCCCACAGGACTCAGTCCTGGGACCCCTATTGTTTGCCATATACTTCTCAGAGGTATGGGATAACACAGGTGGACTACAGCAGGCCATGTTTGGTGATTACTGCAGACTGACTGGGAGCCATAACTGACAGTCCAGCTGTCAGCGACATCCTTCAAGGGGCCTCACATAGACCAACATAGGGTGTCAGAGTGATGGCCTCCAGCTAAAGGCCAAATACTGCATGGTCATTCCATTTTGGGAAACTACACACACACACATATTAACACAAGAGTGGCTAACAGTATAATTCAGACAATGTAATGGGTATGTGGGGACTACATTACATAGAGATCTCTCCTTTGACAGTCATATGTGCAAAGTAGTTAGGACATCCATCTATGTAGGCCATCTGATTTCTTAAGGGTTCACATCTAAACAAACTTAGGTTATTGAGCCCCTTTACTCATCAGATATCAATCGCATCATCGAGTATGATAACCCATTTTTGATGTATCTCTGAAGACACATCTGTGTGTAGGTGAGTGTCATCTGTGACAGAGATATAGTAGACATACATTAGGTGTGGTACACATGGCTGTCCACGTGAATGGATGCCATTGTCACCACAACCACACTCTCTAATGGACACGCATTGACACTCTTTGCCAAGGCCAGAAATACAGAACCTAACTACTTAGCTTGCTACATTGCAGTAATGCACAGGACTACATGCACCACAGGGGATATCTGGAGGTTCTATGGGCTAGGGCATGTGAAAGTGTTTGACAACTGCTGGTATGCTAATGAGGGTTATACTGGGACTGACTGTGGTTGGGAGCATCATAACCCACACGCAGACACAAGGTGCCAGTACTGACATGCATGAATGCATTGCTTCATGGGTGTGTACTGGTTGGCTGTGCAAGATGGCTGTACAAGGCTGGATGAGGGGTAATCCTTGGCATTGCATCACCCATCAATGGTATGCAGTGCAGGGGTGTAGTGTCTGCAATGTCCCACACAGATGGGTACTGCATGATCTGCCCTGACATCCTGGTTACCAATGTGTATGGCCATAGCTTTGGAATGCATGCCATGTCTGTGTTTGATAGTCCTTCACATGGACATTGCCTGGAATGTGCATGTCCCACAATACTGTACAGTGACATGTACAGGTGTACCTGGTTTGGCAGGCACATGTTGTGTACACAGCCTGTTATCCCCTGATATGCCAATACTGGCCTGGTGTGGCGAAACCTGCTTATAGTGAGGTATTCCCTGGTGTCAGTGGCATTGGTCCATACAGGGCACATGTGAACAGCATTGTATGGCATCTGTGGATCACATTTGATGGCACCACATATGTTGCAGGCATCCAGTGTGGAACATAGTGAAGGCACAATGTCCGCATTTATGTATCTATTGTACCACTGTACAGGGTGCCATGTCCTCTGTAGGCAACTGCATTCACACCATGCCTACTATCTGTCATCAATGTGCATGGTACTAGCAACATAGCGGGATATCCTAGGCAAGCTTGTTTGTACATGGCACATGGGTGCGGGACATATAACGGGTACTAGTAGGGTTGCATACTTTGTTCACCAGGCCTTTTGCCAGATCTAGGGGTATGGCTTGTCAACACAGTCCTATGACTGACTGACAGCTGTGCTCCTTGTGAGGTAGTCAATGTGTCATAAGATGGACACCATATAGGAAAACTACAAAATCCACTCCCCAACATGTCCAGTGGTAAGACACTCACAGCCACCTCTACACAGGCTTTGACAGACAAACACACACTTGCCATGTCCTGTATACAACCCCCTATCTACCATATCACACTGCAGCAATATGCTTTTAGGGAACGCGCTATGGCGAATACTGGGTTATAGTATGCCTACAGGTGTATACCTAGGTGGGTAACAACAGCAGGAATGACAAAGGTGGTCATGTGATTTGTACAGAGAGTGCATACTCTACAAAGCACTGTACTTGTCTCACACAAGCAGACGCACACACACACACACACACACACACACACACACACACACACACACACACACACAAACACACACGCATTTGGCATATCTGGGATTAGAACTCCGATCTATGCACTTTAGCACACTACAGCATTATGCAGTTACAGAATACGCTGCACAGATTACTGGGTTACAGTACTCCCAGAGGTGTATTTCTAGGTGGGTGACATCATCAGCCTTGCCAAAGGAGGGTATAAGAATTGTATGGAGTGTGAGCTGTCTAACATCTTTATTCAGTCCTCAGTCAGACGGGGACAAACACACACACACACACACACACACACACACACACACACACACACACACACACTTGGCAAGTCTGGGATTAGAACACCGACCAAACTACTTTATTACACTACAGCATTCATTAAGCAGTTACAGAACACACTACCGAGATTCCTGGGACACAGCAGTCCTAGAGGTGCATTTGTAGGTGGGTGACATCATCAGCCTTGCCAAACGTGGGTATACGAATCGTATGGAGTGTGAGCAGTCTAAAAGCATTATTCAGTCCTCAGGCAGATGGGGACAAACACACACGCCAGTGGTGTGAACGGAACACTTGCCTATCTACAGATCACTATTACAATACTACATAGTTACGAGGCACGCCACACAACTACACATTTCAAGGCTGTCATTATGACCTTCTAGGAATGCGGACATCAACAGGGATGCTGGCAATTAAGATGTACATACCTGTGAACCTGTGTGTTTAAAGTAGGAATCCATCCTGACCTGGAGTATGCCCATCTGTGGAATGGACGACTACTATCATTATACAGGGTTACAATGGCCATGCCCATACACAGAGGGCACATAACCGACAAAAGGTGTCACTGGACATGCTCACACAATAGCACAGGGCTGTTTGGAATGCACTATGTGTCCATCTACACAAGGTTATACTGGGAATGCCCATACAATTAGTAGCACAGGGCTGTGTGGGATGCACTCTAATTCTAAACACGGAAGGCCACAGTGGCCATGCTATTAGAGTTAGACGTAAAGAACACATTGTAATGGACTCTGGTGTTAGTAGTTGTCATTGTTAGCAGGAACTCTGCTCTACATATATCTGCCACCAGTCTTATACATGTCTGCTGCTGTCCATCATCTTAGATGTACCTTCCTATACGAAACACAATACCACCACTCACAGTGATGTCTTGCAAGGAGTGGCAACTGCTTGACCAACACAATGAGCCTTGCTAGGAGTGGAAACTGCTTGACCAACACAATGAGCCAATGTCCTGCTGCAAGTACGAAGTTGTCCAGTGTTTGTCATTCTGGGATGACATGACTGACAGTAGACAGACCTTTGACACTTATCACATGCATCCAGCTGCTCACTGTAGATCCAACAATGTGGAGTACTGACATCTGTGCAGTGAGGAACACCTGGCTGAAGGCTCTGTAGTGCACAATAGCACTACCACCATATACCTCAGAACCAGACATGTGGGCCATAACAGAGGTACGGACCACTCCAGGTGGTTGTGTCCCCACATACATAGAGACCACTCACATGTACTGACTGGTACTGCCACAAAAAGCATCACAGATGAGTCAGGTGCAGGACACAGTGTCAAATGCTGCATTCTAGGATGTAAACCTCAGGCACCACCATGCCTTCGGACCACCAACACACATCCATACATGTCTTAGGACATATAAGAGTACACCATCATGTTACCCTTGACTAGTGGACTGTACCAAGCTCTACATCAACTGTAGAGAGTACCCATGTACTGACACAGTTGCATTATGTGTTATGCAATGCAATGATACCACTGTCTGTAACCAGGTCAGCTGTACACATACCAGGGGCCCTCGGTTATTTACAGCATTAGCAGATGACTGTTGCTGTACACCAGTAAACACCCTCATGTTTGGATATGACATACATGTACCTGCCCTGGATATGTACATGCCACACACACACACACACACACACACACACACACACACACACACACACACACACACACACACACACACACACAACATAAATGTAAATAGCATAGCTGTTGTTGTCCTTTGTGCAGACAGGTGGCTACAGCCATTACACACATGCACATCGAATGTAGGTCCATGGCTGCTGAATGATAACAGTACATAAGGTGTGATATCAATGTTGACAGAGGTAACATTCCCTCTGTACCAGTCACCCATTACACCTATCATATCATACAACAGTCCATGTGTCATGTATGTCATTACACATGTCCACCAATTGCAATGCCTAAAATCATGCCCAAATGACAGCATTGTAGGACCTACACACATGTACATGTAGTGGTGAGCATTCAGATACCATGAGTGTGCAGTATGCAGGTGACATGTATCTTAGTACTTCATGCAGTTGCAATGCAGCCTCAACATTGCCAACTGTATATGGTGATATGCTGAATGTACAGAAAGATGTACTTCAGGTTTGGACAGATGTGTGGAAATAACTAAGTAGTGGGGCATCTTTGCAGATGGATGTCTGCTGAGGAAAGCACACAGTTGTGTCAAAAGCGGTCCTACAATAACCTGTGTAACCGGTAAGCAATGGTTTCATTAATTGAATGGCATAACACACAACATAGACAGTGTTCGGGGTGACACTGAAGGTAAATCACTTGACACCTGTAACAGTTAAGACCCCCCATGTGCATATATCAGCACTGTTGCCAAAGGAAGTGTCAGTACACTTTGTAACGCTTGCAATACTGCTGTAAGTCTGTCATACATATCATGAGCTAGGCAGGTGTTTGATTCGCAGTACTGGCATGTGTGGTTGCGTGTGTGTCCATATATGTCACATATGGTGGGGAATATATCTCAATTGTTACTTACTCTCCTGTACACTACTGTAGACATCTGTACAAACTGCAATGTAGAAATCAGGAAATAGGCAGGGGCGTGTATCTCACACATTTCCTCACATCTGTATGTGCGTGACATAGGTGTCTCCAATAGTGAATGCCACAGTGTGTGTGTGTGTGTGTGTGTGTGTGTGTGTGTGTGTGTGTGTGTGTGTGTGTGTGTGTGTGTGTATGGCTGTTTGGTCCCTGGAGTGAGGATGTATGTTACCATACTGAACTGATAATACCCCTCCCCCCATCCAGGTGATGCGATCTACTATCCGTGTTGATGTCACCGATCTTAGGCCATACTGTATACCTGTACATGTGTATTCTCTGTGGCACATCATGTAGGTGCACAGTACTGTAATGATGTTTTGCAAATAGGCCGGGGTCATCACCTCAACAGTATCACTGTGTGTGAGTGTGTGTTACTGTGTCGGTGAATCCGTGAGAGTGTGGGTGTGACTGTGTCACTGAATACATGTGTGTCAATACCTGAGTGTGTGGGTGCAGTTGTGTGTTGGCATCCTGTCATGGGAATGTGTATTACTGCTTCTCAATGAAGCATCGCACTTCCTACTGGCCTCTACCCTTGTAATCAGATAGACCGCTCTCTTACCTCACCACTCCATGTAACTGTACCTGTGATGTCACCCAGTATGGATGTCACATCTGTAGCCACAGTAGCTTAATACACAGCTATGATGCTCTTCGATCAGTAAACATGTTTGGAACATGGGACATTCTCACTGTGATGTGGCAGCTACAAGGTGCATGCTGGTATATTCATACATACCTGTGAGTAGTCCACATTGACACTAATAGCAAACACTGACTTCCACCGGCATGTACAATTAGACCTGAAGGAGGAAAGCAGGACATCATGACCAACATTCAGTTACTGTTGTTACACAAGACACATGCAGTTCACAGTACGAAATGCATTGTACACCTGTAGTACATGGTATGTCTGCTGCCTGTTAACAGTACTCAACAATTGTAAACTACAGTTATCTTCCTAGTCTGTTCACCCTGTGCCTCAGTCCATATGAGCATGTCCCTACACCAATGTTGTGGATGTCAGGGATGCAGCCAGACATCATCATATGCACAGGGTGATAATGTTTGCCAGAGGCCTAGGCTGCACCATTGCATGGCATCATGTGTGTGGGTTAGGGCCTTTGACCTAATTGGGCGTGTGTAGATGTTATGCATGTGTGTGTTGCTGTGCTCTACGTATGTTTCTGGTGTGTGTTTGTGTATGTATGCACACAGTTCTGGCATGTTTCTGGCCGACGGAGGGGTATTATTGACAGCTGCAGACTGTACAGGCCAGGTTTTACAGTTCACGGTGTCCGGCTACAGCCATGTGACCTGTGCCTGCCAAAGGTTGCGCAGGCACTACCAGGCAGAGGTGCAGATTGGGTACAGTCTGATGACACTTGTCCACTGGAACAGTGTTCCTGTTGGGACCATCCAGGGCCACGTGCACATGGCCTGCTGTGTCATGGTGTGGACAGCACAGCACCAGCTACACTGCTGCTGCTACTGCCACTATGGGAGCGGGCATGTGAGGTAGCTCATTCACATAGACCCGAGACAGGTGATGTAGCAGAAATATGCCAACATGCCCGACTCCTCACCCCTACCAGATGTTCCAACACAGACAGCTCACGCTCATGGATTGTCATGCCACCGTCAAGGACTCCAACCATGTCACCCAATCATCTATCCAAAGCTTCAGCAATCTGCTGTTGAGCATTTACCATTGTCTGGACATTGTTGTTTAAAGAACAGGCAGCTGCCCTCTGAAGCCTCTGATCTTCTCTGTTGTGCTGTTCAGCATGTGCCTGTGCCTCCATTACAGCATGAAACATGCGTCTCTTGACACCAGCTACTGCACTCTATCTTGCAGGGGCATGTTGGCCAGAGGTCTTCCTATGAATAGTACAGGCCACGTGCCTGTGTGGGGGATCACCAGTCAGTTGGCTGACACCATGGTGTGCAGGCACACCTTCCATAGCCCCCACACTTTCCTGTTCCAAGCTACCACACGCCAACTGTCCTTTGTCTATGGCCACTGGTGATGGAGTATGTGTAAGCATGAGATCTGTGTGCAGGGATGATGGGGATATAGGTGGAATGGCAACCAATGGCACAGATTCAGCCCCTGATAACCCTGTCTGTGCCTCAATCATATGTTCATTATCACTGCTAGAGTCTATGGGGACAGTCACATCACTAACACAACAGCAGGAGGGCAACGCACCTACATCACCTGTGAGGGGCAGACATGAACTGTACATTACAATCTATAAACCACACACACACACACGCACACACACACACACACACACACACACACACACACACACACACACACACACACACACACACTGAGGCATACACAATAATGCACCCAACATGCATGTGATATGACAGAAGGCATGCAACATGCATGTGATATGGCAGATGGCATGCAGCACAGACAATAATAGTGGTATTTATCATACACCCCTGGATTGTACACAACAGCATGCATGTGTCATAGCAGAAGGCATGCAAATTACACAATCATAGTAGTTGTTGGCATACATCACTGTATTACATCATGTAGACCAGCACAAGTTAACAGCACAGCTGCCTGATGTATGGCATATGACCTTAACCATCACATGTAGTATGACATGATCTGCTGATGTGTGCAATGACATGCATACATGTTTAACACAATGGTGTCCTGTCATATATACAGTGAGGTAATGGTGTCCTAATGCAGTGTTGTCTGTCTGCCCTACAGATATACTGCACATTTAGTTGATGTGCATGCCCATTGCAGGGAATCATGTGGCGTCTCTATTGCTATACAGTGTGAGTTACAGACACAGTTCATAGCCGTGACTGTGTTCAGATACAATACATATATACTGTGGAATGTGACCCACATCACTGAGGTGTATACACACTAAACCATGATGTGAAATGTGTGACACAGGTCACTTTAGTCTATATGGATGGCAGCCCTGCACATCTGCAACCATATTGCTGTTGCCTGGCAACTAGGGCCTGACATGTCAAACTTGTCGGTACACCATGTCCCACATGACATCTGTGTACCACACACACACACACACACACACACACACACACACACACACACACACACACACACACACACACACACACACACGGGCAGCAAGGATGACATTGATGTCCGACACCTGCAAGAGGAATGTACTGTATCTGTGGGCTGATGTGGATACTGTACAGGTGACTGCTGTAATGTCGTGACACACTCAAGATGTTCAGCACATCTTATGTGGTGGGTTGATGTCACACCTACACAAGATGTGCACAGGCCTGTAGAATGTGTAGTGTTCCACATCTAAAATGTAACCATTACACAAAGACCATTGTTGGACCATGTGTAGCCATTGTACGACAGGGTGTACACACAAGCACATCACGTCTACTGTGTGTGTTGCTTCATATCTCTGGCCATCCTCCATGGCCATGTATGTACATGTGTTGGCCAAATTATTGTGACGGGCATCTATTTCACATTTCTGTGTTGTCTCATATGACATACACCCATAGATGTCATATGCTCCACTGACGACAAGGTTATGCAGACAAAGGGTGGTATGTCTGGTATGTAGGATGTGTTTTTCAGGATAGTTAGGCAGTGTTGCAGCCAGGCCACCAGATGTCATGGACATGTCAAGATAGCACATCACATTGTGTGACATTCATAGCAGGGCTATGATCCACAACAGTGAATCCTGTGGGCTGGCCATACTCCAGCTCACTGTGTAATACTGTTTCTATTCCCACATGTGTAGTTCTGATGTGTAATACATGTCCCTACAGTGAACAGCACCTCCACCATAGTACGCACATCCGGCAATGACAGTTTATGAGGTTTCATGTCAGTGTTTCACATAGTTTGCAAGTGTTACATATGGATAGCCATTGTGATAAATTGCAGGTCCGACCTGTATACTGTGACAGGACCATACATTATGTTTACATGTGGTAAATGGCCACATGACAGATAGATTTGTGCATTAAAATGCTTGATAAATAATAACAGTCTCATCTGCAAGGGCTGCTGTCACATCAGAATGCCAGAGGTACCTAAATAGGAGTAACACAGCAGTATGAACATTATCCACGCCTGTATGATAGCTACAGGGGGCAATTTGCATGTTAACACATACACCAGTACAATAGACTATACTATGGTGTATGCACATGTGTGCATACACAGAGTAGCATACTATAGTATGTGGCATGTGTATATACATGCCTTGCATATGATGTTACATTACATATTGTACAGTGACACATGCGACTATATGGAATATAGTTGTTATAGGTGCAGTAGTGACTTACCAGGAAACTCTATGCTCAGTGGTTGAGAGACACCCACCTCCACAATATCGGCTAAGGCTTGTGGATGTTGTTCTGCAGGTGTCTTTAGGTTGGCCAGTAGCTCCTCGGTACATGTGAGTTGGGACTGGGTTGGTTGTCCACCACCTGTTGCACCTTGTTCCCTTGCGATTGCATTCGCATTCTGTTTCGCCTGTCTAATGAGGTCTGTACAGTGTCTGTGCACCTGCTGGTTTGTGTGGTTGTGGCCACCCACATCATTAACCCTCCTGTGAAGTTCCATCCACATTGCATCCCACTGTTGTGCATCCTGTGGCACATGGCTGAACAGGGTATCATGATTGTCATGTAGGTATGGAATGAGGGCCTCATCCTCCAAGTGGGTATAAGGGGGTAGCCTTGTACAAGGCATACCTGGAAGACATAATGATGGAGACAGGTCACAGTAACTCACAGAGACGTACAGAGCTACAGCTGAACATACATGTGTATCGCATGTACTACAATTAAATAGTTGTCTTTGCAAATCTACTTGACACTGACACCACTGACATGTTTGAGTCACACACATTTGATACTCAATGGTGAGTGGATATCATCACCATATATGTGTGTGTGTGTCACCTGATTACATTGCTCATACTCCATGTGGAAGCTGTCATGATGTGGGCATGTCTGCGTGCCTGTACTGGTGTTCCTACCTATCAGCACATGGCTGATACTCCATGTGGATGCTTTCATTATGTGGGCATGTCTGCTTGCCTGTACTGGTGTTCCTAACTATCAGCACATGGCTGGATGTGTCCACATTAATGCAGTCAACCTTGATGCTGTGCATATGTCACATATAAAGACTTATACTGCCTTAAACATGACCTTTGACCATGCAGACTTGTCATGGAAGGTTTTACATGTAAGTGTTTTGCCATATACATCTACATGGCACTATACAGCAATTCAGCATCCTGCCATGTATCACCTGTGTTGCACATGTGATACACGGACACTGGCTAGCCAGATGACATTTGCAGGGATGGATATCATCTATAGCATGTACAGTCAAAGTCAACTAGTAGGCTATATGCCCTGGGCCATGTATGAATCTAGGATGAAAGGTTACCTAGCTGTAGCCGACAGTGGGTCTCTGGGGCCAGGTGGAGCAGTGCCACATAACTGATCCACAGGGTTAATGATACATTTACCATGTGGTCATCACACCGTGTCTGAGAGGGGGGTGATGTGCAGCTTTGCTGGACAGGAGTGCATAGTATGGCAGGACTATGTAATGTGTATGGGACAAGGATCTGTCCAGCATGTGGTGATCCTACTACTAGGAAGGTGGATGTCCATGAAGTATGTTTTACATGGGCAATACCCCTTAAAGGAAATATGTGATCTGATATGGGTCACTTGAGTGTTGTGTATGGCTGGACAATGATCTCTATATTCATGGATGGCACCCTGTCATGATTAGGGTTGCCACATACGACTACCTGACAGGTGTGGTGACGTAACTATCACAGGAAAGACAACTGCCCAGCTACATCCCTTACACACAGTGTCCATTTTGTTGACCGCTGCCTAGGTGGTAGTTCATGGGTACAGGGTTATTAACATAGAGGTGACAATGCAATATGTAGCTGTCAGATTGTGGCCATATGTCACACATCTCTCCCACAAAGCCCCTTCTGTATGTTAATCCACAACACTCTGAGTCAGCTATTGCTCCTAGGTCATAGTCATTTGCATACTTCAATAGACAGATGCCTTCTGTTAGTCTGTGTGGTATGGACTACAATGAGGGGGAGTACAATTATTTAACCCGGTCTTACTGTAGCTGCACTGCTTTGATGTGCAAGTATTATTTGGTCACCTTCTGTAGTGCTGTTTCTGCCAGCAGTCCTGTTGCAAAACTCTCCTGTGACATAGGAATGTACATCTAGTATACTGAGTGTAGGTGTAACACAGTATGGTTGATGATGTCCTATGACCAGGCAAGGTTATGCTATGCAGTGTGAATTCAACATTACTGTCATCTACATCTGTACTACTGACATAAAGTAATTTGATCAAGGTTCATGGCCTTTCAGACCAGACTCAACAGGGTAGTAGTGCAGTACTTCCAATTAGCAGTGGTGTCTCCACCTTTGTGGGTTGTGATACCTGTTGGTGTGCATCATTCAGTGTGTACACAGCCTGGCATGAAGCTATGTTTTACATGATGTGTATGTGGAGAACAACTTGTTTTGCCATGTGTGTATGATACAACCTGGGATGTGGACAGGTCCCATGAGCCTGAGTGCAGCTTTTACCTGCATAGCTGTGGGTACAGGGGCTCTGTAGTGTACATGGATATATGACTGTGTACCTTTTGGGGGGGTGACAGTGTGTTTATGTTATCCAAGACCCTATCTGTATTGCTTATTCATGCTCAGCATCTGTTCAGAACGTGTAAACACTACGTAAGCTATTAATTACTATAGTCCTCAATCTTCCTCATTACCTAGAGGTAAACAGATTTTGTATGTACTTTTCTCACTTGCTTAGAGTAAAA
Organism: Protopterus annectens; assembly: GCF_019279795.1. NCBI lineage: Eukaryota > Metazoa > Chordata > Ceratodontiformes > Protopteridae > Protopterus > Protopterus annectens. The sequence continues at coordinate 1,024,034,252 of NC_056746.1, read as the reverse complement.
TAGCTCTTATACTCTCTTTCTTCAGTTATATAGGGGAAATTAGTTTTATATTCAGGCATGCCAAATGTCAGCTGCCAGTATTCTCTCCTGTCTATCTGATGAATCTGGACATCTTGAGACAATGTAGACATTGCCTCATGTACACAGACAACTGTCTCCGCCTACCACACAACACTACAACCTGTGAGAGATGCACTTATCTAGCCAAACTGGAGGTAAAGCTCTCTCCAACCAAGACTGACCCTGACAATCATGTGGAGAAGGTATACATTCGCACCATTCCACACTCATCACATAGTCTCACTGAATCTATCCCACCAATAACTGGGAAAACTACTCGTGTACCAACTCATTAGCTCGCCTCTTTCTGGAATTCATAAACACCAATGCCCTGGATCAACTTATCCACACACTCACCAGAGGCAACAATATCCTAGACCTAGGCATTACCAACATGAGTGACCGGTGTTCCACACCTGAAGTCATCTCCTCATTGGTCTGATCCAACCATAAGCTAAACACCCTTGATATCCACATCCCACCCCCACCTCCCATTAAGGAAACCACAGTATAATATGTCTACAAAGCCATCTTCATGCTTCTTAAGACAGATGTGGTGGACTTCATGACACCCATGCAGATGGACAATATAGTTACAACTGCTGAATCCTACACAAATGCACTCTATAACCACTTACAAGAGTGCATGGATCGTGCTATCCCAAACAGAACCAAGACAATATACTATTAATTAAGGAAGCCAATCTGCTGGTCCCCTGCCATAAACAAACTGTAGAACAGAAGGAAGACACTGTTGCAAAAGAGAGTACAATCCCATGCATGGAGGAGCTCCCTGGTCAGCCTCAGTAAGAAGGAGAAATCCCTTATAAGATCCTCCAAACCTAGCTACAGAAACAAAACCACCACTAATTCTAGTGACAACCACAAAGCATTCTATAGCTATGTCAAATATCTCGATGTCAACACCCAGATCTGCTCTGAGTTACAGCACAAAGGCACAGACATTACAGAACCAAATGATATTGCCGACATCATGGCAGATAGGTTCAGTGCTACTTCCCCCCACTCACCCCCTAAAGGGCCCAAATTTATACAGGAAGAGTGCAGAGTCCCTGTAATCACAACTATGCAGGTAAAAGCTGCACACTCTAAAGCCAATATCACAGCATCCATGGGATCGGACAACATCCCAGGCTGCGTTTTACACGAACTTCAGAACGTACTGGCTCCCCACCTATGCACCATGCTCAGTAATAGCCTCACATCAGGCTTTGTGCCCACTGAATGGTGCACAGCAACAGTTATCCCACTCCACAAATGTGGCGCCACAATGGACCACGAGACCTATTGCCCTATAGGCCTGACTAGCCTGGTCTGCAAGGCTATGGAGCACATCATCATGGATCTCAGTATTAGTGACATTGGGTACCTCCAAACCTTTGACCCCTCCCAGTTTGCCCTGGTTAAGGGCAGACCATGCCTCCTAAACTTGGTGGATGTCTTTGAGACAGTTACCAAGGCATTAGATGAGGGTAAGGAGGTCCACACAGCCTACCTTGATCTCTCAAAGGCTTTCAACACCATTCCCCATTCTGGTATTGTCGACATACCCATCCAACTGAACATTAACCCCTACGTCATGAGATAGTTTGCAAAGTGGCTCAGGGACAGAACACACACAGTGGGAGTTGCATACCTCAGGTCCGACTGTAAACCAGTTACAAGTGGCGTCCCCTAGGGCTCAGTCCTAGGAACCCTCATGTTCGGTATATACTTCTCTGAGGTACAGGCAAGCACAAGGAGGGCTTTGGCTGAAAAGATTTGCAGACAACTGCAAACTAGGGGCTATTATTGTTTCCCCAGCTGATACAGACTCCCTCCGGAAGGGTTGCACTGAGACATATACCTGGTGTCAATATCATGGCCTCAAGCTGAATGCCAAAAAGTGCATAGTTATCCCCTTTGAATATAACTAATTACCCATGCACTACCACATAGGTGCTAGTCCCCTACATACAGATATGGTAATAAGGGATCTGGGAACCCCAGTAGATAGCAATCTCTCCTTTGATACCCATAATGACCAAGTGGTTAGAATATCTTTCTACGTGGCCCCCCCCAATCTCTAATGGGTTTGCATCCAAATCAAAGGAGGCCATTGTGCCTCTCTACTCATGACTTATTAGACGCATTAAAGGATACAACACCCCATTTGGGATGTACCTTACAAGACAATTGCAACAGCTTGGAAGACCACAACAGTACCACACCAAGAGGATTACTGACCTCAAACAGATGACCTATGCAGCCCAACCTAAGAAACTCCAGCTGTACTCGGTTGCATACCGCATACTGACAGGTGATCTCTGCTTGACATACAAGGCCCATATCCAACCCAGTATTGTTGGATATGATCCACCTAAACAGAAGCCCCTGAGAGCCACATGCTCTAGGGATATACACTTAACCACAACGATGACTAGGACGTGTTGAACGGATAGATTCCTGACCCGGAGACTCCCCATGCTTTGGAACATGATTACAATTTACATCAGGCAGGGCCCCTCACTAGCACTCTTCAAGGGAAACCTTGATGGGTGGATGGGAGACAGACATGTACCTGGGGATCACTGCAGTGGCTCTGCTGGACAGAGGCACAGGGAACTATTGGCTCTGCCGTTCAGAGGCACAGGGAACTAACATAAGGGGATGGCGGAAGCCAACACACTCTAGCTAGGCTTATAAATACCATTGGGAAGACAGCCTAGTACCTATCGTTGCACTTATTACATGTCTTATGTGCATGGATAGTTAACTAGCTCTTCTATTTTACTTTGCTATCATGCTGATAAACTGTCGGGTAACTACAAGTCATATGTATCTTGTTATTGCATATTGTAAATGCCAATAGACATAACTAATGTTTGCCTAACATAACAGTAATGCTATGTAACTTGTAATACATATCTGTCTACAATACCATACATTACACAGTTATTGGCACAATTTCCCACAATGCAAATCATAATTGCACAGTGGGCCAACCTTCTACATGTTATTCTCAGTAATACACCAATACATATGCCTACTGTTACAATATATCAACATATACTATCCCCTGTTATAGCACATACTTGTTGGACCAGCCCTGCCACTGACAGCAGCTGTTGAGGAATATTTGGGTTCAAAGCCCTTATACAGCATCCCTTGTGGTGCATGCAGTGTTTGCCTTGTGACCTACAGCAGTACACACATAAATACTACAAGCGTTACTATGCTCAACAATACATCACTACAAGATAACTGTTTCCACTATATGGATTGCATACACTTTAAATATTACAGAACAAGTACTACATACACAGACATACTGAGTGTTCTACATACCTTATTAGTAACCCGAGGTGTCGTTGACTGTTAAATCAGTCCTTTTCAGTTTGTGTTTCCATCATCTTTGTAACATTCTGCTGGTATATACGGATGGTTTGAATGTGTGATGAGCCATCCTTTTATAGTTAAATATTGGAAACATGTGCTAACCTGACCACCAATTGGTGTTCCAAAGTAGTTAATTAGATGCACATCAGCTGTGCAGCTAATCCATTAGCCAATACCATGGCAACAGTGGTGTATAATTGAGTACTTCACTTGAGCGTTGTCCGTTCGCCTTACTTATGAGAAAGATGGCCTAGATGTGCTGTTTGTGATGTATTTCAACAGCTATATGGAGACAGACAATATTAGCTTCATGATTCCCGTGGTTTGTGTGTAATGGCTAGAAGATGTTGCTCTACATGTGAGTACAGCTGTTATATTTCAGAACATTGCTACTTATGCAGGGTTTGTTTGTACCTGATACTTCTGCAGATGTTTCAGTCTGGCAAGGATGTTTGGGCAGCTCAATGCTGTATGGCAATGCATGAACTGTTAGGTGCTTTACAGTGTGCTCACCAGACATCCTTGGTTTGGTGTACATGTTTATCATACTGTGTTGTTAACCAGTAATTGGTAACATTTCCCGGTGTACACACAACCCTCTTAAACAGGATTAGTGCAAACAAACCCTGTAACATCAGCAGCTATTCCATTGTATAACAGCAACTATTTCACATAGGGCCATGTTAGTGTGTCTCTGACAAGGTATGTTAAGGTTTCTGCAGATGTCGTGCAGTGAGTGAATGATTTATGATGTTATTACAGTTTGTATTGTAATTTGTTTGGATGTGGGGGTGATGTTGGTTGGTGTACATAGCATATGCAGGTGTGTAGGAACTGCTTTTATACATAATTGATATGTGCATGAGGGTTCCTTCCCTATTTGAACACCTATCCTTTAGTGGACTAATACTATGGTAATTGCAGGCTAATTCATTAAGGCACTGTTGATTGGTCCCTGTATAGCATGCAGGTGATGTTAGTCCTTGATTCCTTTCGGCAATTCATCAAAATGTAATAAAGTGTTGCTACATGAAAGCTGTGTATTTCTGTCATAGGTATTTGCAGTCAATGGAGTTGTGTTGGTGACTGACCCTCTTTGGCTAGGGTTGCCACCTTTTCAAATGGCCATAGTGGAACATTTTTGGGACATACATCAGATTTTACAGGCCAACACAAACCCACAGTCAGTACAAGGGATAGAACTTTCCTTTTTTGCCTAAATATAACCTTATTCTTGTAGCAGTTTAGTTGCTTATCCTGTTTCTTGTAACATGTAGGTATTTTAGATACAGAAAGAACTATTGTATGCAACTATTACATTACATATGGGACATAATTATGTCCTACAATCTCAGGACATTTGCCACATTTAATATTTTTGGTCAGGACACAACCGCCCAAAGAGGGACTGTCACTCACAAAGTGGGACAGGTGGTAACCCTATCATTGGCTCATGTCCATAGCACATATTTGTAATAGTGTATAGGCATATACTCTCCATATCCTTTGCTCATAAAGTTTGGTTGTGGCAGAATTTGATTGCTATGGTCCATGTTATGTATGAACACTTTAACTGCTGTATACAAGATACCTATGGAATCCTGAAACCACAGAATTCTGAAGCACACAGTACCGGGCCCAGACTCCCATACCCCACATTACCAACAGCAACAGTAACTCACAAAAGTAACACAAACATGGAACACACACACGCATACACAGACACACTGCTACCCACCACATCAAAACAAACCATCCTACTCTATGAATGAGCAGGAGGGTAAGGCCCCCTACACTCCCCATGTGGGTGTCAGTGCCCCCCACACCCCCCTACTTTAATATTCTAACTCCTAGATCACACAAACAGATGCACAAAGCAAATCCACAACCACACATTACAGTTCCCCAGGAACACACATCACACTCAGAACACACACTTACACAAACTACAGCCCTCAGAAACACACTTACACACAGTAACCTATCTGAACCGCAACACCAGAAGCAGTGACAAAATGTCCCTTGACATCGGGATTTTAAACCTTGTGCTTCTGGTGTTTCGGTACTGTGGTCTTTCAGACTTTAAGCCTTGTAATTACGCAAGTTGGTATGTCAAGCAGTTGGTATTTGGTAGGTATCCCATTTATATGTACCTCCATGGTTATGTAGATGTTGTTAACTTATCTATATATATACATATATATGTATATCCCCATATATAGACATATATCTCTCTCCCTCTCTCTCTCTCTCTCTCTCTCTCTCTCTCTCTATATATATATATATATATATATATATATATATATATATATGTAGCATACACCTTTCATTGCGTACATGCCATTTTATCCTATTTCCACACATTCCTACCTTTTGTGTTTTAACCTGTCAGTATATACAACTGCCATTGGTACATCTCAGTTAGCTTAGTGGTAGGTTGTTGTGAAGATTGTGTACATGGTTGCGTGTTCTAATCCTGGCAGTGGTAATTTTACCCCGCAGAGCAGGCACATGTCAGCAGTTGTGTGTTCCAATATTTATTCTTCTGTGGAATACTACCTATATATGCAAGCTGTGGTTAAGGTATACTGTGTAACATGTCAATCATCTCTGACATTATTGGGATTTGAACCAGGACTGCACAGATATTATGCAAATGCTGTAGCTGTTACACTATTGACATTAACGTTCCTTCTGCCTATTTCCTATGTCCACGAATCCTATGTGTAAGCTTGGATTCATACCCAGTGAGCTTTTCAAAATACCGACATGACACATGAATTGAGAGACTATACATTAACATCCTAACTACATTTGGCATAGCCACTGACTGACACACTTCAGGGGAAACCCTGATGTGTGACTGGCCAACAGTATATACACCCCTGGGAACATGTGTCCCAGACACATACAGCCAGGGTGTGGGGGAACCACTCCAGTTCTACAGTTGCAAGACCTTTTGGGGAAATTGAATGCTGTTAGTTTGTCATGTTAACATGCCCTTTTGAGATCACTATGTGTCCCTATCACCCTACAGCACACCAGTCTTCAACAGCTTCCAGCAACTCTGCCTGGAATCACTTCATTGGTTATGCTTGACAGAGGCTCAGTTACTTCATCAGTGGTGCAGGTAAAGCCACCTCACTGTAGCTATGCTTCTAAATGCCCTTGGGCAGATAGCCTACTAACTATCTGTGAACCTCTACAGTGCAGGTCATCTCCAACATCATATGTGATTATACAGAGTTTTCTGATCACAATATACAGTGTACATTCACCATGTAGTCAGACAATAGTTAAATACAGCAATAGCATACAGACTACTGATACATAATCACACCAAAAGCCTATCTTGGAAGCAGGTGGACATGTATATATTTCAGGATTTGTTTTGCTTAGCAGTAGGTTACCTACAGGAAAGATGGGACACAAGCACAGATGGGATACATGCCTGTAACAATGCCATACCAACTTGCATGTGTCAGACTAAGGCCTTGGAATGCTGGCCAAGGCTATTGCCACACCCATGGTGCCATTTTTAGGCAGGTCTCAGAGGGGGCTCTCACCTCCATTAACTGCACAATACCGGAACCAATGAGAGTTAGGCGACTCAACACCAGGGGTAGTACTCACAACATGCACACACTCACAGCACCCCTCAGTATGGACAACATCTACATCTGTTCTGTGACTGGGACCTGTATAAGGCTCCCATGAGCATACCAGCACTACCAGACTACAACCCATAACACACATTTCAGCCACTGTGCATGGACTGGCACAGACATGGAGGGGATGTATCCATATTCATCGGGGATACCTACACCTCTAAGTTAGTGGGGCAGCATGATACCTCTGTGATCATCCATTTGCAGCTAACATCTGCCACGACTGCAATGCAAGCTGTGAGCTGCTACAGATAACCCTCCATCACCCAGGAGCACCACTACAACTGTCTGGAGACAGTGGTAAACATGACAATCCTACCAGACACCGTGTTAATGATCAGTGTCTGCTACCCTACATTTAACTGGTAACCTACTCAAGTATTCACTTCCAGGTCCAGCACTTCCTGGGATTTATCACCTCATATGGCCTGTATCAGTTGGTAGACGGACTAACGGAGGTGAAAACATACAAGAAGTGGTAATCACTGACATGTGCAACAGGTGCACTACAGCAGAGGTTTAGTTGTCACTGTTTAGATCTGACCATGGACTATTCACTGATGATTTCTACTCCCAACCATCTCCCCCACCCAAGGAACACACAGTGAATACCTTTCCTACAGCTAAATCCACAGTACTAATGACAGAGGTGGGAGGGTTCACAGCCCCGATGCTCAGGGATGACACTGCTCAAGATACAGACAGAATTATAAATGCACTCTATAAGCACCTACAAAGATGTATGGGTCGTGCCATCAATGGCAAACCAGGATTAGCTACTCCTACACAAGGACACCAGTCTGCCGAACCCATGCATTATACAGGCTATACAACAGAAGTAGTACAGTAGCCCAGAACAACAGCAAATCCCAAGGCATGCAGACGTCCGTGACCAGTATTAGCAAGATACTTATATTACTCATGTAATCATCCAAGGCTGACATCCACAGGTAAATAGTCATGGATTCAGAATATGCAGTAACACACATATTTGCACTGTGCTGGTGCAATATTGCACTGAATATACTGACCCTACTGATATCACCAACACACTTGATGATACATTTGGAGTAAGCTTCACCCCCTACTGGGCCCACGATAATACCCAAAACGTACAGCATCTCAGACATCTGTGACATACAGGTGGTAATGGCCCTTTCAAACAGCTTGACAGAGTGTCAGTTGAGGCAGATGGTGTCCCAGACTGCATCCTGCAGTCACTACAAGACAAAGTGCCCTCCCGCATAATATAGCAATTCAACATCAGCCTCTACACAGGCTACATGGCCATTCACTGGCGCATGGCAACAGCTATTACACTCCACCAAGGTGGTGACACAACTGACCATGGTAACTACCACCCCATAGGCCTAAGTAACCTGATCTGCACGGCTATGGAGTGCATCCTCATGGCACTCATGAACATAGACAATGGTAACCTCCAGACACTTGAACCAACCTAGCTCACCTTGATTGAGTGCTGATCATGCCTACTGAACCAGTTTGACATCTTACAGCCTCCTAGTCTTTAGGTGTGGGGTGTGGTAGCTCACACATACTACCTGGACCTCGCCAGGCGTTTTGACACCATTCCCCATGCAGGTATTATTTCTACACTCACCAGCCAGTACATAAACCCATACATCACAGGTTGGTTTGCCAACAGGCGTACACACAGAACCCACAGTAAGCCTAGCAGCCTCCAGGTCCAACTCTTGACCAGTCACAACTGGTGTCCCACAGGACTCAGTCCTGGGATCCCTATTGTTTGCCATGTACTTCTCAGAGGTACGGGCTAACACAGGTGGACAACAGCAGGCCATGTTTGGTGATTACTGCAGACTGACTGGGATCCATAGCTGACAGTCCAGCTGTCAGTGACGTCCTTCAAGGGGCCTCACATAGACCAACATAGGGTGTCAGAGTGATGGCCTCCAGCTAAAGGCCACATACTGCATGGTCATTCCATTTTGGGAAACTACACACACACATTTTAACACGAGTGGCAGACAGTATAATTCAGACAATGTAATGGGTATGTGGGGATTACATTACATAGTGATCTCTCCTTTGACAGTCATATGTGCAAAGTAGTTAGGACATCCATCTATGTAGGCCATCTGATTACTTAAGGGTTCACATCTAAACAAACTTAGGTTATTGAGCCCCTTTACTCATCAGTTATCAATCGCATCATCGAGTATGATAACCCATTTTGGATGTATCTCTGCAGACACATCTGACAGCTGGAAGGGCTACTAACGTACCTCGCATAGAGGGATATTGCCCTCAGACATGTGTCCTATGCTGCCAGACTGCATAAACTGATGCATTACTCAGTGGCATCTCGTTTACTCAGGGATGATATTTGCTGGCCAAAGAAGCCATGTCCAAGTCAGGCTTAATGGATATGCTCCACCTATGGGCATCCATATCACAGTGAGCCACACACTGTAATGAGCTACAACTTGCCAAAACCATAACTGGAAGATGCTGGAGTGACAGATTCCTGTCACGGATGCTCCACATTATTTGGAACTACATACCTGATTACATTATATGAAACCCCTCACTAACACTCCAGGGAATCCTTGCAGAGAGGTGGGGAACAGTGGATACACCCCAGGGATCCCGCAATTGGCTCTGCTCCACAGAGGAACAGTTAGTTAATCAATGGGGTGGTGACAGCAGACACTTTTTGGCTATGCTTATGACTGGCCTCAGGCAGTTAGTCATGTACCTACCTGTGTATCTATGAACCTATACATACAGTATGGACACATGCTGATAACTTAATTTACTGTTCACATATTGACTTACCTTGTGCCAATAGTTGTGTGTACAATAGTTGAGGGCTGCCTATGTAGGATGCACACAGTAGACTACCTATACATGACAATTTACAGGTGGTCGTGTGTGTGTGTGCCATCCATGTTTGCTGTGTGTGCAGGTGAAGAAGGGTATCAGTCCATATGTGCCTACACTGTCAGTGTGTGTGCTATACATTCCCTGTTTGCCAAGGCATGGGCATACTGGGCATGCCTCCATCTGCCTACTGGGGCTGGCACATGGTATTCATGGTCTGAGTCCCTCTGTGCTTGTGGGACCCTTGGCAATTGTGGGTGGCTGTGAGGGCCTTCACCATTCTGTCCCTACTGCAGCTGTTTCCACAGGATCATATTGTGTAGCATGGCACATACTATGAAGATGTGGGCACATGTGCCTGGAGAGTACGGCAAGCCTCCAACAGATATGTCCAAGCAATGGAACTGTGATTTCAGCATCCCAAACAAGCGCTCTATGATGATTCTGGTTTCTGTGTGTGCCTCATTATGGCATTCTTGTGTGGCTGTGTGTGCATTTCTGATGGTAGTCATCATCCACGGCTCCAGTGCATAGCCAGCATCCCCCACCAGGTGGCCATATGTGATGTCCCCCCTGGTAAATACCTGATACAGCAGTGAGGCATGCCAGATGTGGGAGTCGTGATAGCTTCCAGGGCTGCCAGCACACACATCCAAGATTATGCCCTGGGCTTTGCACATGACCTGGCAGTTGAAGGAGGGGTATCCCTTGCGGTTTATGTAGTGCCTACCCTGCTCACCAGGTGGTGCCTTTATGTGTATGTGCGTGCAGTCTATTTCACCCAGTACCTCTGGGTAGTCTGCCACATGGTGGAAGAGACGCATATTGCTGGCCAACTCCTTCTGCATTCGGAGGAAGAATATGTGCTCATTGGCATGTGGTAACATGGCATCCAGGAACTGGTGGAGTACCCTGGATGATGATGCCTGTGAGATCCCCACGATATCCCCAGTTGGCCTTTGAAAGGTACCTGTGGCTAGTATTCTCAAGCTTACACATACCTTCATGTCCACAAGGATGGGTTCCCCTCTGTTATTTCTGGCTCTGAGGCATGGCTGGCACAGCTCAACAAGTTGCTATATGGTGTCCCTGTCCACCCTTTAATGCTCTACTATCTCCAGATCATGTAGCCCCTGGTAGGTTAATCTGGGTCTGAACACTCTTCTCCTCCTCTGGTGCCTGAGATGGTTGTTAGCATCATCCTCCACACCACCGTCAGTTTCCAACACATGCTGGTGAATCAAAGCTATGGCAGCCCCTTACATGTACATATTAGAAGTTCCCCATCTGTATACACCAATGGTGCAGAGTGTCTGGAAATAGACAAGTGTGCGTGTGTGTGGGGGGGGGGGCTTTCACACCTTATACTATTGTGCAATGGATGATGCTGGTATAATTGGGTGTGTATGTGCAATTTCAGCTGCAGGGTATCTTAATTTTGAGTTGTACAGCAGGTACTGCTATTGTGGGGCCTTTGGTGTTGACTTACACTTGGCTGCCATGATTCATCTATTGCCCTTTACTTCACTTTTCAACCTGATTCCTCTCCCATTGTCAGGCATGCATCCAGCTGCCTGCTTTCTTGTTTTGTACTCTCCCAACCCAGGATTGTGTTGCGAAATGTGTCATGTAGCTGTTCTACTGCAAATTTGCTTTGTTCTGCTGTGACAGTTCTTTCTTTGCAGTACGGCACCTCCCCTTTCCTGTTCTGCAGGTAGCTGCTAGCAGCCTTGTTAGCGGTTGTCAATGGCCCACTGTGAGTTCCTATGTGTTAAATACTCATTTGTACTCCAATTACCATGCTGCAGCATTTCCTTATTGTCTTCCTGTATCCTTCCTGTTTCAGCTATGGTGCGCAACGCGCACAGCCGTTTACCGGGGTTTCGAGCGCGTTTTCATCCACATTCACATGCACTTTCGGTTACCTTTTGTGCTGTCAGCTAAGCAAAGCTATGGCTACTTCCACACCTCTATCCTGTGGCTTTGCTTAGCAACAGTCAACCCAGATTAGCAATGCTCCAATGTGCTTACAGCTATGGTGGCGCTCCCCTTTCTTGTTGTCATGTTTACCTCCAGGCCACACCTCAGGGTTGTACCACTACGCTGTGTGGTACATCCTTACGTCGGCGAGGATTTTGCGATTCAGTATTACTTGACTCATTTGCATGGCATTGACTACTAATTCCTAGTTACCACACAGAACAATGTCACAGACCCATAGCAACCCTTGTGCTATGGTTGTGGTGTAGCATGCATGCCATTGACTATTATGGGGAATTCATGAATTGTGTTGCATTGCAGTTTTATGACATTTAAATATATTTTCATTGTGATCCCATTTACGCACCGATGCACTGCAATTTTACTTTGTGTTAGTGTGGCCATGACATTAAATGTTATTTTTTATGTGTTGTGCATGTTTTTTTATGCCATTGGCTATATATTTAGCCATTGGCATATATTAACATTATAATATGTAAGTTTGGTCCGCTTTCATGGCTCCGATTTTATGTTTGAAAAAATCTGAACCTTTTTTTGGTTTACATTTCTTCATGCTTACGCTATGCCTGCACCACTTCATGAATCGCTATATACCTTCATTTGCATGCTACACTGCTGTGCATGGGGTAATTAGCATACATGTGCTGGAAGCTGCGCAGCTCTGGCATACGCTGGTATTACATGTGGAAACAGCTCGTACCTGAATCGCTCCACGGCCATATTTGGCGTTAGATCGCCGACGCTACTCCTGTGCCTGGCGCAAGCTTCATGAATCCCGGGGGAAAGTTTATTTATTCTTTCAGATATATTTTACTAGCAGTGTAGTAAAAAAAGGGGGGCATGGTTTTTAGAATTGATTGTATGCCTATTTAGTATTTAAATTAAGTGTGTTTTACTGACTGCCTATTTAGTATTTAAATGAAGTGTGTTTTACTAACTGAATTACTTTGAAGAAGTTCCTGACTGAGCAGGGACAAAAGCTTGTGCATATACTTTGTGTGGAATAAATTGTTTGTACTTTGAATCTACTGGTGATATCATCCTTGATTTTACTGCATCAGCTGCTCTCCAGCTCTGTGTGTGCCATTTTTTTTCATTAGTGGTTACTTTGCATTTTTTTCTACAATACATATTAGTCACTAAATGTTGGTTGCATGATGCACATGGCACATAGTTAATTGATAGCTACTAGCACATTACTTATTTTATTTATTTTATTTTATTTTATCTTATTTTACATTTGTTGGCTGGGCTAGTCTAACTGGATATATGTCCATTTTCAGTACAGGCCCGGGGAGAAAAGCTTCACTACAGCATTATACAAATTGACACAAATCTGTAAGTATAAGACATAAAAGGATGTTGTGTCTTTTGGCTTTTCCCGGTTAGGGGTCGCCACAGTGGAACTCCGGTCCGCTAATGATTGGTAGTTGATTTTTACATGCCAAATTACCAGCCCTGATGCACAACCTTTAACAAAGGTACGTCCATTCATGCATGTCTCCACACAGAAAATGCTCTAGCTGAGAATCGAACCAGACAGCGTCTGACTGTGAGGCAACAACGTTACCGCAGCACTACCACCGCGGCAAGTATAAGACATAAAAGGATAATATTTAAAAATGAATTAAACACAGAAACCCCTTTAAGTAGATTTATATAATCTAAGAGGAAACAAAATGACATGAATATGCAAGTATATATAGGTTACACATACCAGGATTTACATGTAAGAAGCTTAGACAAAATTAGAAAGAAAGAAACATATATACATGTATAAGCTGATCATATTAGAACAATATATATATATATATATATATATATATATATATATATATATATATATATATATATATATATATATATATATAGTTTTGTTTTTTTTTTTTCATCAGAGATGAATGTTATGGTCGTGAAGGTGGTGGTTAAGAGGAGGAAATATCAGTCAGGATTTGTACATGGGCATAACCATTGTGAAGTTAGGAAGGTTCTTAGTTGCTTCTTGAAAAGTTGTGTGGATGTCAGGGATGTTAGTTTATTAGGAAGCTTGTTCCCAAGAGTTTCCAGTGGTATTAACAAATAGACAGTCTCCAGATTTGTTGTTAGGTTTAAGGGTGGCTACTAGTAACTTATTAGCTGAGGGTAGGTTTGTCAGATTTTTATATGGGCCAATAAGGCTAGAGATTATGAGAGTATTTGTAGGATGATACAAGATCTTATGAGTTAAAGTTAGTTGTTGAAGAAGAAGTTGGTTTTGCAGTTCCAACCCTCCTAACTTTTTTGGATTTTGGCAATGGTGGGTCCGGAATGGGGAACCAGTAGCAAATCTGGCAATGTTATTATAAGAGGTGGCCAGCTTATTTCGATTATTTTGGATAGGTTGTTGTAAATTGGTGATGCATAGAGAAGGGTCAAAATTAGATGTGTTTGGGCTATAGTAGTCCTTTCAGAAGGTGTAAGAAGGTTTTTAGCCTATAAAGGAAACCAAGTTTTCTATTGACTGATTTAATAGTTACTTATGGTTAATAGGACAGAAAACAAATTACCTGTTTCTCACAGGGTGAACTAGTAACTGATGATTTGTAGTGGGGTAGATATGGGTTATTGATTTTAACTAACAAGGTTTATGAGTTAGCAGAAAGATGGCAGGGCCAATGGAAACTAGCACCGACGTGGCCATGTTAATGAAGAGCAGTAGCTGGTTTCATAGCTCATTGCAGATTATTAGTAGGGTTCTGTGACACAGTGTTCAACAGAATGGATACTTGTTATTATGGACTAGCAACAAGGTGATGAGTCCCCAGATTTTGATATACTGGTCAGGGTCCTGCATCTTTGGACATATATATCAAGGTAAACACACTAATGAGAACTACAAGTTAGCTGTGTTAGTGGACAGCAGTACCAAGCTGAACAGGCTCTTAAGAAGGAGTCATGTGCTGTGTCACTGAAGATTTGCAGCAAGATAGATGGGTCACTGAGAGTCCCCAGCACAGTGGTTGTGTCATAATATGTTTGCAACATGGTTACTAGGTCTTTGTAGTCACCAGCACTACAGTTGGGTTAATAAGGGTTTGCAAAAAGGTGGATGGGTTACTAAAGATTATGGTGCAGTAGGTGTATATCTGAAACTCAGAAGCATGGTAGCTTGATCAGTAAGATGACAACTTTTTGAGTGGTTCAGTAGGAGCCATTAGTAAAACAGAGTAATCACTTAGGTCCAGTAATAGAATTTCTGGATCACTAGTATCAGTGTGGTACATTGCCGTGTTGCACTAATTGCATTCACACTTTCACAGTTTGGTTGGGAGGGTGGCCTAATGATTAAGGTGTTTGCCTTACAAACACAAGGTGTAGGGTTTGAGTCTCACAAGGGATAATTGGCTAGGCTTAACATGGCTTGCAAGGGCAGTTAGCTTAGTACTAATCTATGAACCTATGAACAGTAACTTATAGTGTGAATAATAAAGAAATTAGAATATTATATGCAGTAGCTAGAAGATGTTATATGGTCACACTGAGATTTTGAACAAACTGAGTTCATTAAAAAAGGGACTTTCTGATAAAAATATGAATGCAATACTACCATCTCATATACTCAAAAAGAGAAATGTACCAATCCTTGTGGTGTCTGTAGATACTGCACATTTATTAATAGTAGTCCATGTTTATTGGCAACACACATGAATAAAGGTACTGTAAAACAAAATAAATATAACTGTAATGATTTTACTGGCTTACTGTGCAGTCTGCACTGTGATGTACTTATCAATTCTTATAATAAGAAATAAAAGAGAAAATCAAGTGAATGAATGACTGAATATGTATGCTATTGATACGGAAAATACTAACAATGTCTCAGCATTCTGTCACATACATAGACCTCATAAAATTGTATTTTTTCATATATTCATTTCTAGATACTCACGGTTGTAGTAATGTAAATAGAATACTTTAAATACAATAATTAAGTTGGCAAATCAAACCGAATGCTGAAGAACTGTCTTAAATAGGAGTTCAAACATTAGTTGCATTTTAAATGTTAAATATCAGATGCACCAGACAGCGCTCTCAAGTTACCCCAGGAAAGGGCACCTTTGCCCATTCAGCTTACCTGGCTAACAAATTAATCAAGAAAAGACACTTGCTTTGTAGAAACATGCTTATGATAGTATTCTTCAGGTTATATTAGGAAATAGTTGGAAAAATTAACTATTTATCTCAGAAAACTATACACATTCTGTATGCATATAAAATGTATATATTTATTATTGATTATATAAGGATGATTTTTAATATTTATGTATCTTGCATTGTCTAATTGCAACATATGTACTTTTTACATGTCTTATTAAAGTTGTTTTGATTTTTTTGAGTGGGTTAACTTATGCCCTCACATGTTTCACTGTAAGTTACTTAAAGTGGTAATTAGTTATGCTATTCCAGTCCTGATGATTTCCTGCAGTGGATGAAAGCACTTATCTGGAATTGCTGATTTTGTCTGTTATCCCAAGTGAGGAGATTTTTGCAGATTGCTATTTTAATGCACAAATGGTAAACTTGAAGTCAAAAAAGGGTGTACAGTTATGGCATGCACTTTGATATCTTTGAATATGTAGCTAGAAGAACACAGAGGTAACACGGAAGAGTAATTTGGGCAGGCTTCAGCATGCCTAGCTTTTCTTATGCCAGCTCCCAGCAGGGAAGATTCACATTGATAAATTTTAATCTGCAGCTGCATTTTGGGGGAACTATTGGCTGTGAGCAGTCCCACATGAGGCCAATGCAATATGCAAGCCTAAGCTGCATTTACAAATAAGAGCTGTAGCAAAGGTGTAATAACAGAGTGGGTCTCAACATTACAGAACCCCTTTAATATTCCTGTTTAGTATTCAGTCAGTCTAACTAAAACAGAGTCTAGCTTATTCTGATTTACTCAGTGAGGGTACTTGTAATTTAAATCATGTTTCTGGCCCTTGCAAACATATAATTGGAATTCTAATAATCATCCATCAAAGAGCTGCATTTTTGAAAGTGCTGGTATCTTTTGTGTTTATTCCAACAAGTAATTTAATTTAAATCAAATGATAACATAATCACCAAGGAAAAAATGAATTCCACGTACTATTTGTTTTCCTGATGCATCTTAAAAAACTTCATTATGAACTAACTTTAAAACTTGAAACTGCTGTCTCCAGAGTGAAATTTTAAGTGCAGCTGTGTGTTATTTCCACCAGCACCAATATTATAGTAAATTAAGTTTTTATACTGCTTTACATGAGAAATGCCATCAATAAATAACTTTAACTGGTGCTGTTTCCAGCAGAATACAATAGATATTTGATTCTATTAAATCATTTCACAGCATTGTCTTTTAATTGACCATCTGTATTGCATGCTTTTTACAGAGCACATATTTCTGTGATA
Source organism: Protopterus annectens (assembly GCF_019279795.1). Lineage (NCBI taxonomy): Eukaryota > Metazoa > Chordata > Ceratodontiformes > Protopteridae > Protopterus > Protopterus annectens. The sequence goes on along the minus strand of NC_056746.1, from coordinate 1,024,016,832 downwards.
TTTATGTTTTCACAGCAAATGTAACATTGTAAAGAATAACATAATTTGTCTATAGGTTACCATATGACACACTGTACCTATTTAGCTATAGTAGTAGTCTGTTTTTGCAGACGTATTGTATACCAATGCCATCACAAGAATCTGTGACTATGCAATTTTTCTGCATAGTATTCCATGAGCATATCTTAAGGATTGTTGCATGTATTCCTTGAGAGCTATTTATTGTAGCTCTACCATCATTGCTAAGGCTATTTCATGGTTCCAACATCGTTTAAATGAAAACATATTCATAACATTGCCTTTCAGACTTTTGATTTCTACTTTCACATCAGACATGTTTATTATTATTTCATTTCTCTGTGTTTTTTCACTTTCTTCTATCCTGCTTTATATTAAACTCATTTTGACCTCAATGCATATTATTAATGCAGTTATCATGTGTTTTGAAACAGAGTACTATGGCTTACAAGTTATTTCCTAGGAAATAAAAGTGTCTCCTGCTGAAGTAGCAGGTTCACTGTAATGATTAGTCCAAATCTGTTAATTCCTTTACACAAGAATTATGGACAAAACTCAAAATAATTGGGAAGCAAAGTTTCAAAAATCAGGAACAATTTTTAAATATTATTCTTATTCACTAAACAGGTTTTGTATCAGCATACATGAACGAGAATGCCACTCTAATAGCTGGTATTATTTTTAGACTATAATCCTTGGTGATTGATTCAGAGTGGGGTCTAACACCACAACTTTTTGCCCCAACTAGTGATATATCTTTAATTGCCTTGTAACATTTCCATGTGATGGCTCTCACATTTGCTTCAAGTGTGAGCTCTTCATCAATAAACAATCAGAAAATCTCTCAAAGTCTAAACCAACTGTGCAAGAAGCAGTGAATATAGTAATACAGATAAAAAAATGGAAATGGATCTTTAGAAATGGGAAAGAGCAAATTACATAGAAAAAATGAGAATTGTGGGAACAATTCATTCAGAATAATGTTTTAGAAGAGGACTGAGGTTTGAGGCAAGGCAGGAATTGAATGAGCTGTTTAATATTGGAAAATAACTGCATAGATTATAAATGATGTCTAATATTTGCAACTGAAAATATGTCAATATGGTTTGCTTTCTTTTGTATAAATGTATGATTGCCTATGTCATAAGTGATAATTCAATGAATATGTTTCTTGTTTAAAAAAATAATAAAGCCAAAATCCCCTATATTTGCCACATCTTCTGGAATGTTATTATTCAGCCCATAAAGAAAATGGGGGTCATTACTTCATAAATTAATTACCTTTGATTTCTTTGCATTAAACTCAATATCACTATTTTTGCCCAGCTCTCTAGATACTCCAGAAAGGTCTGGAGTCTAGTCTGATCAACTGTATTAGAAACTATTGAGTCTACCATTGTATCATGTGCAAATATACTGCACCAAATGCAATTATTCTTAAGGAAAATCAGCATAAAATATGTTGGTCCCACTACCTCTGACAGTGCATTATAGATTTTGACCTTGCAAGTTCTGCCCTCTACTTTATAGCCAGTTGCTAGCTTATCTTATAATGTAGTTATTAATCATTCTTTCTGTCATGTAACTTAACATTTTATCATGGTCATGGAGAAATGGGGCTTTCTAAACAAATGTATCAAAATTATTAAACAATTGTACAATACTATATCAACTCAATTAGTTATTAATAGCATTCTTTCTAACTCTATTTTTGTTAATGGTGTAGGGCAAGGAAGCCCATTGTCACCTTATGTATGTACCTGTTTTGCAAGATTTAGTACAAAATTTATATTATAACATTCCAGCTTATCAAGGTTTTAAGATCCCATATACCACTTTTGCAGATTATCTAAATATATAGTTGAATTGTCCTAACAAACATCTACCTAAAGTCTTTTTCTGCTTATGCAGGATATAAAAATTAATATAAATAAAGCATTTATATCCACTCATAATAAACAATAATTTAATAGATATTACTAATCTAGATAATTTACATATAAAACATTTCTGTATTTATATTTTGGTGTTATACAGCAACTCACCCTCAAATAGGCAAATTAATATTGAGCAATGCTGGATATCTATATAAAACAACATACACAGATGGACTAATATGATTTTTTTCTTACTAAAATAGCTACAGTTAAAATGAACATTTCCTCTAAAACTATATTTTATCTTAGAACATTAAAATCTCCTAAACTTAAAGCATTTTTAATAAGATCAAACCAAATCTTTTAAAATTCATTTGTTGCCCTAAGTCACTCAGGATCAAATATAGCAAATTAGTAGCACCAAAATCATATGTTGGCCTTAGCTTACATGAATTTTACCTTTATAACTTATATCATCTGTAAATATGTTTGTAATTAATTACTATGTTAAATTGTTAATCGCTATGTAATCCAATGTAACTACTGTCTGTTTATTTTAACTGTGGAGCTTTTCTCCCGGGTCTCCGCTGAAAATGGACCTAGTCCAGTCGGACACTCCCGGTCAACAAATGTAAATAAATAATAAATAAATAACTTGGTAATCTGAGTACAAATAATTTGGTGTACTACAGTTGTAGATCATAAAAAAGAAATGTGGCTTTTGCATGGTCAGTGATCTCATATAAACATTTATTAAGGCAATCCCAAACAAAACAGACTCTTACTAAAGGCAAGCAGGTCCCAGGTGGTGGACCCCCATATAAACAAACTCTACAATAAAAGGAGGGAAGAACTACAAGATACAGCAAAAAAATCTTAAAAGGTAAGACACCCTTTGTCACAAGTAAAAAAAAACTAAGCTCTCTCAAAAAAAATCAAAAAAAACTCGAGGAAAAAAAAAAATAAGACTCAAATCAATCATAAGGCATTCTTTAGCTATGTTAGACACCTAGACAGGAAACTCCCAGATATGCTCAGAACTAGTTCAAAATGATGAAAAGATGATTGATCCTACAGACATTGCCAACCTGGCTGCTGCTGGTTGGTGTAAAACTTCTCTCCCTCCCCCAAGAGATAACTATACCATACCATTGCAGCCCCCAAATATATCTCCAGCCCAAGTGAGAGAACTGCTCTCTCCAAAAAAAAATCCATGCAACACAACACCATGATGGTGCTGTGTGCTGTGTCAAACTCACTCAGGACCCAGCTAAACATTAAACCCACAGCTGTTTAATCAAAGGAGCTGGATGCCACCTCTGGATACCGGTGGCAAATGGTCCCACACCAGGCACAGCCCACTTCCACCCCACCTCCCTGAGCGGTGCCTCCCATTAGACATTAGCCTATTATCAGCAAAGCCATGGATCACACATAGCATGAATAAATAATAATAGACCTCAAATAAAGACATCCAACCCAGTTTCTTTTTTCTTTTTGCCAAGCACATTTAGCGGCTTTGTCATGGACTTCTTCGCCTTTTAAGTCCCAAAGAGCCATTGACAAACAAAGACCAGGGCCACTGTGTGGGTACAGGCAGTCCTATCTGGCTATACCGATCTCATACGGTATCATTGAAAAATCACAAGATAAAACTTAAACCATACATCACAAGAAACTCATCAAAACTGGCTTGCCATACAACCCACAGGGTCAGAGAAGATAAGCTCAGTGTCAGAAGTGCTACTTCATGTCAGCTGGCTGTGTCACAGGGCAAAACCTCCCACACAGTCCTTCCCCCAATCTTTTTGCAAGGAATGCACTTGCAGTAAGCAGCAACAAAACAAAGGAAAGTGGGCAAATAAAGACACAGATGAATGATCAAACTGGACACAGGTATCAAGATACTCCTGAGACAGATATCCTTATAGAAAATGCCAAGGGTCTCGGATAACTGAGAAAAACAAAACCAGAGCCAGTCTAATGCCAAATGGCAATCCACTGAGCACACAATCTAATGGCTACTACCTACAGGTTCCCTAGCTACCAAATAGGTGGCAATCCACACCCAGGGATAGTTAGTCTGACATCACATAGCCCTATAGTAATAAGTGTAGTGGACTTTCTACACCCACATGTAGCTCTATCATGAAGGATTCTCTTCTATCAATTATCATCATAGTCTCCTTTCTCTCATCTCAATCTTATCAGACCCATGACTGACCAATGACATCAGACCATCTATTGAGTTGAGTGCAGCAGCTGGGGGCCACAGAGGCCCTCAATCTGCAGCAGCTGGAGAGGCTAAGACTGTCTTCCTTCCCTATGCTGTCATTACCGGGTCTTGCCAGCTCTCCTTGGCTGCCAAACAAAGAACAAGGAGGACCTTTTCCCTCACTCATGTCATGCCCAGAGGTGCCAGATGGGCAACATAGTCAAACCCAGATAACGATGATTCACTTTCAACTCAAAACAAAGAGACTTAAATCCACACTGCAAGGACCAGGAGACTTAAACCTTATGCTATTATTCCAGAGAGCCTTGGAGGGATGTGATCTAATACCCAAAGATGTGAGGCTGAGGCCTAGACCTTCGCAGTACATGTGAGGAGACTCACACCGGAGGATCAAGAGAGAAATCTTGACCAATGGATGGAGATCGTGAGATATACAGCAAAGGGATGGCCTCAATAATCACTCTAATCCTGGCAGCAAAAAAGCAACAAAATAATAAAAGTATACTTCAAAATGCCCTGGAAATAATAAAACCATGAACTAATGTTGTACCTACCCCATATTACACTACCATTAAATGTATTCCATTTTTAAATACTAGCTGTATAAACCTTTTAAACATTCATCATTTTTGCAGTAAAACACTAAAGGATTTTCATCAATCTATTTAAATCTATAGGATGGGTTTACCCATTTATAGCCTATCAACCAAACTCTCAAAATTAAATTAAATAACTCCTCACTAGACCTAACTAAATTCCCTTTAATTAAACACAAAACAGTCTGGGACTTTATATCAAATGGATATGACTCTGCTGAATACAACTGAGAAAAAATAATCTACCTAATGGATATCTTACTGCTTTATCCCAAACTATTTACTATATACGTAGCAAATTTACTTTTAATGATCATCCGACTCCAAAAATTTAATTTCTGCAAGATTTCCTTTTCAAGTTAATCCAAAAGCATATTAGTAGTAATTTCAAATAAATTTAAAGATAAATGTATGTATGCCTCGATGTGGAACAATATTAAAGATGACACTATCAGAATGGATTCTTTAAAACATATCAGATTTATTCAGCTTAAAAGAATACAATATTTTACTCAATTTTAAATAATGCATACTTATTAATTTACTAAATTCATGATTATAAATAATGCATGCTTAACGCCCACTAATAATGGTTTATATTTCCCTAGTGTTTCATTTAAATGTGACGCTTATGTTGAGGACAATGCTGGCATAATACACAAATTTTGGTTTTATATATATATATATATATATATATATATATATATATATATATATATATATATATATATATATATATATATATATATACACACACACACAACAGTGAGGGGAATACTCATAACCAGAATTAAATCCATTACTCCCATCATCAAATTGGATGACTGGAAACAAACTTTTTTTACTTTTCCCTTTTTTGAAGCTCTTGAAGACAATTTAGATACAGTAATTACTGCTTTATCTTTCTTAAAATTTTACATGTCACAGAAATGGCTGGATAGTAAAACAATGAATTGTCTAAATTTATAGGAACCAAATGCTTAAAAGCTGTCACAATTATACCAAAGCTACAACCAATAAATCAAAAAGGAATGAAAGAAGTTAAGAGGCTTATTTTACTAACAGTCATCTCCTGAGAAAAGACCGTCAGATATATACTTCATATTTCCTAAATCTAGACTAAGTATTTTGACTTATATTCTGGTATTCTCTATAATATCCTCAATTTTTAGTTTACCTTATACAAAGAAGAAGGTTATTGAGAGCTACAGCATTCACATGTTATCAAATTTAGAGTTATGATAAGCTTAGAGAAGTTTATCTTTAGTTTACAGTGTGTTTATGTAAATAGTTTTGATGGTTGGTTATATTTAGGGAAGGATTGGGGTGTTTAAAGTTCTGTTTTAAAATTGTATTATAACTTGTACATGTTCATCTTATGTGCTTGTCTATATCATGTAATCCTGTCTGTAGTTTGCTCAAATATTCTAATTGACTTTTATTATCATTCTGGCTGTACCTATTTATGTGCTTATAGGTTCATAGGTAGGTACTAGGCTATCGGCCCGAGTACCTACATAAGCCTAGCCAACAAGGTTCCCTGGCTTACGCCACCCAAGAAAGTTATTTTCTTGTGCCACTGTCGAGCAGAGACACATAAGTGATCCCCAGGGTGTATTTCCTATTTCCCATCCACTCATCAAGATTTGTCTTGAACAGTGCTAATGAAAAACTTTGCTTGACATTCTATGTGTTTCTATTTGTATAATAATTTTAAGCTTTAAAAAAGAAATTGTAATGTCTAAACAAAACACATCAACCATTAGTCCTTGATCCATAACTTTCTAAACAAGTTCATAGAAACTAAAGAGATTAGTTAAGCAAGAACAGCATTCCATAAAACCATGCTGTTATTGGTCAAATCCTGCAATCATATGTTCAGTAAGGAGGTCACTAATGATACATTCAAAACATTTACTTAATTTACATCTGTAACTAATTAGATGATAGTTGTCAATGAATGCTGTAAACCCCTTCCCCCACCTGAACCACCAGTGCCTATTTCTACAGTGGAAGAGAATATCCACAGCTAAGGGAACTCTAAGAAAATGCTGCTGACATGGAAGAAAATGACTAACATTTTTTAACTGGAACCTATTAAGCCCATCTGATCCTGTTGCAGTACTAGCATTAATAGTTTATAAGGATATTCATGACAGAGACTATGGAAATAATTGGACTCACTTCTATACTACAACAGCCCTCTAAAATCACATGAACTACAGAGCTTGATTTTAATTGTGTAAATTTATCAACAAAATAATTATCCAACAGTTTCTGTTTTATTACAATAACCCCTTGGTGCTCTAACATTATATTAGTTTGACTCTCCTTTCTATAACTTCTCAAATGTGAAAATAAGGCCTTCCTATTAATGTGGTATGTTCAACCAGTTTGTGCTAATAACTATGCTTAGCGATTCTTAACAATTTCGTAAACCTTAACTTTGCTACTTGATATTTAGTTTTATTATACTCATTCAGACTGTCTTTATAAGCCTGCCAATAAAGCCTTTTTTCTGCATTTTTGTTCCCTAACGTAGATGTCCACCATGAGGAAGATTTATTGCCATAAATATTGGTCACTATAGTAACATTCCTCTATTAAGACATTCATAAATTCATAAAATTCCTCTATAACTCTGAAATACTCTTATGATTCATTGCTTCACTCCATTTTCAGTTACGGATTTCTTTTGTTATTGCACAGTAATTAGGTATATAAAATGTTTATTGTGAGCTATCTTCCAAACAAAATCTCTTACAGTCTTTTCCAACCATTACCCAAACCATCCAACTCTGACAGGAAGGTACTGCCACCAAAAGTCATACCCTCCTTCATAAAAATATTATCTAGAATATTATCCTTGGCTTTGTAACTATCTATAAATAACCTAAATGTTGACATGGCCCCAGTAATAATTAAAAAAATAGTATTTTCTGTCTCAGATGTCTAGTTGACATTACAGGCTTTGAAGACATCAGCAGTAAAATCATAACCACTGATCATGAGATTACTCAGTGTCACAATACATAGATCCACAACATCGTTACATTAACTTGTCAGTCTATAAAAAGAAATAATATGCCTCTCATGTTATTGGAGAATATTTTAATACTAATCATTTAATGTAAATTAATATTAAAAATGGTGGATGAAGAACCTTTGCTATTCAATTAGATTGAGACACCCTGCCTTTCCTTTCTTTCTTATAATTATGGTAATCTATATAACTACTTAGGGTGATTGTTTTATTTACATCAGAAAACTGTGTTTCTGTAATAGCCAATCCATTTATGCTACTGTTCAAGGCCTGAAAAATAGTGAAAGGTAAATGAGACATGTTGTAAAACATAGTATGCTAATGGGGGGGAGGGTACCAATTCATAGTCTCACATCCTTGTGGTATGTATATCCATTCTTAAATGTAATTATTCACCTTTGATATTGGTGTTACAGTTCACAAACTTGTTTGGCCAAGTATTCACAAGTACTTTCCTGGCATACAAATGAATTATTTCCTCCAGTGACCCCTTGAGTATCATGTTCTAGTATGCTGCACAGTCACTAAAATGAAACATTCACCCAAGACACTCCTTCAGTAATATGTCCAGGTGTGCGCAAGCACTAAAATAAAGCATTCACCCAAGTTGCCTCTTCAGTAATATCTCCAGATATGTACAAGTATTGAAAGAAAGCATTCGCCTAAGTGACCACTTCAGTAAAATGTCCAGGTATGCACAAGCATTAAAATGAAACATTTACCCAAGCAACCCTCCAGTAAAAATGTCCAAGTATGCAGAAACACCTCCTCAGCTCTCTTGCGTCTCTGTTTTCTGACTGAAAAATGCTGCTTTCTGGCATAACTTCTGGGCTAGTTGCACACTTTGTATGCAAATGAGTTCATTATGGATTCATGATTATGAAATGAACTCATGGCTACACATGTAAAGCCCCTTAACAGTGCAGTAGCTGTGCTCCTATCATTTATGTGTTAATCATGTTACACACTTCTCATGGGGGGGTGTTCACAAAAAGTCCTCTACATTTCTGTTGTCATCCTGAAAGCCTGGGATTTACATAACCTTGAAGTGAAGCTCTTTGCAGGTCACCAATACAAAAGTGAAGCCCTGGACTATGAATACCACCCTTAGTCATCTTTGTTAGCGTACTTAAAAATAATCTGTTTCCTTTGTGACTCAAATGAATGTTATCACTAAAAAAGTAATTTCTTCACATACTGCTAGATTGTCCAATGGTGAACTCAAACAGTGTTGTCTGATTAAATTTGTAAATTGCCTTGCAATACATAGCAGGTTGTCCTGTCCCTTTTAATAAGGAATCAATGACAAGAATCTGGAATTATTCAGATATGGATGAGCATGAGTTAAAACTGTTGTCTGTTTCATTATGTAGTAAAGTACATGAAGATAAAAAAATATGTGATGAAAGAAATGCACGGACTGGGATTGGGAAATGTGTTTAATAATGGATGTTAAGGATGGAAAAAGTCAACATATTTCAAATACAAGTATTGTGAATGGTAACCCAAAGCTTGTTATTTATGTGGGGAAGAAAATCATTTAGTACAAAACCTATATATATATATATATATATATATATATATATATACACACATATATGAAAAAATAATGATTTTTTTTTATAATTGGTATAACTAACAATAGTAGAAATAGAGAAGGTGTTAGAAGAATGTAAGAATTAATCAGTTGAGGTTTTAGGTGGTATAGGTTATGAGGGTTATAAGGAAAGGGAATAAAGATTAAATTGAAATAAAAAATATTGCATGAGTAGTTGAAGGAAGGAAGATACAATGGGAGAAGATGTGCTGGAGTGATAACATTTATATGGAAAAAGGATGAATGAAAATAAATAAAAAAGTTGGGTGCCCATAACTTTACAAAATAATAACTATAAAATATTTATGAAAATTCTACAAAATAGTACAGAGAAAGGACTGGATGAGGCAGATGTTATTTATGGTATAAACAGAAGAGATGTGAAAGAAATGCTAACCATAGTGAAAGGAGTAGTGTAGATGGTACTGAAAGAAAACAAAGAAGACTGATAACATGTGATGTAGCTAAAGCATTTGGTAAAGTGAGCCGTGAAACAATGTGGCAGATTTTAGGGGCATAAAGCAAAGGAGAAACATATTAATGTAACAAAGAAATGTGATGAAAATTCATGGGTACAAGTTATAATAAATGGAGGGAAGGGAAAGTAAGTATTAAGAAATGGGTAAAACAGGGATGCCCGATGAGTTTGTGCTGATTTGTATTAGTAATGAATGCAATAATACAGATATAATGCATAAAATGAGAACAGCAACATGTGAGATAGAAGAAAATGTTATAGTACTAATATGTATGACAAACGCAGATTATTTAGTTCTAATAAGAAAAAAAAAGGGATGGATAAGTAAAGTTGTAATAAGGATAACAAAAACTGTTAAAAAAGCTGGTCTGCAGTTAAACAAAAAGAAGTGTAAGGGATTTGGTGAGGTAAAAAATAAAAAAAAAGTATATTTCAGAAGAATGGAGATAAGGATTTTGGGAGTGACATTTGGCAAGTATGAAAGTAGCAAGTCAATGAACAGAGATACTGGAACAAATAAAGACACTGATAGTATGGTTGCAAAGATTTACATATCATGTCAGTAAAATACAAATATGCTTAATACATATTTATTGGGAAAATAACATATTTAGAGGAGTACATGTGTTTGCTACTCAAATGAAAAAAATGTTATTATAGATTTTTAGCTTAATTTAGGGGAAATGATAAGAAAAAGAAAAGTGAAAAATAATATGTGAATGAAGAAATTAAAAATAATCAAGAACAAATACTACAATGAAAACAAATGATGATGTAGAGAAGAACATAAGACTGTGGTACAACAATTTGTTGAAACAAAATCATTATGCAAATTCAAAGGGAAAATTACCAGAAGACATGATTAAAGTAAAGAAAAAGTTGTGTACTAAGATAGCATTTCCAATGGAGACTGCTAATTAATAAGTTGCCACTAAAGGGGACTATATATAGATAAAAAGAAAGTTGAAAAAGTGTGTTTATTTTGTGGAGGGAGAGAGACAACAGGGAATGCTTTTTGAAATGTAAAACAGTAGTGATACTCTGGAAAAACTGAAGATTTTTTTAAAATATTAATGACCTAAATAATATAAATATGAATACGATTATGAACGGCTATTATAAAAAATAGAAAAAAGTATACTTGAGAAGGGTAGGTTAGAATTTATTTTATGCAATACGAGTTGTTTGAGATGAAAGATTGACTGAAACTTTATTTCAAAGGAAATAAATTTTGGCAGATATAGTGAAAATAATCTGATTATGATTGTGAAAAATGGAGTTGGGTTCAATTATGAAAGTATAGCAATGAGGCTGTTATAAGAAAAATGTAAAATAGTAAGAAATTGAAATATATCTATATTTGCCAGTAAATATGTAAAGTATGTTAATATGTGCATAATGTTTTTATGTTGCTTTAAGTAAAGAATCTTTTACATCCAAATGAACTACCATCAATTCAAGCAGATGAGACCTTTATTTAGTTCTCATTTGTTTACTGGGAAAGTTTGACTTGGAACAAAGTCAATTTTCAGCAGATACCCAGGTACATGTCTTTGTAATGTGGGGGGAAATCAGAGCATCTGGAGGAAACCCACATGAATGCAGGGAGGACATGCAGACTCCATACAGAAGGCACCTCATCTGAGAATAGAACCGGAGAACCTCTTGCTGTAAAGTGACAGCACTACCAATGCACCACTGTGCTGACCTTATTTTAACATCTCATCCAAAGTACGACACACTAAGCACTGCAGCATCCATCTTTATCCAAAATACCCTTAACAATTACTTTTCCAAAAATAAGATCGTAAACATATGGGTCTATATGACTAAGGATCTGTCCTATTCCCTTTTCCCTTAAAGATTTGTCTAAGTAGTGCATGCCTTCAATCTTGAGAAGTCTCCCCATACTAAAATGACCTAGTGAATAACAAATAGAATGGTACTGGAAGTTCATGGTGAAGTGCTCTCGGGTCATTATTTCTAATCCCTCTCCTCTCTGTGCTTGGTTTTGGTCCAGTTTTCATGAATTTTTCTAACACAATTTATCACCCCCTTTCTGGAATAAAACTATGCCTTGTATAAATTTTAGAATCCATCTTTATTAATCAGTTTGTATTTCAGTCTTTATTAATTTATATTCCAATCCTCCTACCACATCTTTTATATCTTTGTTCTGGTTTCTCATTAAGGTGAATCTTTATATCCAAATTCTTCCTATTTTCTGATATAGTCTTGCACTATGCTTAATAAAAGTTTTCATAGTTATAGCTCAATCACATTACATTTTCTTATATGTTTTATCTCCCATAAGTTTCTTGTTCTCATGGGAATGTATCTCTGTTTGCCTAGATCCAGATGTTAAATTTTTTTTGCAATAAAACAATTTTCATTTCAAAATGTTCCACATTCTTTCTGCAGTATTTCAACTGAATGCATCACTCCAATTATTTTACATGTTTACTGTTTTGCACTATTAATCTTCTGTACATTGGCTTAGATTTCAATTTAGTAGAATTAACTAGCAATAATTTATTTTATTTCCCCCCGGATTCACAAAACCTCCATGTAAGACATAATATGTCTTACTCGGAGGCTGCAGTTGAACGGTATGACATCAGCGTGCCATGAATATTCATGAGGGCACATTGACACACCCGTAACTCTTACACAGACTGAGTAGGCAAGCAGGGGGCATGTCCGACTACCGAGCAGTCTAAAAGCCCACACCCCTGCAAGGTTTTAAAAAGCATAATGTCAACAGACAAGAGCGAGTCTGCTCAAATGTACTTGCACCCAACACCACACTCCCTGACACTGTAACTCCCCATCACAGTTATAAAACGTAAAATATTAATTTTATTTTTTTTAAATCCACGATATAGCTGCCCATATTTGCACTTGTATGTGCGGGTGTGCCATTGCTTAACCACAGTTAACAATTGTGACATTGAAGAGTATATAAGAACTACTTATGCAAATTAATCCAAATAGCAATAGCATAATGGTAGAGCGTATACACAAAGAGAAGGCATACATGGTTTGAGTCCCACCATTCCCCTTCTTATTTATGTTTTAAATCATATTTGAAATAATACCAGACATATATGATTAAAATTTTATTAAAAGCAGTGACATGGCCAATGCATCAGTGAACAAGATATATATTTTTAAAGGACCCAGATATATATAATAGCCTGCTGTTAAGCAATGTTTTACATAGCTAAATACGGGTGCCCATAGTTTAATAGTGCTTTACCCAGCTAAACAGAGTTGCCCATAGTTTAATAGCGCTTCACCCAGCTAAACAGAGTTGCCCATAGTTTAATAGCGCTTCACCCAGCTAAACAGAGTTGCCCATAGTGTAATAGCACTTTACCCAGTGCAATAGAGTTGCCCAAAGTTTAAAAGCGCTTTACCCAGCACAATGTGTTTGCGCGGACGTGTGCGCTGCACCAATCAGGGCACTGTAGGGTACCAGGGAGCAACGTAGAGCTAAGTTTCTTAAACGCAACCACATCCTCTAGCCTGTCTAGACAGTATTAAAATAAAAGAATGACAAGGTTCGAACCCAGGACCCTTTGCATCATAATCAAAGTACAGAACCACTAAGCCATGACAACATAGGGGAAGCAGCCACTATTAGCATTCAAAACAATCCACTACACTGAAACACGAACTGGTACAGGAATCGCTAAAGCCACAGCTCATAGAAAACACTCTATTTATTTAAACGCCAATGTAAAAACGTTTTTCGTCCAAACCAAATAGTTAGACTTCCTCAGAAACCAACACATTGCTTAAAATTTGAATACTGAATTTATAAACTTCATTATAAAAAAAATGCCAAATTTCCACAGCAAAAGCATCTCTTAAAGGTACAGGTCCCTAAATATTCAACATCCTAAATTCCGTTCCTACCATGAAATCATGTGAAAATAGAATAAAATACAATACAATAAAATCACCCATTTCCTAAGCATTCACAAGGAACAACAAACATATTTGTGGATTATATTATTATGTAAAAAATTATTATGTAAAAAATTGCCCTAGCTCTATATATGTTGAATATCACATAAAATACAAAATGAAATATAAAAAACAATAAATAATAAATAATAAACATTGATGAAATATTTGTGAAATATAAACATTTATTCAAACCTAATAGATTAAAACCATAATGTTGTACTCTATGCAAAATTATATATAACATAATTTGTTTGTAACCACAACCTCATCTATCTAAACTTCTCAATTTTAATAAGCACATCAAAGAACATTTTTCATTGAGACCTGGGTTGGTGTATACATTCAGCTTAATCTGCCACAGTAATTCCATCTTCTCAAGCAATAAACCAAAAGGACCTCCTCTCAAATCTTGCTTAATTTGGTCTAAAACTCTGGACTGGAATTTATGATCAGAAAAGGCCATAATGTGTCTGGCAAGTGCATTGTCTTCTTTTTGCAATCTTATACTTCTCTGATGTTCATAAACCCTATCCTTTAATCTTCTCTCAGTTTTTCCTACATAAAATGATGGGCAGCATTGGCAGACTGCTAAATACACTACTCCCTTTGAATTACAATTAAATTTACCTTTGGTGTATATTTTTAAACTGTTGATCTCTATAGTGGCCCCAGATGACATTAAATGGCAGTACGAACAACTACCACATTGCGTCATCCCTCTATTAGTTCTTGAGCCACTACTATCACTGTTTTTTGTAATAACTCTTTGAAGTTTACTCCCTTTTTCCAGGTTATCTTTGGTGTCTTTCCCAACTTGCTTACCAGTGTGGTATCTTCATTGATTAATGTCCAATTTTTCTCTAAGATTTTTCTTATGTTAGCATAATCCAAGGAAAAACTTAATACACAAGCTAAGTTGAAATCAACTTCATTATTTTGTTGATTATCCACTTGAGATCTAACATTAATAATGATGTTATTTTGATTAAACATCATATCAATTTGTTGTTTCAAAATGGGCTTATTCCTTTTTGTTGATACCCCATCTACCAATTCTTCTATTAATAAAATGGTATATGCCCTATTCAAAAACATTCGTTTTAATTTACAACACTCTTTAGCAAATGCTTCATCTGATGTTATCATACACGCAGCTCATACTAATTGGCCTTTTATTACTGACTTCTTTTGATGTTTCGGGTGTGCACTTGAGTAGTGTAAAAAATTATTTGAATACGTGGGTTTCCTGTAAATATTTTCTTCATATTGTTTCAAAGATTCATTTTTGGTCAGTATAACGTCCAAATAAGCAATGGATGTTGAGTTGAACACATATGAAAAATACAAAAATTCTGTAGATTCATTCAAAATTCTAACCAAATATTTGGCCGGAATTTAATCCCCTTCGATAATTACAAAAATATCATCAATGAATCTAGCATAAAATTTGACTATTATGTTGATGGTGTTGTTTCTGAATACTAAATTGCTCTCCCAACAGGACAAAACCATATTTGCAAAGCTAGATCCACATGGAGAGCCCATAGCAACTCCTTTTTTCTGGATATAGTACTGACCATTCAATAAAATGAAATTATATGACAAAACGACATCAAGAAGTTCTTGCACCAATGAAATCTCATCAGCTGGTGCACCCTTCTGTCTCATTCTATTCGTTACCCATTCTATTCCCAAATTGTGTGGTATGCTCGTATATAACTCCTTGACGTATATATTGTTAAGAAATTATTTTCACTTTGATATGGTAAATTGTTGATTTTCTCTAGGAAAACCCAGGAATCTTTAATTATCCATTGTTCCTTATCCACGTACTTTTTCAGAATGCAATCTGCCAATTTAGTGCACTCATAAGTGGCTGACCTTCTTCCATCTACTATTGGCCTTAGTGGGGGGTTGGTGATGCTCTTGTGTATTTTTGGGACACCAAACATATATGGTGCTCTAGGAGCCTCTATAAGCAAATAATTATACATATGTACATCAATTCTTGCTTCAATGAATAATTCATTAAGAAGCTTTTTATGAATTGGATTGATCTATTGTATTCATTAACCGATGATAATTCATATGTATCACTAGACAAAATAGTTGAAATTTTGTTAACATATTCTGGTGTGTCCATAATTACCAATCCCCCTCCCTTATCAGGGTTCATAACTCTTACGTTCGCTGCCAATAACACCCCCAGTTCTTCTCTTTCTTCCTTAATTAAGTTATATTTATACTCAAATTTTTCATCATTCAATTTTCTCAAATCCACTTCACATATTTTCTCAAATAATTGAAGGGTGTTATGTAATGGTGGCTTGTAACAACTAGAAACTCTTAATGGTCCGTTGTTCATCAATTGACCACTAAATAATTGTTTTAAATTCATTTTCCTCACAAACAGTTTGATATCACAAATTGTTTGTGCCAAATTCATTTTAGAGGTAGGAACAAAAGTTGAACCTCTTGATAAAACATCTACCAACTGTTCTGAAACGTAAAACGATGAAAAATTATAAACCAGAAAGTCCCCCTGTTTATTTCTGATCACATTACATGATGAATGTTCATCACTCATTGATACTATCTCCTGTTGTTGTGATTCTTCCTCTTGTTCCAATGCTTTTTCTGGTTCCGTCTCGGAAAACCCTGCTTAAAGTTAGAGGTAGATGGTTGTTGATTGTCTCTCAAATCATGATTATTATTGTTATTGTTGTTACGTGTCTTCAGTCGCTCACTTCTCCTCACATCGGCATTTGCTCCTTCAGCATTAACAACAGTACCTTGAACATCTTCTTCCTCCGTAATACCATCACTACTATCATGTTCATCAGGGATCATGTTGTTATGATTATTCTGACTAGAATTAACAATTGTTTGATCCAACCAAATTTATGATCTCGTTGGTGGGGGATAAGCTGTCCCTGAGTTGTATTGTTTCTGATCCCTTTGAATCTTCTTAATTTTATTATGCCTAATTTTGTCAACATGCTGCTCAATACTTTGAAAACAATGGAGATATTCATATTTATATCTCATAAAATCAACATGTTGTTTAATTTGCCCATCCAATGATGTTATATGCTGCTCCAAGTCTTGGTTAATCACAGTATAATGATTAATCATGATTTGTAATAGGCATAAACCTTGTTGGTTAAAATGTTTTAACAACTCTTTATGAAAAGCTGACCCTGGCGTTAATCCCGTGGGGTATCGCCATGTCCTAAGGCCCTTTGGCACTATTTCTAACTTTAAACATTCTCTGAAATACTCAATTTCAAGACTCAGTTTTTTGTATTTAAACATGTTTTGATCCAGATCATTTAAAAGGCTAGATAATGTCTCATCAGGCTCATTGTTATTGTTAGTAATCATTC
Organism: Protopterus annectens; assembly: GCF_019279795.1. Lineage (NCBI taxonomy): Eukaryota > Metazoa > Chordata > Ceratodontiformes > Protopteridae > Protopterus > Protopterus annectens. The sequence continues at coordinate 1,023,999,626 of NC_056746.1, read as the reverse complement.
TCGGCTGGTTATTCACCCCCAACAAACCTATAGAAGATGTTAACCAGTCTTTGATATTAGGTACTTGTAAAATGTCACCCAAAGAATTCCGCCTTTGTTCTTGAAACGAGGGTGGATTATTATGTGCTAATGGTCTGTTGTTGTTATTAATGACCTCACTAGCACTTGTATTCAACATATTGCCTATCGGTTGTGATTGAGCCGGTTGGAAATTTAAGCCCATATTATGCTCATTATTAACAACTGAAAAAGTACCTGTTTGTTGCATTTGTGTGGGCTAAATTACCGTAGCTTGACCCGCTTGTCCTTGTTGTTGAAAATTGGAAACCGCTAGTCCTGATTGTATGACCTGGCTAGAAACCATTTAGTGACCTGTACCTTTAAGAGATGCCTTTGCTGTTGAAATTTGGCGTTTTTTTTAATAACGAAGTTTATAAATTCAGTATTCAAATTTTAAGCAATGTGTTATTTGGTTTCTGAGGAAGTCTAACTATTTGGTTTGGACAAAAAACGTTTTTACATTGGCGTTTAAATAAATAGAGTGTTTTCTATGAGCTGTGGTTTTAGCGATTCCTGTACCAGTTCATGTTTCAGTGTAGTGGATTGTTTCTGGCGATTTTTTTTCTGCTATGGCCAACAACTCTTTTGAAAATACACCTAACATTCTAAAGGATTCCAATGTTGAATCGGAACCTATTAGCAAATTAACTATGCTCATAGAGATGCTTTCGCAAAAAGTGGAATTGATGAATGAAAGATTGGATGCGGTTTCTATTTTACAACAACAGCAACAGGACCGAATGGTCGCATTAGATACCAGTTGTTCAGTACAGATGGGACATTCATCTTCCATGCAGCAGCAACAGCAACAGGACCGAAGGGTCGTTATGGTTTCTAGCCAGGTCACACAATCAGGTCTAGGGTTTCCAATTTTCAACAACAAGGACAAGCGGGTCAAGCTACAGTAATTTTGCCCACACAAATGCAACAAACAGGTACTTTTCAGTTGTTAATAATGAGCATAATATGGGCTTAAATTTTCAACTGTCTCAATCACAACCGATAGGCAATATGTTGAATACAAGTGCTAGTGAGGTCATTAATAACAACAACAGACCATTAGCACATAATAATCCACCCTCGTTTCAAGAACAGAGTATATTTTTCTGAGTTTATTTTTCTGTATTATTCTGTATTATAGAGCTAAATTGTTGCTTAGATATCTGTTGTCTTACTGTTCTGCAAATATACAGAGATCAGTGTAATTTTTTTTGGTTTTATAATTTGCACTCTGATTCCTCACATCTCTGTTGAAACTGCCCCCCCCTGTTCTTGGTTGTAGTTTAAATTTGGTGGCATTTGCAGTGCCCACCCCACTGTAGATTTGATCTAGGACACTCTCCCAGTCCCATCTCTTTACCACATTCTACCTAATAAACTCTTTCTGCACTTGCTTTTAGTCCTTTTTAATTTAATTACATTTTTCAAACTGTGTGTGGACTAATATTGATACATACTCAAGTGTGCCAGCTTATACTGCATGTGAATTGTTTTTACTACTGTTTTTGCTACTTTTCTGAAGAAAAAAAAATGTATCTGCTTTTACTGTATTTGTGTTTCTTCCTACTTTATTTTGCTTTTGCTTCATCTTAAAAGTACTCAATTGTATTTATTACTGCTTGGTGCATCTCATTCTAAGCCTTTCAGTTTAAGCACTTGGGCTTCAGACCAGTTGTTTTACATTAAGAAGGTTTGTGGTCTGCACTGTGGTGGCAGAACAGGTAGCTTACATCCTTCTAAGTTGGGAACTGCTGATTGAGGGCTCAGTGTCTGTTATTCTAAAAGTGTATTAATTCTGGTTTAAGCACTTGGGCTTCAGGCCAGTTATTTTACATTAGAAGGGTTCGTGGTCTGCACTCTTGTGGGAGGAGAGGCTGGACTCTGCCCTTCTGAGCAGGGAACTTCTGGTTAAAGGCTTGTAGTGCCTGCATATTTGAACTGCTTCTTACTAAAATTGGTACACCTTGTTTGCTGTAGCATAGACTAGATCCAGGCCTGCTGAATCTAGCTTTGTTTGTATAACTTGAGCACTAATCCATGCATTCTTTAAAGTATTCAATTGTATTTATTACTGCTTGGTTGTAACTTGATTAAAGTGTAGCTATCATTCTAAGTCTTTTGGATTAAGCACTTGGGCTTCAGACCAGTTGTTTTACATTATGAAGGTTTGTGGCCTGCACTGTGGTGGCAGGACAGGTAGCTTACATCCTTCTAAATTGGGAACTGCTGATTGAGGGCTCAGTGTCTGTTATTCTAAAAGTATATTAGTTCTGGTTTAAGCACTTGGGCTTCAGGCCAGTTTTTTTACATTAAGATGGTTCGTGGTCTGCACTCTTGTGGGAGGAGAGGCTGGACTCTGCCCTTCTGAGCTGGGAATTTCTGGTTAAAGGCTTATAGTGCCTGCACATTTGAACTGTTTCTTACTGAAATTGGTACACCTTGTTTGCTGTAGCATAGACTTGATCCAGGCCTCCTGAATCTAGCTTTGTTTGTATGCTTGCTGTTTGTTTGCTTGTTATTTCCCTGAAACGCTAATTCCACATAAAACACAGCTTTTCAACGCTTCTGCGGATCCCTAGTGATATCTGCATTGTTTACTGTACTTATTTCCTTGTTTCACTTGAAAGAAAGTTACTGTTTGTCGTTTTTGCATTTAAGTTACCTGTAACACATTGCATTTAAGTTATCTGGCACTTGCCCACTAAAGCAATTATATAAGTCAACATTACAAAATTAAAAGCACTACACCCTCACAAACTCCCCTTGAGTACCTTGTTCCCAATTAGCCCTTTTTTTTCAATTATAAAGGAATTCCCAATACTATTCTAGCATGTCCAAAGGTCAGTTGTCAATCTCCTCTCCGGTCCAGCTGGTGAATCTGGGAATCTTGAGGCAATGTTACAACTGCCTCATGTACACAGACAACCCTCTCCTCCTCCCAACAAATTCCAACACATGTGAGAGATGTAACCATATAGCCATACTGGAGACTAAGCTCTCTCAACTCAGTAGTGGCGTAACCAGTCAGGAGGAGAAGGAAACCACACTCACTACAATTCCAGTCTCACATAGACCTACCACGACAGCAAACCAAACACATAAATGCACAAAAACATGCCTGGAGGCTCTAAATAAAAATCTGCCTAAGCAACAGAGACCTCCAAAGCAGACACTCAAGCAACCGCTACCCCAAAACAAAACACATACAACACATAGCTCACAAAGCCAGTGTGCCGAACAGTCACAGCCCTTAAGGCTAAACAACACACCTGATAGACTTGTAATAGGTGACTCTATCATCAGGTACACTGACATCCCGCTCACCAGGCTGAACAAGGAGAAGGTCACGGTGAGCTGCCTGTCGGGCGCAAGGATCCGCCACATAACACAAGCACTCAGTTCACTCCAAGACAAGTACAAATATAACTCAGTCATTGTCCATGCTGGTGTGAATGACCTGAGACGTACCTCCCTGGACTACATGAAAAGAGACATAGAGAAGCTCTCTGAGCATGTAGCCCAGGCCGGTATGACCCTGACCTTGAGTAGCATCTTACCCTCACCAAGAATGATGCCACAATATGAAGACAAGATGATCAATTTCAACAATTGGCTTAAGTATTGGTGTCATTCAAAGGGGATCCAGTGCCTGTCAGCCTGGGATGACATGCTCGACAAGCCACGATGCTTCGCTAGGGACGGCTTGCACCGGTCACCCCTGGGCTTTTGGATATTGGCAAAGGCTCTTGCTACCCCCATAGTGCCTTTTTTAGGCAAGGCTCAAAAGACAAACCCACCTCCATAGGTATCACAAGGGATAAGAAACTAAGAGTAATGCTACTCAACGCCAGAAGTCTAAACCTCAAGATGCACACTTTCAAAACTCTCATTAGCATGGAAAACATTGATATCTGTGCAGTAACAGAAACCAGGTTCAAGGCTCCAGAGAGCACCCCAGCACTAACAGGTTATACCTCATACCATGCTTTTCAGCCCCAAAACTTGGACCAAACCACAAAAGGAGGGGGAGTATCAATATTCATCAAAGATACCCACACCTCCAGGTTGGTGGTACAGCATGAAGCATCAGAGACTATCCATGTGCAACTAAAAGTGGGTAAAACTGTCTTCCAATTTATAGCCTGCTACAGACCACCCTCCCAAACCCAGGCACCCCACACGGCCTTCCTGAGAACACTGGAAAATATGAAGGTCTCTCCAAACACCATTATATTGGGCGACTTCAACTACCCAAACATAGACTGGGAGCATCACTCTAGCTCCAACACCCTAGCCCAAAGGTTCCTAGAATTTATAAACTCAAATGCTATGGAACAACTTGTTACCACTCCCACAAGAGGGGAAAACATACTGGACCTGATCATCACCAACATGGAGACTCTATGCTCCAGACCAGCAGTGTATCCCTCATTGGTAAGATCAGACCATAAACTAATCTCACTGGATATTCACATCCCGACTCCACCCCCTGCCCTGAAAACCACAGTGAAAAACTTCTCTAATGCAAATTTCACACTCCTCAAAACCAAGGTGGAATCTTTCAAAGCCCCCGGGCCTGTGGAAAATATGGCCCAGACCACAGAATCCTTTATAAATGCATTCTATGAACACCTTCAGGAATGCATGGATCATGCAATCCCAAATAAAACCAAGTCCCAATCTTCCAAAGGCAGACATCCTGTCTGGTGGACCCCAGTCATAAACAAACTATATAATAGAAGGAGGAAGCTACTACATGACAGAGCAAAATCCCAAAAAGGGAGGGCATCTCTGATCAGTATTAGCAAAAACTACGGGCACACATAAAATCGTCTAAGGCCAGCTTTGAGAGAAAAATTGCACAGGACACTAAGGATAATCACAAGGCTTTCTTTAGTTATGTTAGGAACCTGGGTGGGAATTCCCAGATATGCTCAGAATTAGTCCAAAATGACAAAAAATACATCGAACCCACAGACATTGCCAACATCCTAGCTGACAGGTTCAGCACAAACTTCGCCCCCCCTCCCCACCAAAAGGGCAAATATCTATCCCAGCAAAGTGCTGCCCCCCCTGACACCTCAGATGCTCAGGTAAGAGCTGCCCTCTCCAAACAAGAAACACAGCATCAATGGGACTAGATGGTGTCCCGGGCTGCGTCCTACATGAACTCCAAGAAGAGCTAAACCCAAACATAAAACTACTGTTCAATCTCAGCCTTACTACAGGATATGTACCCAAAGAGTGGAGTACAGCAACAGTGGTCCCTCTCCACAAAGGTGGTGCCTCAACGGATCCGGGAAACTATCGGCCCATAAGCCTGACTAGCTTGGTCTGCAAAGCTATGGAAAGGATCATCATGGACCTCATAAATAAAGATATTGGGGACCTACAGATACTGGATCCTACCCAGTTTGGCTTTGTTAAGGGCAGATCCTGCCTCTTAAACCTGGTTGATTTCTTTGAAACAGTCACTAAGGCCATTGACGAGGGGAAGGTGGTCCACAAAGCCCACGTGGACCTCGCAAAAGCCTTCAATACTATACACCACTTGGGCATTATAGATAAGCTCACCAGCTTAAATATAAACCCCTATGTCACTAGATGGGTTGCAAACTGGCTCAAGGACAGGACCCACATGGTTAGAATTGCTGGAGCCATGTCAGACTCTAAACCAGTTACAAGTGGCGTCCCACAAGGCTCAGTCCTGGGACCTCTCTTGTTCGGTATATATTTATTGGAAGTACAGGCCAACATGGAAGGACTGACGCTGACCAAGTTTGCAGATGACTGCAAACTGGGCGCCATAATCGACACTCCAGCCGACACAAGCATCCTCCAAAAGGGCCTCATAGAAACAGACAACTGGTGCTAGAGCCATGGCCTCAAGCTAAACGTCAAAAAGTGTATAGTCATCCCCTTTGGCAAAAACAAAGTGCCCACAAATTACCACATAGGTGGTAATCCATTATGTACAGAAGAAGTAATTAGGGACCTGGGGACCCAAGTTGATAGCAATCTCTCATTTGACAACCACGTGGCCAAAGTGGTTAGAAAAACATTTTATATAGCCCAACTAATCATGAAGGGATTCACATCTAGATCAGGGGAGGTCATCGTGCCTCTTTACTCATCCCTCATCAGGCCCATAATTGAGTACAATGCCCCTTTTGGGATGTACCTTACCAGACACCTGCAGCAACTGGAAAGATCCCAAAAGTACCTCACCAAGAGGTTCAAAGGGCTCAAACAGATGCCATATGCTGCCCGGTTAAAGAAACTCCAGCTCTACTCAGTGGCATACCACCTGCTCAGAGGTGATCTGTGCCTGACGTATAAAGCCATGTCCAACCTGGAATTAATGGACATGCTGCACCTCAGAAAATCCAAATCCCATCGAGCTACACGCTCAAGAGACTTGAACCTCAGCACTGAAATAAATAGGACATGCTGGAGGGACAGATTCATAACCCAGAGGCTCCCTTCACTCTGGAATAAAATCCCAGTCCAGGTTAGGCAGAGTCCCACATTGACTCTCTTCAAGAGTAATCTTGATGAGTGGATGGGAGATCGTAGGTTTACCCCGGGTATCACTTCTGTGTCACTGTTAGACAGAGGCACAGTATACTAACTTCAAAAAAGGGCATAGCAAAATTATTTTAAAATGGGTGGCAAAAGCCAAACACACTCTGGCTAGGCTTATAAATGCCCTAGGGCAGATAGCCTAGTATGAACCTATGAACCTATGAACTTATGAACAAAGGGGGAATTCTTTGGGTGACATTTTACAAGTACCTTGTATCAAAGACTGGTTAACATCTTCTATAGGTTTGTTGGGGGTGAATAACCAGCCGAGAATGATTACTAACAATAACAATGAGCCTGATGAGACATTATCTAGCCTTTTAAATGATCTGGATCAAAACATGTTTAAATACAAAAAACTGAGTCTTGAAATTGAGTATTTCAGAGAATGTTTAAAGTTAGAAATAGTGCCAAAGGGCCTTAGGACATGGCGATACCCCACGGGATTAATGCCAGGGTCAGCTTTTCATAAAGAGTTGTTAAAACATTTTAACCAGCAAGGTTTATGCCTATTACAAATCATGATTAATCATTATACTGTGATTAACAAAGACTTGGAGCAGCATATAACATCATTGGATGGGCAAATTAAGCAACATGTTGATTATATGAGATATAAATATGAATATCTCCATTGTTTTCAAAGTATTGAGCAGCATGTTGACAAAATTAGGCATAATAAAACTAAGAAGATTCAAAGGGATCAGAAACAATACAACTCAGGGACAGCTTATCCCCCACCACCGAGATCACAAACTTGGTTGGATCAAACAATTGTTAATTCTAGTCAGAATAATCATAACAACATGATCCCTGATGAATATCATAGTAGTGATGGTATTATGGAGGAAGAAGATGTTCAAGGTGCTGTCGTTAATGCTGAAGGATTAAATGCCGATGTGAGGGGAAATGAGAGGCTGAAGACACGTAACAACAATAACAATAATAATCATGATTTGAGAGACAATCAACAACCATCTACCTCTAACTTTAAGCAGGGTTTTCCGAGATGGAACCAGAAAAAGCATTGGAACAAGAGGAAGAATCACAACAACAGGAGATAGTATCAATGAGTGATGAACATTCATCATGTAATGTGATCAGAAATAAACAGGGGGACTTTCTGGTTTATAATTTTTCATTGTTTTATATTTCAGAACAGTTGCTAGATGTTTTATCAAGAGGTTCAACTTTTGTTCCTACCTCTAAAATGAATTTGGCACAAACAATTTGTGATATCAAATTGTTTGTGAGGAAATTGAATTTAAAACAATTATTTAGTGGTCAATTGATGAACAACGGACCATTAAGAGTTTCTAGTTGTTACAACCCACCATTACATAACACCCTTCAATTATTTGAGAAAATATGTGAAGTGGATTTGAGAAAATTGAATTATGAAAAATTTGAGTATAAATATAACTTAATTAAGGAAGAAAGAGAAGAACTGGGGGTGTTATTGGCAGTGAACGTAAGAGTTATGAACCCTAATAAGGGAGGGGGATTGGTAATTATGGACACACCAGAATATGTTAATAAAATTTCAACTATTTTGTCTAGTGATACATTTGAATTATCATCGGTTAATGAATACAAAAGATCAATCCAATTCAAAAAAAGCTTCTTAAATTAATTATTCATTGAAGCAAGAATTGATGTACATATGTATAATTATTTGCTTATCGAGGCTCCTAGAGCACCATATATGTTTGGTGTCCCAAAAATACAAAAGAGCATCACCAACCCCCCACTAAGGCCAATAGTAGATGGAAGAAGGTCAGACACTTATGCGTGTGCTAAATTGGCAGATTGCATTCTGAAAAAGTATGTGGATAAGGAACAATGGATAATTAAAGATTCTTGGGTTTTCCTAGAGAAAATCAATAATTTACCATATCAAAGTGAAAATAATTTCTTAACAATAGACATCAAGGAGTTATATATGAGCATACCACACAATTTGGGAATAGAATGGGTAACCAATAGAATGAGACAGAAGGGTGCACCAGCTGATGAGATTTCTTTGGTGCAAGAACTTTTTGATGTTGTTTTGTCATATAATTTCATTTTATTGAATGGTCAGTACTATATCCAGAAAAAAAGGAGTTGCTATGGGCTCTCCATGTGGATCTAGCTTTGCAAATATGGTTTTGTCCTTTTGGGAGAGCAATTTAGTATTCAGGAACAACACCATCAACAGAATAGTCAAATTTTATGCTAGATTCATTGATGATATTTTTGTAATTATTGAAGGGGATGAAATTTAGGCCAAAGATTTGATTAAAATTTTGAATGAATCTTCAGAATTTTTGTATGTTTCATATGTGTTCAACTCAACATCCATTGCTTATTTGGACATTATACTGACCAAAAATGAATCTTTGAAACAATATGAAGCCAATATTTACAGGAAACCCACGTATTCAAATACATTTTTACACTACTCAAGTGCACACCCGAAACATCAAAAGAAGTCAGTAATAAAAGGCCAATTAGTATGAGCTGCATGTATGATAACATCAGATGAAGCATTTGCTAAAGAGTGTTGTAATTTAAAATGAATGTTCTTGAATAGGGCATATCCCATTTTATTAATAGAAGAATTGGTAGATGAGGTATCAACAAAAAGGAATAAAGGCTTTTATAAGCCCATTTTGAAACAACAAATTGATATGATGTTTAATCAAAATAACATCATTATTAATGTTAGATCTCAAGTGCATAATCAACAAAATAATGACGTTGGTTTCAACTTAGCTTGTGTATTAAGTTCTTCCTTGGATTATGCTAACAAAAGAAAAATCTTAGAGAAAAACTGGACATTAATCAATGAAGATAACACATTGGTAAGCAAGTTGGGAAAGACACCAAAGATAACTTGGAAAAAGGGAATAAGCTTCAGAGAGTTATTACAAAAAGCAGTGATAGTAGTGGCTCAAGAACTAATTGAGGGATGACACAATGTGGTAGTTATTCGTACTGCCATTTAATGTCATCTGGAGCCACTATAGAGATCAATAGTTTAAAAATATACACCAAAGGTAAATTTAATTGTAATTCAAAGGGAGTAGTGTATTTAGCAGTCTGCCAATGCTTCCCATCATTTTATGTAGGAAAAACTGAAAGAAGATTAAAGGATAGGGTTTATGACCATCAGAGAAGTATAAGATTGTAAAAAGAAGATAATGCACTTGCCAGACACATTATGGCCTTTTCTGATCATAAATTCCAGTTCAGAGTTTTAGACCAAATTAAGCAAGATTTGAGAGGAGGTCATTTTGGTTTATTGCTTGAGAAGATGGAATTACTGTGGCAGATTAAGCTGAATGCATACACCAACCCAGGTCTCAATGATGTACTTATTAAAATTGAAAAGTTAAGATAGATGGGGTTGTGGTTACACACAAATTATGTTATATATAATTTTGCATAGAGTACAACATTCTGGTTTTAATCTATTAGGTTTGAATAAGTGTTTACATTTCACGAATATTTCATCAATGTTTATTATTTATTATTTTTTATTTTTCATTTTGTATTTTTATGTTATATTCAACATATATAGAGCTAGGGAATTTTTTACATAATAATTTTTTACATAATAATATAATCCACAAATATGTTTGTTGGTCCTTGTAAATGCTTAGGAATGGGTGATTTTATTGTATTGTATTTTATTCTATTTTCACTTGATATCATGTTAGGAACGGAATTTAGGATGTTGAATATTTAGTGACCTGCACCTTTAAGAGATGCTTTTGCTGTGGAAATTTGGCATTTTTTTTATAATGAATTTTATAAATTTAGTATTCAAATTTTAAGCAATGTGTTATTTAATTTCTGAGGAAGTCTAACTAATTGGTTTGTACGAAAAACATTTTTACATTGGCGTTTAAATAAATAGAGTGTTTTCTATGAGCTGTGGCTTTAGCGATTCCTGTACCACTGTTAACATTCATAAACTTATGAATGGTAGTTTAACCATTACTAAGCAGGTCTGCAGTCAACTGAGAATTTTAGAAAACGGCCAATCACAAAAAAGTGCGGGAAATGCGGCATATTTAAGCCCTATAGGCAAGAATACTCGCCATAAATGATTGTAGCTCACATTTGCAGTCAGAATGGCAGGTGCAGGAGAGGGTTCATGCTTCCAAGCGCAATGTTGGGGCATCGAGGAGTCCAAATACATGGTTTGGCTCCTTGTCCACCATCACGAGACAAGACTCCTGCAGTCCCAATTCCAAGGGACGGAGGACAAGGCAGAGGCTTGGAACTAGTTAGCTCATGACCTCACCAGTGCCACAGGCATTCCTCGGACTGGTGAGGAGGTCCATCACCACCATGCAGACCTGAAGAGACGAAAGCAAGACCGCCTGAACCAGTTGATACAGGAGGCCCGTGGGATGCAGAATGCCCCACAATTGAGTATGTAGCCATGGAATGCAGTATGTAAGAATTGATAATGGAGTATGTATAATGGATAGGTATGTCTCAATATCCCTTCATTTACTTCACAGCTGCAGGTGACCGTGCTGCGAATCAGGAAGCCTATGCTGATAGGCTGCTAAGGTTGCGCCACCAAGCAGGTTAGTGATTATTCTGAATGTATTGTTATATAAAATATGGGAGGGAGCATGAAAGAATGTGTTGTAGTACAATAAAACAGCCATAGAATTGCCTGAATAAGTCCTCTGTATGTACTGTCAGATAAAAACATCAGAGAGGCAGAAAAAGAGTGTAGTAAACCATTAAGAAAGGTAACGTATGTCTGGAATAATATCCCTGCAGGCACTGTCATATAACGTAAGTGAGTGAACCTGAAAAAATAATGTTCTAACCTATTAATAAAGGTATAATATGTCTTGAACATGTCTGTCATAAACATTGTTAAAACAAATAAAGGAGTGAGCCTGTGGAAAAGTGTGCAGTGTCATTAATAAAGGTCTAAAACCCAGAGTGTGTCTGTGTCACAGTGTCTGAAATGATGTTGTACATTTGCATTATACAAACAGTACTGTTTGAAAATGTGCTGGCAACCCAGAGTTATGCAGTCCCATATAAAGTGGGTGATGGAAGTACTAGTAGCTGTGAAACATATATACAGTCCACAATAGTCAGTTACTGGCTGGCATGAATAAGTAAACCTGGCACATGTGTAGCATGTAATTATTCACCAGAAATGTGACTGTGTGTCAAGAAATGCAGGGTTCTCTACAAATCGAAGTGAAAATGTGATGTGAAAACATCCCAGATATGTAGATAAAGAAATATAAATGCAAACAAGAAATATGTAGCAGTAACATCTGCATCCTGGACAGTTAGTATGTCAGATATAGGTCAGGCATATATTGAACTAGCCAAACCCATGACACAACCTAATGTATGGTGGCAAGTGTAATAATACAGGTAGAGGATATACACTTGCAGTCACTGGGAATGTAGTGTAGACTAAAAGGTCATTATAAGATGTTAACCAAGGTTTTTTCTACACCCTGCCGTATGTGCATAAACCATGCAATTCCACATCTCAATGGGTATGTGTAACTTTAAATATTTGTTGGGACATATGTCCTATTGTTTATAAATATTTGCATTGATGTTGATGCATGTGCCCTGTTCATTCAAACACCACGTTCATGGTGGCCTGTTGCTACCAAACATCCCTGCATGCTGTTGGAATATCCATTGTTGTTCAATATATGCATGTGTTATGCTTGCTGTTCAACTGTTGGAACCTTGGTGTGTTGGGTTAATGGGAATATTACTGCATACTGTTACAACTAATCTGGAATGCTGTTGTTTATGTTGTGATTAAATACACACCTAATTACAGAATGTATGGGAAGGCCAGTCCCAGCGGACCCACCTGTCCCTCCTCAGTTGGCGAGTGCAGCTGGCACCAGCAGCTCCAGTGCCCAGCGTGGGCTCCCCTCCTCCATTGGTCCTGTGCCACCTTAAGGTGGAAGCACTGCAGGGGATGGGGCTCATCCCCCCCATGCAAGCATGGATGGAGAAGGGCCACCTGTCACCCTTCGAAGGACCCGGGCTGTGGTGCGTAGCGAGATCCAGCGTTCAGTCGCTGATCCCCTACGCCAGCTTGAGGCAAGAGTGGCACGTCTCTCGGGTGAGCCTGCCCATCCTACTCAGCTCCCAGCACAGCCACCCTCGGGGCTGTGAAGGTGCAGTGGTGACTGCCCATGGGTGGGGATCACAGTTCCACTGTTACCATCTGTGGGCTCATGGGCTTGCGATTTCCAAACAACCTTCCCCGTCGATTGTGTTCACCCATCCCATGTGTCAAACTCTGCCGCTGTATGCATCTTGTTTGTCTTGCTGTTTACCTCCCTAACCTACCTCCCCAAATATACCTACATCCTCTACCTCACATTCCACTCTAACCTGAAAAAAAAAAAATAAAAAAAAGGGCAATCTGTTCCCACAAAAAAATTATGTCCCATACATAGCTGACCAATTCGCACACATGTCCGCTGGACATGTAAACTGATAATTCTAATGAGCAGTACAACATATTTTGTTGTCCTCACCCCTCTCTCAGGGGTGGAAGGTTTCAAATTTCACACCAAAATTCAAACATATGCACAGCTGTTGCTGGTAAAGAAATGGGCAACTATGGACCTTCCCTACACCCATCCTGCACATCCCGAGCTGGTTTCCCTACTGTCTTTCCCTCTTTGTGCCCCCTTTTTCACCACTTTCCTATATCCCCATTTTCTTTTCTTTTCTTTAAAGAAATTAGCGTGGGGGTTAGCGGGAGTAAGCACTTTTAAGCAGTAGTTAGTGGGGGTGCGCGAGTGTGAGCTTGTGTGCGCTTAGCTAAGGATTGCTAAGCATCGCGCCAACCCACACAAACCCGCTTACAACTGCTTAAAAGTGCCTTAGTCACTCTGTATGACAAGGCCCTTGTACTGCTCAGCAGCAAAATAAAATACCCTTGTCAGTGTTGAACATGGGACCTTGGACTCACCAGTCTGCATGAAGTACCACTACACCACAGCAGATATACAATAGCTTAGTGCTGAAAGCAATATATCATGCATTACCATGAGTGAATGTAAAGGGAAAATAGGAATGGCATAACACAAATCTTGTTCTGTGGGCCTTAACCAGCAGGTGTTGTTGAATTGCATGACATGACTGTGAAAAGAGAATCAGCCATGCTAGTAGGGAAGAAGGTTAGAGTAGCAGCTTACAAACCCCACACAGTATCAGAGCAGGATAAACACTGGCATATTTGCATAGGTCACAGGCCAGACTTCCCAACAGTGACTGCTCTACAGTGATGACCCTGATTTGTAAACAAATGTTAGCTGCACCCCTCTGACTCCCTGTGAAATGTACTAACAGTAGGCAGAAAGGTGTTGAATCTCACTTAATGACAAATGTCAATAAGTGAGAGTAGACACCACTTGCACGTTAGAAAAGGTGTAGTAATAGATATGATCTGAATCCCCCAAAGTCTGAACTGCAAAATGTCTGAACTACATGAAAGGTGTATCCCAGTTATATGTTCCTTTCCCTGAGGCTGTTCAAATATATACGTGAGAGTATCTGAGGCCTGGAAGAGTCAGACACGCACAGGCATATCAGCTTGTCTGCTGTTACACACTCTGCAAATAGCTGTAGAATGAATCCCACAAGCATGCCCTTATGTAGAAGTACAAAACAGAAATATCAAAGGATGTAGCCATGTACTGCTAGCAACCACCTGTGACAATGCCACTTTTTCAGGTGCTGCAAACACTGCTGTGGTGCACAGTCAAAGAATACTAGGCTGACCTATGTCTACCATCTGGATATGTCCACAGGTAGGAGCTACTGAGACAGACTACAAGCCTTCATAGACATACAGGTACACAGCAACTCTGCATGTTCAGTAAGATAAACATCACACGATAATAAATAATGCACTCTGCAGTTCTGCACCCCTACCCAAAGGTACTATATACCCGTGTAGTCAGGCACAATCAAGGGTGTAGATAGGCATACACAGTACAGAAAGATGTCCAGTTGTCCTGAGCAGACTGTGCTAATGTCAACACAAACAAACAACAAACTGTTCAGAAGTCAGTAACGTACTAATGACAGTATAGCAGTTCACAAGCAGTGCATGTGCCTGATATTCATAACTGGTAGCACAACATACTTAGTTGTCCTCACCCCTCTCTCAGGGGTGGAAGGTTTCAAATATCCCATCTAATGTATTGCATATGCACAGCTGTTGCTGGTAAAGAAATGGGCAGCTATGGACCTTCACCACACCCATCGTGTACATCACAAGCTGGTTACCCTACTGTCTTCCCCTCTTTGTGCACCCTTTATCACCACATTCCTATCTCCCCATTTACTTTTCTGTCAAAGAAATGAGCACGGGGGTTAGCAGGAGTGAGCACTTGTAAACAGTAGTAAGCGTGTTTGCACCAGTGTATGCATGTGTGCGCTTAGCTTAGCATTGCTAAGATATGATAAGCTACGCCAAGCTTAGCTTAGTATTGCTAACATAAAATAAGCTAAGCTAAGGTTAGCTCAGCATCGCTAAGCATCCCACAAACCTGTGCAAACCTGCTTACAACTGCTTAAAAGTGCCTTAGCCACTCTGTATGACAAGACCCTTGTACTGCTCAGCAGCAAAATAAAATACCCTTGGCAGTCTCAAACCCCACACCTTGGACTCACCAGTCTGCAAGATGTACCACTAAGCTACAGCAGATATACAATAGCTTGGTGCTGAAAGAAATATAACATGCATTACAAGGAGTGAATGTAAAGGGAAAATAGGAAAGCCATAGGAATACATTGCAATAAAGAAATATAACATGCATTACAAGGAGTGAATGTTAAGAGAAAATAGGAAAGCCATAGGAATACATTGCAATAACTACTGTAGTATGCCAGTTAATCCCCTAATTCCAAAAGAAAGTACATACTCCCATGTATCCAGTGTTATAATTAGGAGGTGTGAGTAAACTTACACACTGAGAAGAGTGCACTGGAAGAAGCAACAGTCAGGTTTCAGTACAACATGCATTTCACTGGCTACAACCCAGCTCCAGATATGAGACATATACCAACCTTCTGACTGGCACAACAGTGTCCACAGCAAACAAGCATGGTCCCCACCTTGCAAAACTGAAAGGCCTATTACTACCTAACCTATCATTTTATAGCAGTGTCCTGAAATCACAGTGAGAACTGCAATTACCACACAGCAGGCTGCATGCAATTACTAAATGGTGGGCACCAATTGGTGCAGAGGCCATCACATGCACATGTGCAGATACCTACAAAAGCAGCCTGTACTTGCTGTCCACACATGCAATCATATCATTGCAGCAACTGGAGAGAGAGAGAGTGAGAGAGACAGACAGACAAACAAACAGAGGCAGTTGGAGACACCAAACCAAAAAAAATAAAAAAATAAAAATAAAAAAAAACACGATAACAGGTACAACAGACAGAGGTGAGAAATACAAAGGTAAGGTATGTAACAGAGATGCATTTTCTGGCATCCGAATTATGTGTCTGAAGGGTACTCTACATACTGTGAACCCTCCATATGTGGTAGCAGTCGGTATCTATATGTGTATGCAGATGTGTATAGCGCAAGGGACATACTGCAACTGTTAGTGAAGGCTGGACATATCTATGTAGTGGAAGGTTGCTATGTGCACATATCTATGTAGATTGTAGTGTGTGGCATTGAAAACAGCAAGCAGTGCAGGTATATGCCATGTGGATGTAAAATGCTGTGGGACTGAGTTACAGCCAGTGAGGTCTGCTACAGCTATACGGCCTGAGGACAGTGAAATGCATTCTGCACAACACTGTGCAATATTATTACATAACTGTATGTCTCACAACTGTTTCATAATTGATATTCCCACAATGAAAGGTGGGCAGTATATGTGCCTATATGTGCATGTATATGTACAGCAATGGATGTTTACAAGTATGTGAAGATATATATATATATATATATATATATATATATATATATATATATATATATATGGTTTACTATCAGAATTGCAAACTCTCCACCTAACGATATATAGAACGATACAGTTATATATATCACACATATATAGATATATATATAGATATATACATATATAGATATATATAGTGATATATAGATACATACAGATATATATGGTATATATACACTAGTCTTGTAATCTGTCTACGTGGTACGTGTCATCACAAACGTTGTGTCATGTACGGAAATATAAGTCAGTGTTCCCCTGTACTCATCACAATGCCCCATGTGGTATGTACCTCACATGACAACTACAGCAAGTGGAAAGGCCACAGACATACCTCACAAAGAGTAATACTGCCCTCAAACACATACCCTATGCAGACTGACTGACATAACCACAGCTACAGTGTGTTGCATACTGGCCACCCAGAGGTTACCTCTGCCGAACATACAGAGGTATGTCACACCCATAGCAGTCAGACAACCACCATGTCAACACCTCACAATCCCACCGGGCTACATGGCCTAGGTCCCTAATCCCCGCCACCTCACTAAACAGCACATGCTGGAGGGATAGGCTCCTATTGTCAAATATGCCATACTCTGGAGTAAATCACCCAGCATTAACAAACAAGGCTCCTCAGTAGAAAATGTCATACATACACCTGTTGATTGTCTGGGGGATAAGAACACACCCTGGGAATCACCTCTGTGTATCCGGTTGACAGGAGCAAGTGAAATCAAATTACATGTGAATCAAAGACCAGGGTAGCATATAGCTAGGCTGCTGTAGGCCCTAGGGCCTATAGCGTATTACCTACCTATGACACAATGCACACACACATGTACTCATTGCAATACCTGCTATGTGAGGTGGAATGAGTGTGACAGTGAATGTGTGCAAGGTCTGTAACGGTGTGATAGCTTAGTGTGAGGTTGTTTCTTTCACGGTCGTTTGTGTCCTAGGTGTGAGGCCAGAGAAAGATGTGGCAGTTATTGGGATGCAGACATAGTAAGATGGCATATGTTGTGATGTAGTTCCTTGTGTATGACTGTGGTGTCCCATCGTAGGCTGAAGCAATACATGTATGCTCAGTAAGTGGTACTGCTGGTGAATCCAGATGACATTTGAACTGTTGTACTACCTGAAGCTGTAGGCCTAAACAGCACAGTATGGTGTATGTTTGCATTCCCTGGTAACACTGTCTTGTGTGTTTCCTGTAGACTGCACAGATTACATACCTCAGGCATAGGTATCTGTAAGTAGAGGCACACGGTACTGTAAGGTACACAGGAAATGCTCATCTGTGTCACCATACATTTGTGTGTTGTATGAATGTCTGCTGTGTGTGTAATGATGCCTGTACCATGTCCACAATCATATGTGTGTTGCAGGGTTTGCGTGTGTACCTAGCAACATGTATACTCTGTTACAGCAGTATGCCAGCTATATTAACAACTGTGCACATATGGTAGGTAGGGGTATGACATCAACGACTAGGGTGGGTTACTGGTTATATTGTAACTGTACTTCACATTCATTGCAATGGATGACATATTTCTTCATGCATTAGCTTGATATGTACCCCCGTGGTGAGGCTGTGCATTGGATCCCAAACAGTGTGCCGAGTACTGGTGTATACTGATTTGTTATATGGAGTGTGGCAGGCACTGTCAGCCAGTTGTGGGCTGAGCACTGATATGTGGTATTGAATGTGTGTATCCTCTGACAGATGAACAGATGCTATATATGGCAGTTAACTGATATCTGTACTGTATAATGTTAAGTGTGCCACATGACTTGCTCACACATATCGTTTACTTGTCTTCCAGGCTTATGGCTCATCAAAGGAATCCCTCCTACACAGCCGCAGAGGAACAGGAAATCCACCACAGCCTGGTATACCCTGCTGTTTTCCAGGGCCAGCCAGCACCAGCATGAGCATACTGCACTGTGGCAAGAACTTGTTCGTCGGGTAAATGACATAGGCATGCATAACCAGACATATGAGCAGGTACGCTATCACTGCAGTGATTTAATTAGACATGCCCAGTGGTGTGCATCTGATATCCATAGACAACAGCTTGCCACAGGTGGTGGGGTGGCCATACACCCCCCCCCTCACCAGCGTGGAGGAACTGCTCCTAAGTGTGATAGCTCCTGGCCTACAGCAGCAACAACATCACACATGTGTCATCATGGAGGCCGGAGCCACCCAGCATGGTAACATGGAGCGTGCAGGTAACATGCCCTAGCTGTAGACTACTGTTACCTGTATTGTTAGATTATGCATATGTGAGATGTTTACTGTGTTTAGCGGTTGTGCTGCCTATTGTGTGCAATACTGATATTTTGAATAGTATCCATACACCTATGCCTGTTGTTCTACTGTAGTTTAGCACACTCACAGTAGCAATGACACAGTTGTGGGCACTGACAAACTGTGTCATATTCTTGTAGGTCCCTCTGGTGTGACAGCAGGGCAGATGATGCATGCTGGTGAGTGTGTTAACACTTTAAAAGTGGTATTGAAATGTGCATGTCATAGGTGAGGTGTAGGCCTTGTACACATAAGACACCTATGCATAAGGCATGCTGTGCATGTTTGCTGTGAGACGTTAAACATCTCAGTAAAGTCCGTAGCTGCCTCAATCACATGCAATGCACAGAGCACCAGACACAAATGTGGCAACACTGTACTGCACATTGGATAGGCATAGTTGACACATGTACACAACATAACACGTTTGTCATATGCAGTACACCACAACATGCTAACATAGTGTAACCGGACACCTGCTGCCAGGTCGCACTTCAGTATCCCACATGTCATCCACACACCACACATAATATACCTGAGGGGTAGGGGCCTAGCATGGGGCTGTGCAACACTCTTCAACACATAACACAGTCATGTTAGGCAATGCTCCCTACTGGGCATCTCACACACCGTTGTGCAACGTGGCTGTGCAATTGTGAACTTAGCCACGGCACTGCAGTTCAGGTACAGCATGCTAGGCGGTGGTCTAGCACACTTTAGTGACCTTGAGTGACCACATGATGCATGATGATGATGGCTAATGGTACTACACCCCATACAGTTACAGTGACCACAGTACTACACATAGCTGTCATTGCTTTGCACCTCCATGTTGTGTGTGTGCACATATATGCAGCTATACACATTATGCATAGCATGTTGTGTGTGTGCAAACATATGCAACTATACACAATATGCATAGCAGTCACATTCTGTACAAAGTGACACATATTTGCCCTGGAATGATATTGGGTATATAGGTCGCATGACACACATTGGGTATGTGTGATGTTGAATGTTGCAGTCATGTACCATGCAATGTCATGGCTGGCACTGGCATTTCTGGAATATGACCCACACTCACCATAATCACTGTACAATGGCCATGTCCAGGATTGGTATTCCATCACGTATGCATGCACCACTCATCCCGTGTATGTACATGGCATGCATGTGCTACACCTGTGTCCACAATTATCTGCTACAGACACTGCATTTAGACATGGAAATCCATATGACACACAGATAACACATGCAGCCATGGCATGTATACCTGTGAGTGATGGTGCACAGGACATTGCAGAGCTTATAATACTTGCACAGAAATATTGTGTCCTTGTACACATTGTGTTCCAGGGTGTAGGCAATCACTGAACATGTACACACATGCACCACAACCATGTACACTGTCATTAACTATGGCTGTCTACACTCACACTGCATGGACTTGATCAACACATATTCTGCATGCTGACATGTGTGATGTGACTGTTTACCTTGTGATACTGTCACCCACCTTCAACCACTATTGAGTAGGTTTTGGATTGCTGTTGTGTGTGTGTATCTGCTGTAGTGATGAGTGTGCATGTGTTCCTGTGTGCATGTGTGCATGTATTCATGAGTTCATGTGCGCATGTGTGCATGTGTGCATGCATGCATGTGTTCATGTGTTCATGTGTTCATGTGTGCATGTGTGCATGTGTGCATGTGTGCATGTGCAGACTGTAAAGTGTGTTTCCTGTCATCCTCTCACAGGTGATGAGTTACGGGCTGGCGAAACCAGCAGGTGACCTGAAGCCACTGCCACAAATAGTGGTGATGATGACACATGTATTTTTGCACAGGGAGATTTGACAGGGTCTGTCAGTGGTCCACCAATCGACAGTACACAGCGTTCAACCCCATCTATGCGCACATTCATACTGTCAATACATCCCTCACCACCAATGGCCATAGGCGAGGGACAGCATACAGTTGGCATTGACCAGGAGAGTGTGGTACCCATGGCATTTGCATCCCCTCACAGCAGCCATAGCCATAGACCCGGAATGGTACCACATAGGCAGAGATCCAGGGGTTCTTGGGGAGCACCACTTGTCATCTTGCCCCTGGCAGGCATGCCCTCACAGGTCTTACGATGACCAGTATGTTCCGGGCTGTAATGCAGGCTCAGGCATGTATGGAACGGTATACCAGGCAGGGACTTAGGGTGCAGAGGGCACATTACACTGCTATCATTGACAGCATCCGTGACCTTGCCGGTGCAATCCGGACTTATACCGAGGTCATTGATAGACATTGGGGGGAGACAATAGATGCCCTCCACAGCATGTCTACCTTGAGCCAGGACCATGTTGGACAGTTGCGACGTTGACACAGATGCATGCCAGCAACAGCAACAGCTGGCAGTGGTCACGGATGGCCCACAGTTCACAGCTGCTCCCGTAGTGGCAGTACCAGCCCCAGCAATGCTGGGGCTGGCCTGTCCATTGACCGTCCTAGTAGACCACGTGGCTCTGGCCAGTCCCAACAGGGACATGGGTCCAGTCATCATACCTCTGCCTCTGATGACAGTACCCAGTCAGGGTTGGTACCCGATACTGTCCGTAGCACCCCTGCCAGGCACAGGTACTGTGTCCGTGGCCAGAGACAGTGATCTGTACAGCCTAGCAGGTACAGTCTGTGACTGTCCCACAAACTACCGTATATGGCAGCCACATGATGGAGCTGTGTGCATGCAGACACACACATATTAAGCAAACAACTAGGGCTCACACATACATGCACACATTACATCAACATTTGCCCATGCTGTACTGTTGTCAAACACACACACACACACACACATACACACACACACACACACACACACACACACACACACACACACACACAGACATGTTGATTGGATGGGTCAATGTCAGGCTCTGGCAAACAACAAAACGCCCTGTGCATATGATGATACCTGTGCCGCCTCCTGTCATCTGCATTATTGATGAAGGGACAGGCTAACATGGTGCTGATGCACAGTGTGACACTATAGCAGTGTAGCAATAATAGCAAGTTGTCAACAAGGAAGTGTAACTACATCCTTGTAGGTATATCTGAGCAGACATTATGCATCAAAGCACTGATTGTCAATGTAACATTGTTTACACCACTGTTAGGTCTGAGTATGTATTATCCACCCATGTGCCACTTGGCTGAAGTGTAATGTGTTGCCAGCATGTGTTAGTGAGTGGACAGTACGTGTGTGATGTGTGCAATACAGATTAGCAAGTGTACATCTGTGAACATGGTGGGTGTGCACTGTGTGGATGTTTGTGCATAGTGGACACATGGGATGTGTGGCATACCCTGTCGTACACATTGCTAACATCTCATAGCATCTTTCAATGGCCAGTATGCATTCTACTACAGTTATGTACTAACATGGGTAGACATGTGTATGACATGGGTTGAGACTATGCTGTGGGTGATACCGTTAATATCTGTCAATGATTTGCAGTCTGGTAGTATACACAACCTCAACAGCATGACTATAAGCAATCATTGGATGATGTCCTGACAAATGACACACAGTAGTAGGGAACCCAGTATCAATTGGATCCTTCCGGTGCTACACTATAACACTAACCAGTGGTAATGACCGCCACCCATTACTGTGACCACACCTGTTTGTCATATAGCCCCCTTAGGTACATGCAGACACACTAGGGATGTGTCCATCCAAATCTGGAACTGCATGGCTTGGCCTACAATGCATTCCCTGGATGGGATGCATATCCTACACAAGGGTATCATACAGACAGATACCTGTTGTCTGATACATGCTGTATAGCAGTAAGCTGACTATGGCATAGTCATCCTCATGTACTGTACATACTATCCCATCAGTACCACACAAGTGGTAGCCCTCAACATGTATGTTGGGTACCATTGTGTACATACAGACCCATTTTATGTCATGTGTCCCTTGGTATCCACATATCCATAGGTATTGTGGAGTCCCAAGGTGTATCACATAAGACATTAGAGGCCTGAATGCATATCCACAAGGCAGTTGTACAACTTTAAAGACTGTCCATTCTTGGCAGACTTTGTTCTGTATGACCATGTCTGACATATACCCCAGGCATATACCCTCACTCACACTACTCTTAAGTAATTGTCATGGGTGTGTGTGCCACAGAACATGACAGTGGACGACCTTGTCACATACATACATATGTGACCTATGATCTGAGAAGCAGCAGCACAACCTGTCAATGGAAACAAATGTATTCATATAGTATGCAGGCTTCACACCTATGTACTGATTGAGGGGACATGTACACATATATATTTGCCACGCAGATACCTGATGTGTGCAATGCACTTACTGTTGTAATCATACTATGTCATACCCACACTGCACTGACACACACACAGTCAGCATTTGCAGGATTCAAACCCCTACCTAACTATGTTATGATACTAGAGAGAGAGTGACCCATTAACAGGGTGTGCTATTTGCTTTATTGGCTGATTTCTGTTCTCCGGCTGTATTTGTAGGATGGTGACATCATCAGTCTTTCCAAAGAGGAATGTACCTCTTTTAGTGAGTTTTCCCAGTCTCCAAAAAGGGGACACCTCTCAAAGAAAACTGCACACATACACACACTCACTGTTTGCAGGATTCAAACCCCTACCTAGCTGTTATGATATTAGAGAGAGATGCATTAACATGGTGCACTATTTGCTTTACTGGCTGGTTTCCCTTCTCCGGCTGTATTTGTAGGATGGTGACATCATCAGTCTTTCCAAAGAGGAATGTACCTCTTTTAGTGAGTTTTCCCAGTCTCCAAAAAGGGGACACCTCTCAAAGAGAAACTGCACACATATACACACACACACACACTCACTGTTCGCAGGATTCAAATCCCTACCTAACTATGTTATGATACTAGAGAGAGAGACACATTAACATGGTGCGCTATTTGCTTTACTGGCTGGTTTCCCTTCTCCAGCTGTATTTGTAGGATGGTGACATCATCAGTCTTTCCAAAGAGGAATATACCTCTTTTAGTGAGTTTTCCCAGTCTCCAAAAAGGGGACACCTCTCAAAGGAAACTGCACACATACACACATACACACTCACTGTTTGCAGGATTCAAACCCCTACCTAACTATGTTATGATATTAGAGAGAGAGAGAGACGCATTAACACGGCATGCTATTTGCTTTACTGGCTGGTTTCCCTTCTCCGGCTGTATTTGTATGATGGTGACATCATCAGACTGGACATGGTGATGTGTGTACACTTTGTTTTATGCCATTCCAGGAATGGTCCATGTGGGTCATCATGTGTCAACAGCTTGCACAAGACCTCAGAATCCTTACCATTGACATTCCATCATATGTCAACATATATTCATGCACAGCTTGTTGGTTTTGTGGATACTACATGTGTCTGGGATGTTGATAAAGGGTTATTCAAAGTCTATGTGACACATGTGTAGATGTATTCATTGATGTATGTCCTAGGTGGCTGCCTTGCAAACTGTCTAGCATGTTTGGGAACCATGATCCGCACATGAACATACCATGGTTGGTAGGGTTGTGTGTATGTCAGCTTCCAATAGCTCTGTTTATGACTGCAGCCATGATGGACTCCATGACCTTGCAGATCAGACTTCATAGGCATACTGGACTTGACTTCCAATGGTTAATGAATAATTTGTGTAAATAATATATAAAATCCACATTATTTACAAAAAAGTACAACTGATGAGATGAAAATAAATATACAAATGGACATATAAAAATAAATATGAATTAATGTATGAATGAGTGAATAACAATAGGCACAATTTGACCCCACTACCTTTGACTTTTATTTCCCCTTAACTCTATTGATTTTTAATATGGGTGTGATAGTGTGATATTCGTTCAAACCTGGTTTATTGTATGCACCAACACTTGTGGGGAGTGCCATATGTAGCTGTGACACATTCAACGGTTCCACATCCTGTGTAGGGGGTGAGACTCAGCTGACTGTTCAGGTGCATGATCAGTTTGTTCTGTAGTTTGTGCATGACACATATTGGGAACCAATGTATTCCACTTGCTACCATGCTTTTGGCAGTGGGGGTAGCTGCTCATCCATTCTACATGTGATATCTCCTGGTATGATGATGTGGACTATTGTCAGTGGGAGATGGGTATGTACATATGGGCCTGTCTGTCATGATGTCGGCATTGTCACTCAGGTGCAGTTGGCCCTGACTCAAGACATATATGAGTGTACATTGCTATTTATGACATAGCTGAAGGAGGTGTCATGATTCAGTCTGGACTCCTTCTCAGCTACTCTTTACAAAACACCAACGAACATGAGCACTAATCCCTGTTATACTCTTTTACACGCTTAACACCGTACTGATCCTTTGTGATCAGGCTACGGAGTATGTCATGATAATATCCTGGCATGTCCAGGGGTTGGTTTCGTGTGTACTCTTTAATCCAGCTGGTGGATATTGTGATATTGACACAATGTCACATGTGTCTCATGTACACAGTCACTAAGAATATGCGAAAAGCAAGAGACAGAGCCAACCGAGGAGATGTACACCGGCAAATATCAGTTCCAATCCACACCTTAAGAATTATGATGCAGCTTTGATTGAGATTCTTCCAAAAACCAACGATACCAGCTTATAAAATCAAACCTTTATTGGAACAATGCTTATTGACCTAGGTTTCGTCCGTACCAACGAACTTCTTCAGAATACATAACCACAATTACTCAAACACTTTAAATATACAAGGTTACACCCAGTAATTGATTAATTGATGATGAAAGACTCATTAATTTGATATACTAATGCTATCCTATCTACAAATATACTAAAAACGACATTAAATAAACTTCTAAATATTATGTTCCTAATGTAATGAATCCATATAAATTAAATAACTATATATATATATATATATATATATATATATATATATATATATATATATATATATATATAACTAAATATATGAAGTCTAAATGTTGACATGTATATACCAATTAAAAAATAGTAATAATGATGATGGAAATACCAAGATTACTACTATAATAAATAAAACTGAGAATTGTATATATGATATATAATTAATGAGTTAAATCTAAAAATTGTTAATGAATAATTTGTGTAAATAATATATAAAATCCACATTATTTACAAAAAAGTACAACTGATGAGATGAAAATAAATATACAAATGGACATATAAAAATAAATATGAATTAATGTATGAATGAGTGAATAACAATAGGCACAATTTGACCCCACTACCTTTGACTTTTATTTCCGCTTAACTCTATTGATTTTTAATATGGGTGTGATAGTGTGATATTCGTTCAAACCTGGTTTATTGTATGCATCCAAGAGTATCTGCCATTTTAACTCTTTAACATTCAAGTCATATTGAGTGATCATACCCTGCGAATCATAGGTGACATGTTGAATTACACAAAATTTAAACTTATGGTCAACATTGCTTTGAATATGTCTGGCCAAAGCATTAGTTGTTTTTAAATGTTGGATATCCAGCAAATGTTCTTTTACTCTGTCTCTAAAGTGCCTGCTGGTTTTTCCAAAGTAAAATGCTTTACAATTTTGACATAATGCAAGATAAACTACATTGGATGTGTAGCAATTAAAATATCCATTAATCTTGATGTTACAAGAATTCACAACTATATTAGCACATGTACAATGAATATGAGTACACACAGAACACCTACCACATTTAAAATTACCTTTGGGTCTGGTGTTGTATCTTTTATTATTTTCATTATCTTTTTCAAACATATCCTTGAAGGACAAACTTTTCCTGTAAATGAACTTAATCTGTCCCTGAAACAAATGTCCCCAAATATTATCTCTAACCAATATTTCCCAATTTCTCATTATAATTTTTTCAATGATTTCAAATGAGTCATTGAATGTTAATATATATAAAGGAATGTTATTAATCATTGGTTGAATTGTTGTTTTATTTGTATTACATCTATTTGAAAAAAAAACATAATGAAGTTTTGCTTGGTATATCCCAACCTGTCTTTTGTTTGCCACTTCTTGGAGTATGCCTTGACATAGTTGTTCAGGGTAACCCCTATTTTTAAACAAGGTTGGCATAAAGTTCAGTTCATCCATAAAATCCTGATCATCACTCACCATTCTTGCTGCCCTGACCATCTGCCCTTTAACAATGGCTTTTTTCTAATGGTCAGGGTGCCAACTTTCATAGTGAAGATATGAATTTGAAAACGTTGGTTTCCTGTATATATTTGATTTTAATCTATCTTCGTCCTTGTTGTATGATAATCTAATGTCCAAATAGGTAATCGTGTCCTGACTGATTTGATGAGTAAACTTCAAAAATCTAACAGTTTTATTGATGTACATGAGAAAAGAGTTCAAAGCTCTTTGATCGTCATCCCAGATGATGAAAATATCATCCAGGTATCTAGTGTACATTTTAATATGCTCATAAAATTCCGTTTTGAATACATAATTGTTTTCCCAATAACTCATTATGAGGTTGGCGTACATTGGGGCATATGATGCCCCCATTGCCACACCGTTAGTTTGTTGATAATAATTACCCTCATAAAACAAAAAATTATTGTGCAACACAATATCCATTAAATTGGCCAATGTATTAATTCTGTCCTGATCATATATGTGAGTATCGAACAATTGTTCTTCCAACCATACTAGACCTATATCATGCGGTATAGTTGTGAATAAATTGCATACATCCACCGTTACAAAATAATACCCATCTCTCATATTTAATTCTTTAAGTCTACCCAAAAAGTCCCATGAATCTTTGGTTATATAGGGGAATTTTGACATACATTTTTTGAAACAATGATCTAAAAATTGACTAATGAAGCAAGTTTTGCTCCTCTTTCCATCAACAATTGGTTGAAACTGCAAGTTGTTCAACCCCTTATGAATTTTGGGTATACCAAAAACTGCACTAATAACAGGATATTAATTTATCAAATATTCATATTCAGTCTCTGAAATCTCCCTCTGAAATAACATGTCACTAATTTGTAAATCTATTTTTTTGAAGGCAATGTTGATTTCATTTTTACTGACTTCAATATAAGAATCACTGAGTAACATGTTTGTCATATAGGAAATATAATCGCTTTTGTCTGTAATAACCACTCCATTACCCTTATCGGGTCTCATAATTCTAATGTCCCTCATATTGCATATCTCAGTATAATTTGTTCTTCTTTGGTTATGTTAGAATGTATATTTTTCCTATATGATTTATAAAATTTCACTCAGCTTTTCAAAAATAGCTACACTGTCATTCATGGGGGGGTTAAATGTACTGGGCTTAATTAATTTGTCCTTTTCATGACTATCGTTGTTGCCAATACTATTATGAAAATGTACTTTTAAATTCAGTTTACGGGTGAATAACTTTAAGTCCAACATAGATTCATAGATCCTGGCATGTCCAGGGGTTGGTTTCGTGTGTACTCTTTAGTCCAACTGGTGGATATTGTGATATTGACACAATGTCACATGTGCCTCATGTACACAGTCAACCCTCTCCTCCTCCAGACAAACTCAGATATATGTGTGAGATGCACCTATATAGACAAACATGGTGCTGAACTCTCTCGACCCATGACTGGCACAGTCTATCAGGTGGTAAAGGTAACCACACACAACACATATCAGTCTCACATATCCTCTAACAACAGCACTCAAACCACATTATCACACATAGACATACTCGGATGCAGTAAATGTACTCTACCTAAGCAGCAGAGACCTCCAAAGCAGACACACACACACTTGCTACCCCACTACAATACCCACATATCACATAGTTCACAATGTCAGTGTGCCACACATTCACTGCCCTTCGGGCTAAACAACACACCTAATACACTTGTAATAGGCAACACTTATTGTCAGACACACTGGCATACCACTCACCAGCCCTAACAAGGGAATAGTCACTTTGGGCTGTCTGTTGCGTGCCAGGATCTGCCGTATAACACAGGCAGTCAGGTCACTCCAAAGCAAGTACAGGACTGGCACCATCATTGTCCATGCTGGTGTGTACAACCTCAGACGTTACTCCCTGGACCACATGACATTATACATGGAGGAACACTCTGATCATGTAGCCCAGGCCAGTATGACCCTGACCTTGTCTAGCATCTTACACCCACAAAGTATGATGTCACAGTATACGGACACAAATATCACATTAAACAGTTTCCTAACAAATTTGTTTAATTCATAGGGGATACAGTGTCTGTCAGCCTATGGTGACATGCTCAACATGCCATGTAGCTTCACTATGGACAGCTTGCACCTGTCACACTTGGACTTTGGAATGCTGGCTAAGGCACTTGCTATCACCATAGTGCCTTTTTTAAGCAGGGCTCAGAAGACAAACACACCTCCATAGACATTACAGGTTAAATGAAACTAAGGGTAATGCTGCTCAACAATGGCCGTGTTAACCTCGTATTGCAGCCACTGAGGACTATCCTCAGTATGGAGGATAGTGATATCTGTGTACTGACAGGCGCCTGGTACAGGCTCACTTATGCACACCAGCACTACCAGGTTATGTTTCATACCATGCTGTCTGACAACAAGACTTGGGACAGACAACACAACTAGGGGGAGTATCCATATACATCACAGATACACACACCTCCGGGTTAGTAGCAGTGCTGCCCTCCCCAAAGTGTACATCACAGTATCAATGTGACCAGACGGTGTCCCAGCCTGCATCTTACATGAGCATCATGACAGACGCAACCTTCACATTACATCACTGTTCAATATCGGAGTTACCACAGGATATGTACCAAGGAATGGTGTACAGCAAGAGTGATCCCACTCCACACAGTTGGTGCCACAATGGACCACAGACAATATTGCCCTATAAGCCTATGTAGCCTTTTCTGCAAAGCTATGGAGTGTATTGTCATGGGACTCATACACATAGACATCGGGAACTTACAGACACTGTGTCCTTCACATTTCAGCATTGTTGTGGGCAGATCTTGCCTCTTGAACCTGTTTGTATTCTTTAGATGGCTAACAGGTCCATCGACATAGGGACGGCTGTCCACACAGTCTACCTTAACCCTGCAAAACCCTTCAACACGATAACCCACTGGGCCATTATGCATAGGCTCACCAGCATCAATATGGACACATCTCTCACACGATGGATTGATACCTGGATTAGGGATAGCACCCACATGGTCAGAATTGCAGGTGCCATGTCTGTCTATACACCAGTTACATGTGGCATCCCACACGGCTCGGTCCTGGGACCTCTCTTGTTCAGTATATATTTGTCTGACGTACAGGCTACCACAGGGGGAATATGGCTGAACATGTTTGCACTTGACTGGAAACTGGGTGCCATGATCAACTCTGCAGCTGCCACATGCATGCTCAAACAGGGTCTCACAGAGATGGATGACTGGTGCCTGAGCCATGGCCTACAGCTAAATGCCATTAGTTGCATAGTCATCCCCTTTGGGAATAACAACATGCCCACACATTACCACATAGGTAGTACTCCATTACATACAGTAGGAGTTGTTAAGGGTTTGGGGGCATGACTTGTTCGTACTGTCGCCTTTGACATTCGCATTGCCAAAGTGGTTGGACACACCTTCTATGTGGGCCACCTAATCCCATATGGTTTCACATCTAGATCGAATGAGGTCATTGTGCCCCTATACTCATCACATCCATGCTTGGTTACAATGCCACATTTGGGGTGTACTTTACCCGACACCTGCAGCAACTGTACTGGCCACAGAAGTTCCTCACCAAGCAGATCTAGGGACTCACACAGATGCCCTGCACAGTTCAGATGCAGTAACTCCAGCTCTACTTAGTCGCTTAACACCTACTCGGATATGATGTGTGCCTGTTGTTTACAGATATACCCAACCCAGAATTACTGGGCATGCTCCACCTCAGGATATCCGACTCCCATGGAGCTACACACTCCAGGGATGTATACCTCAGCACAGATGTTAATTTGACATTGTGGTGGGACAGATTCTTATCCCAGAGGATCCACTCACTCCAGAATGTACTCCCAGTTTCACATAGGCAGAGCCACCCACTGACCACCTACTGGAGACATCTTGATGACTGTATGGGTGATCGTATGGTTACCCCTGGGATATCTTCTGCATCCCTGCTAGACAGAGGCACACTAGCCTAAACATACATGGGCTATCTTGTGTGACCTACTATTCACACACACAGTGTAGTAATCTGACAGGGTTGCAAATGCCAAACACACTCTTGCTAGGCTTGTACATGCCCTAGGGCAGATAGCCTAGTATGGACCTCTGAACCTATGCTAATGTTCAATATGCACAATGTTTATTGCTGATACTGTTTGCAGGTCTTTATCATGTTTGCTTTACCAATTTCTATGGACAACTTCAGTATCTGCAGAACATATTTGATTATGACAGGGTTCCACTATATTATAGATGTGTCTGTTTTAATATGACTGTGTGCACAGGACAGATTGCTGTATAGTGACAAGTTCCTGGGTTAAGACATGCAACCGCCAGATATGCGTGGCCCACTGCTGTACTCAGACATGGCCTTAGTCTGTGAGCATGCCCAGTTCTGCCATTCTGTGTTTTGTTGCCTGACATTTGTCTCATTTATTCAAGTGTGTGAGCATGCCCAGTGTGAGCTTTCAGTATGTTGCTATC
Source organism: Protopterus annectens (assembly GCF_019279795.1). Classification (NCBI taxonomy): domain Eukaryota; kingdom Metazoa; phylum Chordata; order Ceratodontiformes; family Protopteridae; genus Protopterus; species Protopterus annectens. The sequence continues at coordinate 1,023,967,868 of NC_056746.1, read as the reverse complement.
TGAGGTCCACTGCATTGGTTGATGTGTGCGAACATGACTGATATTAACATTTATACTGTGTGTGTTGGAAGTCAGGTTCTGATCTCACTGCAGGACTCATCTTTGTGTCATAACTCGACAAAGATTATGCTGTGCCTGCATGGTTTCCATGAAATACTCTGCATAGACTTATCAACATTACTTCATACAGGCTGACTACTGCAATGCTGCCATGGTTTAGTGGTTCAGTACTTTGGCTATAGTGCACAGTATCCTGGATTCGAGGCCCATCACTGCTTTATATTTTCATACTGAGCAGACCAGACTGCTTAAGGGCCCGTTAAGCAAATATGAGCATGTTGACTTTTTTCAGCTATGCCCTACTTAGACCAGGCTTGACCGACATTGCTCAATATTCACCAACACTGCTTACGTTGCCCAATATTATTGAACATTGACCACAGTTGTGCTAGTTGGTGTGTGCGATTTTGTTGCATATACTACATGGTGGTAAATGCTGTTTAACACTACTTTATATTGCTTAAAACATGGCAATCATGCCTTCGGTGGTGCTGCAGGGCTGCCTATGTCAGATGCACATACTACACTCCCTGTACATGTTTGAAAGCAGGTATTGTCAACTTAGGCATCCCTTTTACTATATGTGTGAGTTGGAGAGAGGTATCATTTCCAGAGTTCCTACTGAGCCAGTGTATGTGCTATGTGTTGCCTCTTTGCCAAGGCCAAAGCATACTGGGCATGCCTCCTTCTGCCTACTGGGGCAGGCTCAGGTTGTTCCTCCTCTGAGTCACGCTCTGCCTGTGATGGCCTTGGCAATGGTGGGGGGCTGTTTGGCCCAGGCCTATGCTGGTGCTGCTGCAGCTGTTTTCACAGGATCATATTATGTAGCATAGCACATACCATGACAATTTGGGTACATGTAGTTGGTGAGTACTGCAAGGCTCCACCAGATGTGTCCAGGCACTGGAACCGTGACTTGAGCAGCCCAAACACATGCTCTATTACATTACGTGTTTGTGCATGTGCCTCATTATGGCATTCCTGTTTAGGTGTGTGTGTGTTTCTGATGGGTGTCATCAGCCACGGCTCCAGTGCATAGCCAGCATCCCCCACCAGGTGACCATGTGGGATGTCCCCATTGGCAAATGTCTGGTACAGCTGTGTGAGATGCCAGATATGGGAATCATGGTAGCTTCCAGGGCAGCCTGCACACACATTCAGTATTATGCCCTGGACATCACACATGACCTGGCAGTTGATGGAGGGGAAGCCATTGCGTTTGAAGTAGACCCTACCCCGATCGCCGGCTGGTGCTTTGATGCATATGTGCGTGCAGTCTATTGCACCCACTACCTCAGGGTATTCCGCTATTTCCTGGAAGAGACACATATTGCTGGACGATACCTCATGGGAATTGGGGAAATATACATGATCACCAACATGTGCTGACATGGCATCCAGGAACTGGTGCAGTACCCTGGATGCTGATGCCTGTGATATCCCCATCATATCACCAGTTGGTCTCTGGAAGGTACCTGTTGCTAATATTCTTAGGCCAACACATAACTTGGTTTCCACTGGGATGGGTTCCCCTCTGTTGGTTCTGCGTGTGAGGCATGGCCTGCACAGCTCAACAATTTGCTGCAGGAGGTCTCTGTCCACTCTATAGCGCTCCACTATCTCCAGTTCATGTAGCCCCTGGTAGGTTACCCTCGGCCTGTACACTCTTCTCTGTGTCCTCACTGTGGGTTGTCCAGCAGCATTTCCATTGTCACCACCCTCAGCATGTTGCACATGTCGCCTTATAACAGCAATGGCAGCCCCTAACATTTCTTTGTCTCAGTAAAGCCTTTTCAGTTTTCACTTCTATTTGCTTACTGCAGTGCCTGTTGTGAGAAACATACTGGACTGTTGTTTGCAGATTTTTAAGTGCTAGGCTCGGCTGGGCTAGTGCACTGCCTGTGTAATTGCCTGATTCTGATTGTTTTCACCTGCTAGCTCTGCTAGTACTCCCTGGTAGCTTCCTACTATTTGTTGTGCTTCCTTTTTCCTTTCTGTTTCCTCAGGGGGGGGAGCGCCACACACACAAGCGCAAACACGTGCACAGCAGCTAACACACATGCACACATGCTTACACAGACTAAAACTTGCTTATTTGGGTTAACACGTGCATACACTAGCGCAAACGCGCTTACAACTCTTTAAACAGCCTTATACATGCTTACTACGCCTTAAACACGCGCACTCACACTTACACACATGCACTCGGTCTTACTTGGGTTTACACGCGAGCATACCCATTCAGCAAGAAACTTTGGTGTTATCCACGGCATACACCTTCCATTTCTTGGCTTTCCCTAGCCTACCTGTTGACACACTTCTTTCCATGATGTATAAATTACAGCTGACACATGCCACACGGCTCCAACGAGCTTCACTTCTTTCATACATACCCCCCTCATGATGTCACCTATCTTCTACTCTGTTACTCCCCATATCCTACTCCTACACTCCACTGACTGTGCTCATCTGCTATGTAAACTTGCGATTCACTATCCTAACACTCATTTACATAGGATTGCCTACTGATGCTTGGTCACATGTCTTAGACTGAGCTTCCCCCCTTAGCACCCTCTACTCGGTGGCCATGTTGTCTTCAGCCTGCCATTCCCTTGCATTGTACATTAACAATTTCAATAAAATCCACATTTGTGGGTTTTAATTTTTAGTATTTTGGGTTTTAGAGTGCAGCCCATTTGCGTGGCGCTACGCTATGCTTAAACATCGGAAATCGGCAAAAAAAAAATTATTTTTATTTTCATATTGCATCAGGAAACATTTCCAATGGCCATATATTTGGCCATTGGCATGCTTCTTGCACTGGATGCAACCTGTATTTGGAGCTGTCACGGCTCCGTTTTGCTATTTGCAGAACGGTACTGAGTTGTCAACTGAGTACATTTCTGCAAATAACATTGCGCTAAGTCAGACAGGTTCAGGATTCCTGAATCGCAAATCTACCTCATTTGCATGCCTTTTGCCTACAATTGAGGTAATTTGCATATCCCAGCCCTGTCCGTGTAAGAGCCATTTTTGGAGCTCTCTTACATGCCCCTATAGGCTGTTCCTGGATCGCTCGTCAGACATGATGGCTGCATGGAGTCTTACTCTACTCTAAGACTCCGTGCAAGCCTTCGTGAATCCAGCCCTTTATGTATTTATTTTAGTTTGTTTACTGAGGTAGTACACTGATCACTATAGGCCATTTGCAGGCACAGACTGGGTGAAGAGATTCATAAAAAAGAAAATAGAACAAATTCACAAATGCAAAGTAATCACAGAAGGTAGATAATTCTATAGACCAGTGATACAATACATAATTAGTATTACCATAGTAGAAAATCAAATGTGAATTAATTTTAGTAGTAAATGTGAGAGGGAAGCAGCAGCTGAAAACAAAGGATCAAAGTAAAAGTGATGCAAGTGAAGAGGGAGTTAGGTTATATGTCCAGTGGAAAAGCACTTGCAGTCAGATTTTTGATGAAGTCGTCTTTTGAGTTGACCTCTGAAGGTGGGGAAAGATGAGACTTCTTTAAGGTGAAGGGTAGGAATTTCCAGTATGTTGGTGCAAAAATGGAGAATGAATAACACTCAGTACAGTGCAGTTTGGTTTGTGGTGTCTGGAGAGAGAGGGAGTTAATAGGGAGAGCTTGTAGAGGTTGTAGGGGGTGGTTTTATTATGGAGGTTGGCTGCAAGAGGCGGAAAGGCACCTGGATGAAGTAGTTTGAAAACAAGAGACTGTAGTAGTAGCTCAACTCTGTAGGAGACTGGTGGCCATTGGGCTTTGGAGAGTGTGATGCAGTGGTGTTCCTGAAGGAGGAAATGGAAATGAATTGGCAGATTTTTTTTTCAATGGTCTTTAGAGTGGATGATTTTTTTTAAGAGGTTGTGGTAGTATTCAAGTTGGGCAAGCAGGACTCCTTTGCCTTTTGCAGCTCTAGTTGGTCTGGAGAGAAATGAAGATATTTCCCAAGACCAGAATAAAAGAGAACTGATCTTTATCCTAGTGCTTTTATTGTGGGTTTGGAAGTTAAATTATTGGGCTTGCTATAAAGCCATTAAAGGATGTGGTTGTTTCTGCTGGGTAATTGTTGAGATTTGTGATGCTGAGATTTTTAGGAGCCTTTTTCAAGTTTTGTGAGGTTCTAAATATCATACTTTTGTTCTAGAGAGGTGCATGAGTAGATTATAGTTGTTTAGCCAAGAAATAAGGGAGTGAAGGTCAGACTGGAGATGGCTAACCTAACAATCATTGCAGTTCAAAGATGGCAAAACTTGACATGAAGTAACCCCTTTAGGAACGCAAACAATGTCCAGTACATTCTGTTTCCTTGTAGATTTGTTTACAATTTACAATTGTTGCTCCAGAACATGTATTGGAAATAATTTCCTTATTCGTGTTGTTGAAATAATATTATTCTATTCTGTTTCTGGTAAATTTACATTCCTAGCCACTATTCTTCCTCTCCTATGTTTCTTGCAAGAGATGTATGAATTCCTATAGATCATCAGCACTTGACATTTGTGGTTTATATACTCCAACTGTAGTCTGCTCCAGGCTTGTCTTTATTGTTACAGTTACACAATCTACAGTATTTGTGTTATCATTAAACAGATAATAATTACAGGTCTCATGACTATCTTTAATCTCTACCATAACACCTCCACCTGAGTTTTTTGTTAGAATGTCTGTTACAGTAAAAGCATTTATATCCTGATAGACCTGGTTTCCAGCCATTGTTCTTTAACCATGTTTCAGAAACAATCACCACATCAGTCTTAGTGAATTCAGCAATTTTCCTAATAAACAAACAAAAAGTATTAATAATCTTCTTAGCATTTTATCATGTCCCCATAAATATGGGTATTCCTAATTCAGTTCATGTGTGGGTACATAATTTACAGCTATTGATAAACTAGCCAAACTAGAAATCAACCCCTATATCACTAGGTGGGTTACAAATCGGATCACAGACAGAACCCACAGTGTGAAAGTAGAAGACTCCAAGTCAGAATGCCGACCAGTCATGAGTGGAGTCCTGCAGAGATTGGTCCTGAGTCCTCTCCATTTTGGAATCTACTTTTCAGAAGTCCAGGCCAACATGAAGGGACACTGGCTGACCAAGTTCACAGACAATTGCAAGCTGGGAGCCATTATTAACTCCCCAAGTGATGTAGACATCCTATAGAAAGGCCTCACTGAGACCAATGACTGGTGTTGAAACCACGGCCTTAAGTTTAATGCCAAAAAATGCGTCGTCATTCCCTTTCGGAAAAACTCAGTTCCCACTAATTACCACATCGATGGGAGCCCACTGAACACTGAAGGCGTTATAAGAGATCTGGGGACACAGGTTGACAGCAATCTCTCCTCTGACCACCACATTGCCACTGTGGTTAGAAAGTCCTTCTATGTGGCACATCTCATTACCAAGGGTTTTGCATCCAGGAAGAAAGAGGTCATCATCTCTCTCTACTCTTTCCTCATTAGGCCAATCATCGAGTATAATGCCCCATTTTGCATGTATCTCACTAGACACATGCAACAGCTGGAAAGGCCACAAAAGTACCTGATGAAGAGGATCCTAGGCCTTAAACACATGTCCTACATGGACAGACTCAAAAAACTCCAGCTATTCTCTGTCTCATATTGTCTTATAAGAGGCAATCTCTGCTTGACTTACAAAGCCATGTCTGACCCAGCTCTGTTAGAAATGCTATATCTAAAGAAATCACAATCCCTCCACACCACATGCTCCAGATACCTCACCCTCATTACCACAATTAACAGAACATGCTGGAGGGACAGGTTCATAACCCAGAGACTGCCCATGCTCTGGAATAGACTTCCCATACATGTCAAGCAGAGTACCTCACTGGGCCTCTTCAAGAGAAATCTTGATGAGTGGATGGGAAATAGAAAGCTCATCCCGGGGATCACTACAGTGGCTCTACGTGATAGAGGCACTGGGAGATAACAGGCAGCACAATGCCAGGACACTTCTATGGGCTAGGCTTGAAAAGACTCCAAAGCCATTAGCCTAGTACACATCTATGAACCTATGAACCTATTAGTTTTGTATGCCAAAATGAACTGACTCAAAAATGTTCCACAACACTGTAATATCTTTTTCTGGTTTTGTTATGTACAAAATAACATCATCTGCAAATAAAGCCAGCTTTTCTTGACTGCCATGCCAATTATAGCCTGATCGGGAAGATTATAAGTGATATATAATGTTTGCAACTGGGAGTGTGTCAGTATGGTCTGTGATGTAAAATGCTTGTGACTAGGTTTGTGTTGGTGTGCTTTAGTTTTATTTATATAAATGTATGATTACCTATGTAGTAAGGGATGGTCTAATGAATAATTTATGTAATATTGCTTATGTTATATGATATATAGCAATATATGTGAAGTATAATGTTTATGTTAATATAGTTTGATTACTTTTACATGAATGTAAATTTGCCTCTGTTACTAGTGATAATTCTATAAAGGTGTATGAAAAAATAATCTTCCTAGCATTAACAGCAAGCATAGATATATCAAATGTTGCTATTTGTAAATAATTATATTTCTGACCTAGCAGCAATCATCTCTTGCATTGGTCAAGCATTTATTTATTTTACATTTGATGACTGGGAAAGTCTGACTAGGAACATGCCCATTTTCAGCGGAGGCCCAGGGGAAAAAGCTCCATATATTCAGACATATGTGATTTACATAATATAAGAGTGCAATCTAGCATATCAGATGAAAAAAGAAACAGTATAATTATAGTAAAGACACAGTTCAACAGGAGAAATTACATCAATGTCAGATTACAATATCACAAGGAACGCTCGATATATTCAGACAAGCAAAATCTCACATAATATAATTTATTTTATTTATTTATTTGCAGTTGGTTTACCAGGATAGTCCACTGGGCCAAAGTGAACCCGTTTTCAATGGAGTCCTGGGGAGGAAAGCTCCATAAACAATCAAGGTTACAATATGATGTAGATTATAAGTTTACATGTGTTATAAAATAGAGCAGACCAAAGACTATTAACATTACTATATGTCATAGATTGAAAATATACAACTGGATTAGACAAGGACAAATATTACAAACAGTCTAGGTTAGTGATAAATGAACAGGTAATACAGAATTTTAAAGGAATAATTACAAGATATATACATGGAATGTTAATACATTGTTAGTAAACTTGCAGTGAGAGGTATAGGCAAGAATTAGATACATTTAGCAATTAATTAACAAGAATATATGAAAAGGAAAAATGCTATTGAAAAGAAGAGAAGATGAAAATTTGCAGGGTAAGTTATATAGGGTGGCAGCAGGAGCATATAAGAGTATAATCTAGCATTTCAGATGAAAAAAAAACAACGTATTTATAGCAAAGACACATTCTGACAGGTAATGACATATGTCAGAATATAATAACAATATAAGATGCAAGACATTTGCCTAGTAGTATTAATTTCTCATATAGAGAAAAGAGTAAACATTGTACTGCAATCATCTGCTAGTTAAAGGTTATGAAATAGTAATGAAATACTGAAAACCTGTTGACAGCTAATAGTAGAGCTGGCAGCTTATTAGTGGTACAGGAGAAAGGGGGGGGGTTAGTTGGGGTATGGACAAGGACATAGCCAGTGAGATTTTAGGTGTGCTTTAAGAGCATTTTTGAAGAGACTGCTGGAAGGGAGGGTAGTTATGGCAGTGGGAAGTGAGTTCCAGATTTTGGATATGGAGTAGGAGAATAGCGCTTCCCCTGCAGAGTTGTTGGGTTTGGTGACTTGGAGTAGATTTTTGTTGCAGGACCAAAGGGCTCCGGATGATTGGTAGAGTTGGAGAAGTGCATGAAGTGAGGGAATTTTAAGAGGGTGGTTTACAAGTTTATGAGCAAAGGTAAGTTGGGTTAGGTGTAGGAGTTGAGGGAGCTCAAGCCAGTCTAGGTTTCTAAGGGAGACAAAGTGGTGACTGCGGTGGGAGTCCCCTGATGCAAATCTTGCAATTTATTTGTAGCAGACTTCGAGTTTCTTTAGATCTGATTGTCAAAGATTTGTGAGTATGGGTGATGCATAGAGTAGGGTTGAGATTAGTTGGGAAGTTGCGGTAGAGATTCTGGCTGGTTTGGTTAGGTATTGTTGGTTTCTATACAAGGCACCCAGTTTTTTGTGGACTTTTTTTATTGAGAATGATATGCGAGTGTCAAATTTGAGTTTGTTGTCAATCTGTACACCATGTAGCTTAGTGTGGTCTGTTGGTGAGATGGAAGTGTTGTCTTTGGCAAGTATGTTGAAATGGGGGATGTTCGGGGTAGATTTTGAGGGTTGAAAGATGAGGAGTTTGGTCTTAATTGGGTTGAGGAGGAGTTGAGCATTTAATAGCCAACTTTCAACAGAAGAGAAAGATGCTTGAGTGATCTGTTGTAGTTCTGTTAGAGTTGGAGCTGAGCAGATGAGAGTGGAGCCATCTGCATACTGTATGAGGGAGGCATGTTTGGTGGTGGTGTGCAGGTCATTGGTAAAAATGGAGAAAAGCAAGGGGCCAAGGATGGAGCCTTGGGGAATCCTGAGAGTAATAGGGAGGTAAGGGGGTAGATTGTTGTACCAGACAACTCATTGCTGGTGGCCGTGTAGATAGCTGTGGAACCAACTGAAGGCAGGTATGGAAAAGGAGAGGGTGGAGAGTGCAGAGAGTAGAAGATGATGTGATACAATATCAAAAGCCTTCGATAGGTCAAGAAATACAGCAGAGGAGAAAAGGCCATTGTTGTTATGTTAGAGAATGATGTTAGTGAAGGAGAGCAGAGCAGTTGTGGTGCTATGGTGTGGTATGAAACCATGCTGTGTGTAGGAGAGGAGATTATTGTCTAGGAGAAAATTGGACATCTGTGAGTTGATATATTTTTCGAGTATCTTGGAGAAAGGCAAGAGGATGGCAATGGGGCAGTAGTTGGAGATGTCTGTTGAGGGGCCGCCTTTGTGTAGGGTATGATGTGGGATATTTTCCATAAGGTTGGCACATAGGACTCAGATATGGAGCAGTTGATTAATATGGAGATGGGATAAGCTAAAACATCAGCTGCTATTTTTAGGTATTCTGTGGGCAGGTTGTCAGCTGCTAGCCTTGTGGGTTTAATTTTTTTCATCAGTTTTTTTATGTTGGAGGTGGGTACTGTGGAAAGGAAGAGGGAGGGGTGGAGTTGGTTTGGGTGTGGGGAGTGTTGATGTAGGGAAGTGTTTTTTAGTTAGGGATAGAACGGTCTCTGTAAAATGTTTGTTGAAAGAGTCAGCTATGCTACAGGTGAAGAGAGGGGTGGTTGGTGGTGGTGGGGGGGGTTACCTTCCCTGGGCAGAGGATAGAGTTAATTGTGGACCAGAAGTGCTTTGGGTTGTTTTGGGAGGAGTTTAGGAATGTCTGATAGAAAAGGGCTTTATCTGCTTTTACTTGCTTTTTGACTTTGTTACACAGTTCAAGGAATAGTTGCCTGTCTGAGGGTTTTTTGGTTGTGCGCCATTGTTCCCATATTTTATCCCTGGATTTCATAAGGTCTTTGGTGTGTTTTTGTAGCCAGGGGGATTTTTTAGTTTGGATTTTGGTGCATCTTTGGGGAGCATGGGAGTTAAGGATGTTGAGGAAAGTGCTGTTAATGTCGTGGACTGCTTCATCTAGGTTGAGGTATTTTAGGGATGACCAGTTTATTTTTTGTAGGGAGGTGGTGAAGGAGCTGGAGTTAAATTTAGCTTTGTAGCAAATGTGTCGGTGGACAATGGGTTTGCTGCTATTTATGTGATGTTTTAGTAGGAAGGTTAGGGAGTGGTCACTTAGGGAGTCAGGTAAGGAGCCTGCCAGGTTAGAGTGAGGATCTTTGTTGACTAGGGCTCAATCAAGAATGGTGTGATTATTGGGGTTTTTATTTATCCTGGTTGGGGATTGTATAAGCTGTGAGAAGCCATGGAGATCTAGGTGGAGTGCTGGGTTTTACTATTGCAGGATAGCCAGTTGATGTTAAAGTCACCAAGTATGATGGTTTCTTGGGGTAGGGAGAGATTGGCCCAGTTTAATAGGTTTTCAAGGGGGAGTATATTTTGGCCTGGAGGGAAGTAGCAGCCTATTAAGTTGATTGCTTTCTTAGGATTTAATTTTAGGGTAGCATAGAGGATTTCTTCCTTGTCTATATCTGCATCAAAAACTATATTCCCTTGTCTTGACAAGTGAACTCTATCTGTCTAAATACATATGTGCCAAAAACTATGCTTAGATGTTCTGCGCATTATAATAAAACTTTGTCCGAATAAAACTTACCTTTTATTTTATTTCATTAAATACCACTGGTGTCAGCCATCAAGGAGACAAACAGAACACAATCAAATTAATTACTTATATACATACACACCATATGTGCTTCCCATTAATTGTACAAAAAATCATAATCACCTTATAAAATTTAGCTGATTGTATTTTATTGCAAGACTTCAAAGACAAATACTGAGGGTCAGGGAAAGGGCAAGGTGAGATTACAGGTGTTTTAGTGGGAGAACTGATTTGGAGACAAAACAGAGCAGGATAAGCAAAAGCAGTGGGCTGATACTGGTATATAAGGGACCAAGCTTCCATTCTGTTGCTTCATTCAAAACAAACAGATTTTAAACTCAGAGAGATGTAAGAAAATATTTGTGAGAGGGATTGGCACTGAGGTATGTAGAAAGATGTAAGTGCTGTACCTAGAATTCCTCAGACAAGAAAGAATTGCAGGAATTATGAAAGGAAGCAAGAGTGAGACAGACAGATGCAGGAATACTGTGTAGACATGTGGCTGATGGAAACAGGGGAGTGAATAAAGGGAAGAGGAGAGCAAGAGTTGGAAATTGTTAGAGTTGGAAGTGAAGGTTGCAGTCAGTTTATAGCATGTTTAAAAAAGGCAAATGCTGGATGGTGCAGTGGTGCACTGGCTGTGTTGTCACCTCACAGCAAGCAGTTCTCTGGTTCGATTCTCAGCTGGGGTACATTCTGTGAGGAGTCTGCCTGTCCTCCCTACATTCGTGTGTGTTTCCTCTGGGTGCTCTGGTTTCCTCCCACATTACAAAGACATGCATCTGGAGCATTTCTCTCAGGTTTCCTCCTACATTACAAAGACATGCATCTGGTGCATTTCTCCCCAGGGCTCTGCTGAAAATTTACTTCATTCCAAGATGGACTTTCCTGGTAAACAAATGTTAAATAAATCTAAATACATACAGATACTTTAAACATGGACATTATTGCTCTTCTAGCCTGACAATATACCAAAGCAGTTATTTCCATAGTAAGTGTCTAGGCTGTTCATAAAAATATCTAAACTAGTATTTGCTTTATTCCATGTATCAGCTGCTTTCTCAGAGAAACAATTAGTATATCTCTTATTACTATAGAATCTTCTGCATAGGTTGTCTGATGGATCTCTACTACTTTTTGATAATCCTAAACACTCCCAGAGGTAGTTGTCTCTAAATGCTCTTTATACCTGAATAAGGTCTCCTGTTAAATATCTGTATAAAACATTCAGGTGTTTTAGTCTTTTATATAACTTAAATTTTCACATCCATGGATGCCCTTGGTATATTTGTACTGTACTCATTCCAATTTACTCATTTTTCTTATAAGGTTTCCAAATTGTTATTCCATACTCAAGTGTGGGTCTAAGGTAACTAACAATGACTTAATTACTCCTGGTTACCTAGACTTTATGAATCTTTTTATACAACCTATAGTTCGATAACTATCATTAACCAATTGGTTGATATGATTAGAATGACTCGAAGCTGGCTCTACCCAGGTACCCAAGTACTTAAATGAATCTACAGTTTCAGTCACTATGTTCTGTATTAATTATTCACCTTTCAGATTTTTATGTATGTATCAGCATATTATTCTCCTGTGCCAAAATGGTCAATTTGGTCAAGTTTTTTGGCAGACATCCCCTATCTGTAAGACATGCAATCAGTTTATCCAGTTTCAAGTCATCTGCATACAGACAGTAGACCATCTCAGATAAAAAAAGATAGAGCTGAAAGATAAAATCTAAACAAGTATGTACATAACACAGAGACCTGTGGGACACCCTGACTGCAACTTCAAATTTCACCTGTCCAATTGCTGTATGATACTTCCCATGTCCTATTTGTAAGCTGTGCAGCTAGCTATCATATCAAGAATACCACAGTACCTAGCTGTTCTAATTTATTGATCAGTGTTTCATGTATGACCCTGTCAAATGTTGACATTAAATCTATACAAATTACATTAAAACACAAAATGTAAGGGTCTGTATGACAGAGGGTTTGTCCTACTCCTTTTTGCCTTTAACATATCAAGTGCATGTCTCCAGTCTTGAAGAATTTCCCCATATTTATGCAACCTAGTAAATAGTAGATATAATGGTACTGTTAGTTCTTGCTGAAGTGTTCTGAGGCCATTATTACTAATGCCATCTCCTCACTGTGCTTTGTTTGGATCCAGTTTGCATAGATCTTTTTCAATATGATCTAATTTGATTTCAGTATCTGAGGTTACCTGGATGTCACCAGGACACTTTATCATCCCCTCTGGGGAGCCAAACTGATTTACATAAGATTTTATTGTGTCTGAGAATAAATTTTAGAATCTACATACAGTTTATCAGTTTGTGTGTCTTTACAACCTATACAGCATATGTATCTTTAAATTGGTTTACTATTATGCTCAATATCTTTATATAAATTTTCTTCAAATTTTTCTTGATTTTGTCTCACAGTATGTTTAATTTGTCTGATCGCCAAGTTTATTTCAGTTTTCAAAGTTGTAACTAGATCTCTTTTCCATTTCTTATATTTTTTGGATCTCGCCTTAATCAAGTATCTTACTCTTATGGAAACATTTTTATTTATTTATTTTTATTTTGCATTTGTTGACTGAGATAGTCCAACTGGATACATGTCCATTTTCAGTGGAGACCCGGGGAGAAAAGCTCCAAGGTCACCATATTGGATTAAAATACAGTATATAAAGTAGTTAACATGTCTAAGCAAGCAGTTAAGTTTATAATTACAATTTCTACAGAGGATACATACCTAGGCAAATAATAATAGTTCTGGGGTTAATGACAATGAGAGAGTAGGTCCTCATTAAGTAATTCAAGCCAGCTAAGAATACTGTTATTAACTCATACAGTTAGTTACAAATACAATATTTACAGTGGTTACATGCCAAAACACATTAGAGTTAAACAAGGTAAAGGTCAGGTTAGTGCCACAGGTAAGCTAAAATACTATTTTAGTCTCATTATCAAGGAGAGTTAGTTGGATTTACTACATTGACATAGCCAATTTAGTGTCAAATGTTATTTGAGTCTAGTCTTGAATTGGCTGAGGGAGTTGAGCAAAGTAATTTCAGTTGGGAGAGAGTTCCAGGATCTGCTTACAGAGTTGGCGAAGAGAGAGTTATTAGTTTTGATAGTCTGGACTAGTAATTTATTAGCAGATCTAAGTGGCTGGTGATTGTGATAGGGGGTAATAATATTTTTAAGAGCAGGAGTATTATCTGGATTGTAAAGTATCTTATGGGCAGTTATCATGAGGTTATACTGGATCAAGCTGTGTAATTCTAGTCACCCAAGCTGGTTTAGGTTAATACAATGATGAGTCCTATAAGGCAGGCTAGTGGCAAATCTGAAAATATGGTTATAGCAGATAGAGAGGTCTTTGAGGACAGATTTGTTTAGACTGGAGAGTATCGGGGGTGCATACAGAAGAGTTGAAAGTAGGTGAGAGCGAGCTCTGGGCAGATCTAGCAGGAGTAGTTAAGAAGGCTTTTATCCTGTAAAGTGAACCTAGTTTTTTTATTGATGGCCTTTATAGAGTGATTAACATATAGGTCGAATTTGAGATTATTATCGATTAAAACACCTAACAGTTTTGTAGAGGAGTCTGGGGAGATTATTGTGCCATTATCATATTTAATGGTAAAAGTGAATGCAGTAGACCTGCTTGTTGTTGTGAATCGCAACTGTTTGTTTTTTATGGGATTCAGGATCAGATGACGACCAGAAAGCCAGTTTTCAATAGTATTAAAGGTGGTTTGTGTTGCTGACCACAGTTCGAGTGGAGAAGTGGCCCAGCAAATCAGGGTGCAGCCATCAGTGCATTGGACACAGCTGACTGTAGGGATAGCAGCATAGAGATCATTAATGAAGATGGAGAAAAGAAGGGGCCCTAGTATGGATCACTGGGGTACACCTATTGTGCTGGGTAGGAGTTTAGAAAGTTTGTTTTGCTAAAGAACAGCCTGCTGTCTATCTTTCAGATAGGATTGGGACCATTGGATGACTGTAATATCTGGGCAGAAAGTTTTCAGGGTATGGATTAGTAATTGGTGATCCACCATATCAAATGCCTTAGAGAGATCCAAGAAGAGAGCTGAGGATATGTTATTGTTATTGTGGTTATGGTTTATGGTATTGGGGAAGGCTAGAAGGGCTGAAGTAGTACTGTGGTGTGGTCAGAAGCCATGCTGGGAGTCTGCCTTGAGGTTATTCTGAGTTAGATGATGCATCAATTGTCTATGGATACATTTTTCCATAATTTTTGCAAGTGGGAATGTATTGCTATTGGCCTATAACTGGATAACTCAGTAGAGCTACCTCCTTTATGAAGTGGGATTACATAGGAAATTTTCCAAATAGAGGGGATTCTGGTTTCTGCTATTGTTCGATTAGTTAGTATCGAGGTGGGGTAAGTGTTAGCATCGGCTGCTTTTTATAGATACTCAGCAGTGAGCTGATCAGCGGAGAGTGTAGTTGGTTTTAGTTTTTTAATCAAGGTACAGATGAGGGAGGTGGCAACTGGTTGGAATCTTAATGTGGGTTGGTTTCTGGGGGTGATGATTTCATGACCGGGGGAGCTGGGAGGTAGTTGGCCCACTAGGGCTTGAATGGTCTCAGTAAAGAAATGGTTAAAACTGTCGAAGACTTCCTCAGAAGGTTGATCAATGGAGGCTGCGGGGACTGGGGTGGAGGCTTGTCCAGGATGTAATAGTTTATTTATACCTGCCCAGAATTTCGGAGGCGTGTTATGATTTATTTCCTGTACATTATAGTAGTAGTTTTTTTTTGTCTGGTAGAATGGATTTTTAGTGATGTTCCTCCTTTTCCTATATTTAATGTGATCTTGGGAGTCTTTAGTAGTTTGCCATAATGCCCATGCCTTATTTGTAAGGGTAACTTTTTGTTTAGTCTCTTTGGAAAGAAACATCTTTCTGGTGTTGTATGCCTAGATCCTGATGTTAAGGTTTTTGATTGTTACTTTATTTTTTTTGCATTCAAACAATCTCTTTCAAAACGTTTCACAATCCTTCTGCAGTTTCTCCAGTGAACACATCACTCCAATTAGTTTTACATAATGACTGATTTGCTTCCATATAATCTGTTATTAAACTTCTCGGTACTGGTTTAGATTTCAGTTTGGCAGAATTATCTAGCAGCAAATTAACCTTTATGATCCAATGATCACTGCACATCAATGTTGGTAACATTTGAAATGAAGTAACCTAATTTCTTTAAAAACATAAACAATAACTTGTATGTAGCATTCCCATGTAAGCTTTTTTGCAATCTGAATCAATTGAAATTCCTGAACAACATAATTTCCTTACTAATGTTGTTGAATCAATATTATTTCAGTCTGTATCAGGTAAATTTAAGTTCCCTTCCACTATTATTCTTCCCTCCTGTTTTTCATGCAACAAATGTATGAATTCCTCTAGGTCATAAGTAGTTGACTTTGGTGGTCTGTATACTCTAACAATTCTTATATGTTCCAGGGTTATCGTTATTGTCAGAGTTACACAATGTATAATATTGTGTTATCACTGAACATGAAATAATTAGAGGTCACATAATTATCTTTAATCCCTATCATGACACCTCCACCTGATTTTTTGTTGAAATATCTGTTACAGTAAAACTTATATACCTTGATAGAACAGGTTTCCAGTCATTATTCTTTAACCATGTTTTATAAACAATAACAGCATCGATATTGTGGGACCATAACACATTTTCTAATAAAAATTTTATTATTAAAACCCCTAGCATTAACAACCATCAAAGATGCATCAAATGTTATCTTTGAAATGTTAAATTTTCAACCTGGCAAAAATCTTGCTTTGGATTTATCAAATATTGCAAAGTATCTGCTGTAAAAATTCCCTTCACTAATCTTGACAAGAGTCAAGCCATCCTATCTGAACACGTGCATGCCCAAAATTAGGATTGGACATTCTACTCATTTCCATTTTTTAAAACAAGACATTTTAAGTAGGTATTTACCCCAAAAATCTTTTCATTCACGGTGACCTGACTTTCCTTACTATATCTGTTTAGTGAAAAATATATCCTAACACCTGTACAAGCTATGCTATCTAAGAGATCTGTAAGTTCGTACTAAGAGACAGCGAGTGCTTGTAGATAAGATAATTTATACTGGCATGAATAAAAACAGATCCCTACGTGCTTACATTAAGGCATTCTAAGGCTCATCTCACATCATCTAGTGTTTCTCCTGGCAAGCATAACACTATTCGATGTTCATTATCTTTTCTGAAAGATAAGTATTAATTCCTCTAATAACTGAATTTGCAATTGCAAGAATATCTTTTCTGACTAGATCTGAGGAATTTTGAACATCTAATTCAATAATATCTGCTATATCAGTTGTTACAAAGGAATTATCTTCATCATTATATTATCAATTCTACTGTTCTACTGGCTTATTACATCTGCAAGCTACAATTCCCATCCAGCTGTCTTTGTAGATCCACAGCGTGAGCCATGTTATCAATGTCTGTCTTTCCCCCCTTTTTTCTTACAGTAATGTTCTTCCATCCTTTCACATTTAATCTTGATTTCTTCCTTTTCACTTGCCCCTTTCCTCTTTTTTCTACTTTTTCTTTTGCAAAAATATGCCTTTTTCTGTAGAAGGATTCTTTTCTGTTAGAAAAATGTTTCCATTCATTCACTGCAATCTGTGTGTAATATAACAAAGTAGTGTCAATGTTTAGTATGTATTCGCCTTGCTTTACATACATTTATCAGTTTCTTTTTCTTCATTGTTATTTTTTGTGAAAGTCTTCCTTCTTTTTTTTTTTCATCTATATGCTCTGAATCCTCAGATTGCTAAATTCATCTGTCCAGACTTGTCAGTTTTATTATCTTTGAAGGTTGTGCATCAGGGCTGGTAACTCGGCGCGTAAAAATCAACTACCACCCATTAGCGGACCGGAGTTCTGCTGTGGCGACCCGTAACCGGGAAAAAGCCAAAAGACACAACAACAACAACAACAACAACAACAACATTAGGGGTTGAGTGATCATTACAGGCAGTAGACACTTCCTTTGCTAAATGCATTCTATTTGCTCTTTGCCTAACATTATTTATCTCATCAGTGCAGTCATTAATATATGTAATAGCAATTGTCCAAGCTGTGTCATTTACACAAGTGCAATCATCATTATCATCATCAGTAAATCTAAATTTACTAATACTGCTAAGCAAATCACTGAGCTTTTGACACGAGGAGCACAGATCCCCAGTGTTATCATGTTACCTTTAAATATACACAGCATTTATTACACTCTACAAGATACTCATCCTTTAGAAAATCATTAATGACGTACTTATTTAAGGAATTCATATTCAGCTGCAAATGAATAAAGAATTCTAACAGAAAAGAATAATTAAAACCAGTTCCTACAGAATTCAGGGAGAATTTAAATCAACTTCTATGAGAAAAATCATGCAAACAGTATACAACTAAATATTAAATTAAGTACAGTAAAAGTGTTGTTCTGACCATGCAGTTGTGAATGTCACACAAAAGCTGGAATTCCTTTACATCATGTGCAAATGTGCACAACCGCTTCTTCTCACTATCACTCCCAGTTGTACCTCTTTTTAGCACTAAAGATCAATAAATCACAGTCTCAGACAGGATTGTTTAGATATGCTTTGGACTGACTTCTTTGCAGCCTGTGTGAATTTATAGCTGACTTTGTCTCATGGGATGGTTAGAGTTTGCCTATCTAAAACCTATCCCTTTCTAACAGCAAGGAGTGGAAGCTAAAGGCAAAACAACAAAATATAAATCAAAGTAGAGCTTCTTGTCTACAAGCTAGTCCTTTCTTCCAACAAACAGTGACAAACACTGGTAAAAAAATAAAATATAAATTCATATAAAATTTCACTTATCAGGCAATTGTACAGTCAGTCACAAACCAAGACTAGATTGTTTAGATAAGCTACTATTGCAGAGTGAAACGCCTAGGCCTGACAGAAAAATTGCAATTATGTTAGTGAAAATTTGTATTGGGGACCCCCACATAGCACTAACCACAATTTACATTCTGCTTTAGTAATGGAAAATATTCAACTAGTTGTGCAGCTGAACTGTTATTAGATCATCAGTACCAGGTGTCCTGTTTGCTTTTTTATTTACAGGAATGTTGTTTCTTGCAGCATTCTGCTTTTAGTCTTTTTCCTTGGACGGGCAGGCAGAATTGTCATGGAAATGGTCTTTGTAAAATTCGTGGAGTGGTGAGCTGGTGGTCAAGGGAGGTCACATCTGTACAAATCAAAGTATGCAAATGCATCTACATTAGCAGTCAATATGGATTTTATATTCTTTTACTGGGCATATATTCCTGAAGATACATTTAAACGAAAAGTCTCTGAAATGCAGTTTTCAAGTTCAAGCAAGATTGGGTGGCAGTACAGACAACCAGTCGTCCAAGTTCCTGGCTGTGAGGTGATGATATTCGAGCACATGAGGCTCGGGCAGTTGTAGTGCATCTGAATTCGTAACTTTGCATTATGTGGTTAACTGATTTACTATTCATAGAATATATAGTTAGACTTTTTTTTTTAATTTCTTATTTTGGCTATTTCTGTATTATTTTAAATGAAATAGCAATTCTCTTTCTTTAGTCATCATAAATGAGTACCTCTCTGATAAACAGTGCCTTCCAAAATGTGTAAGTGTCCAACTTTAAACCGTTAAACTTACACTTGATGAATTTAGAGTAATGTTATTGGCCTCATCAATAGTTTCATGCTGCCATGTCTGAATAAATGCATTTTACTTAGATTAAGTGGATTAATGTGTTCGCAGAGATAAACACAAGAGAGGAGATCTACAAACACAGCTTGATAGGGGCACAAATTGGTTTACTGCAATCTCTGGAAGGCGTTAATGACAGATATGTCTACAAAGCACTCACTTCAAAGAAATGATTTATGAAAGGCACAAAATATTATCAGTTGATCCGCGGTGGTACAGCGGTAGTGTTGTTGCCTCACAGCAAGAGGTTCTCCCATTCGATTCTCGGCTGGAGTGCCTTCTGTGTGGAGTCTGCATGTCCTCCCCGAAGTCGAGTGATCTCCAAAAGACATGCGTCAATGGGCGTGCCTTCACTGAAGGTTGGGCATTGGGCTGGCAACTTGGCACCATAGAAATCTACTGCCAATCATTAGTGGACCGGAGTTCCGCTGTGGCGACCTCTAACCAGGAAAAGCCGTAAAGATCAACAACAAAATATTATCAGATGTCACTGTAGCAAGTCCTGTAGAACAACTAACACAACTGGAAAAGTACTTCATTTAGAAATCTGTACAGTATTTTCTTTAAACATTTATCAAACTCTGTACAACCAGTAACTTATATTAAGTATATTAATGAATTGTGTGTATTACAAATAAGGCATAAACTATTCAGAATGCTGCATCCATTACACACTCAAACCCCTATAACTATTGATTCACAATGCTTCCATTGTAGTCTCATGGATGATGACAATTACAAAATGCTCAGTGATGTCAGAAAGATCTGTCAGGTAAAAGTTCAGGCAGCAGTCAGTCCAAACTTCACTTGAGTAAATTCAGAATCGATGTATTGGCCATAACTACCTGTCACAGTGATTTATTTTTAGATATTTGTGCAATCTTAGTGGGCTGCCACAACTGACCAGTTATAAGCTGCTTTCCAGCTCAATATTGGGTGTGTGGTTTGGCAGTGTAATAGTTTAATACAGAAGTGACAATCCTAAATTGGTTAAAGCTGACACCCTAGTGAGAGCATTTATGTACTTCTGGTTATTGCTGCAGTACAGTGGTGCCATACAATAGTAATTACTATGGGAATGTTTGGTACAGTAGTGAGCAGACTTTGCTTTGCACCCCAAATGGGTTAGCATAAATGTATTTATTTTATTTTACATTTGTTGACCGGGAAGTATCCAAATGGGCAGAGCTGCCTGTTTTCAGCTGAGACACAAGGAGAAAAGTTCCTTGGAGTGATAGAAAACATTGAAAACATAATATGTAAAATTGTAACATTTGCAGCACTACATAGTAATAATAAGCAGTGGTAATACAAGCTAATATTTGAAGAAATATCTTAGTAGCTGCACATAATCACCCACACACGCACACAGATATATATATATATATATATATATATATATATATATATATATATATATATATATATATATGGGTCTCATTTGACTCACCAAAATTTCACTTCTGCGAATTGTACTTGGTCGACTCCAATTCAGCGAAAGATCATTCCTCCGAAAGCACAGACTCTTAAAAATCTTTCCCCTGGGAAATAAACCACTTGGCCACCAGGATGAAATTTGGCCTTTCCCCAGTGTAGTGCAATCTCGGAGTTGGTATATTTAGTTGGAGGGATGAAGCCTCCCACTTGGGTGGGTTTTGTTTACTTCCATTTAGGTTTTTTTCCCTGGTGGCCAAGTGGTTCATTTCCCAGAGAAAAGATTTTGGGAATCCATGCTTTCGGATGAATGGTCTTTTGCTGAAGTGGAGTCGGCCAAGTACAGTTCACAGAAGTAAAAATTCAGTGAGTCAAATTAGACCCATATATACACATATTAAAATAAAAACAAGATTTTGGATGCAGTAGTGAATATATAGTAGATGCATCAGTAATCAGAAACAATAGATCATAAGATAATACAGGACATAAATTATACTAATAATAATTTTTCTTTTTGGGGATTAGTAGTTCTGTATGAGACAGTTTTGGGAGAAAAAGAGAAGAGGTGGAATTAGGTAAAATGATAAGATTTACTCAGGGTAAGAGCAGGAGCATATCCATGAGTTTGAAAAGTAAGAATTTATGAGGTTTTTAAAGTTACTTATGCTATCTAGTCATCAGATTACAAGTGGGAGAGTTTTCCATATTTCTGAGACAGCATTTGCATAGAGGGAGTCTCCAGAGTTATAATTACTTTTAGAAATTTCAATCAGTGCTTTGTTGGTACTTTTTAGTGTCAATTGCTGGTATAGTGGTGTAATAGCCTTGTAGGGCTGGGGATTTTTTGGGCTGATACAGGATTTGTTGTGCTATTGTAAACTGGTTAAAAGTTAACAGGTTTGGCAGTTCCAGCCAGGATAATTATTTAAAGGATTGACAATGGTGGAATCTATTGGCTGGGTTGGTGGCAAATTCTGCTATTTCATTATAGGACATAGTTAGTTTGTTAAGGTCACCTTTACTTAGGTTGATTAGTACAGGGGATGCATAGACCAGTGTGAAGAGTAGGTGGGTCTTGCAGTGGTGACTTTGATATTGGAGGTTAAGTAATGTTTGGATCTATAGAGGGTGATGACATTGCTGGAAGTGAAAATAAGCAACAAGATACTGAGTGGTTGTAAATTATACATAATGCACTCATGGTTACAGGACTGAATTTAAAGTGCCATGAAGAAAGCTACAAACATAATGACAAAATATTGAAAATGTCTACAGTACCTTTTAGCTTATACTTTCATTTTTTTTTCACAGTTATGTAGACAATTCATCACTGCATGTTTATTTCTTCAACAGAAGTAGCAAAACAGTATATGTGATGACAAACCTTTTTTATTTTACAGAGCAAAACAAATATTTTCCTTTTGCAACCATAAGAAACAATGCAGCTAGTCCATGGAAAGTATGGCTAGTGTATTCATATGCTGGTCGAAAGAAACATACTGCAAGGAATAAATGCATATAATGAATATTGTTGAAGATATGGTCCCTAAAACAAGGATATACCGTAGGTGTTAGTAATTGTCTAATTCCTCCATGCTGCAGCATCTCAAGAGTAACCATTTTAGGATCTCATCCAAAATTTGTTTTGATTTCATTGTGTGACCACCTTGATTTTACAGCTGTTGTGCACAGCTCACAGACCTGCATAAAACATTCTTACCCACATCAGAAAAAACACCCGCTGCTTAGATTCTGACTTGGGCAAAGGTTGTGATGGATAAAAAAAGGGAAAAAAAAACACATTCAAAATATGAGGAGTAGCAAAATTAAGAGCCTTCACCATCTGAGCAAAATGTTCAGAAATTTTAATTTATGGTTGAACTGACAGAATTATATCAGACCGAATGTGAGATATTTATTTTATTGCAGGCTCATAACTTAAGTAACTGTTAATGACTATGGGCTAGATGCTTAGATGTTTAGAATTGTTCAAATCAGGGTTCCACAATGTAAATTCTTGTATTGCAATGTTGTAAGTCTGTTTCGAAGGCTGATATTATGGTGTGATCCTCTGAAAACCTGGAATATAAAACTGATACATGGCAAACTTAACAGATTCTCTTTAATTATGTAAACTTTCTCTCATAACATCAATATTTTCAATATATTCTGTCATTATCTGTGTCATCAGACAGTGCTGCTCATATGCTATATGACAAATTTAGGCTCAGATGTTAAAAAGTGAACATTTTATGCACTTTAAAAGCTCTCAGAAACACAAATAAAAGATAACATTTAGTGAAGAAATCTGCCCCTGTGTATATAACCTACTTACTAGTCCTGTCAGTAATAAGGGCAATAATTTTCAATAATTAGGACAATAATTTGTCTTGGTGAATTGCAGTATGTTTTAGAGTTTCATTTATTTAATACATTTTATTTTACTACATTTGTTGGACAGAGTTTTACTTGCTACTTGTTTTGCTACATTTATTAGCACCTGCACAAAGACCCTATAGAGGAACATTTGTAGTTTCTGCATAGTTCACTTGTTGTAAGGTCTGCTTAAAATATTCAGCCTGTATATCCCATAAAAATAAATTCAGTATATATTACATTGTGTGTTTGGCTGTTGAGGAGAGAATGCCTGTGTTCAGTTCTTCCGTATTAAAGGTTTCTGTTTGGCTACAAGGAAGATAATATGAGTATTAAGTTTATTTATTAATTAATTAATTATTTACCTTTTGATGGCTAGGCTAGTCCCAGTAGACTAGCAACCACATTCAGGGGATGTCCAAGGTTTCTTTAGTTGCTTTCCAAGCTATTTAACTGGAATAATTCCATACTGAACAGTTAGGCATCTTCACTTTCATAGGCACCCCAGAGTTAGTGTACTCAAAGGAATAGGGGTATTTGGAGGTACATGGGGGGAGGGGGAGTTTATGCATCTGCAATAGTTTTTTCTTGTAGTTGCTTGCTTGAGTTAATCTTGCCAGTTTATTTAAATGTACCAAGAGAGTAGTTATATTAATTTTTGAAGTTTAGTTTTTTGTCACTGCTAAACAATCTCAAAGTTGGTATATTTACAGATGCATGGGCTTAGGGGATTGTAGTGGGGCTTGCACACTCCAAGCACATCATTTATGTTTTTTTTTCCCTTGTTGTTTCTGTCTCAATTGGTTGGGATTGTTTTTATTGATAGAGTTTTGTTTCAAGTAAAGGGCTTATTAATGTAAATTTGCAAAGTTTGCCACCAAGCATCCCCATAAAGCCCATCATTGCTCTGCTTTCCTACAACTTAACTGGATAAAACTACCAAACCTATTAACATTAAACCAACTTACCCTCACCCACAAAATCAGCCACAACCCCAATAACTGCCCAGCAATTTCAACCCTATTCCAACCACAGACAAACAGCAGGTGCCTTAGGTCGTCTGGTAGGCCTTTGCTCAAAATAACACAATCAGAGAACTACCACGGTGACTCCCTCTACTCATTAAAATATCCAAGTTCTGGAATGCTGTCCCCCAAAGCATACAATGCACCCCCTCCTATTTTTCTTTTAAAACAAGACTAAAAGAATATCTTAAAAGAAAATGTCTCAGCCCTGCAATCCCCCTGGATAACTACTCTCACCTATCATTTTTCTCACCTTTCACTCTTCACTACTACAACTAAAAGCTATTTCTAATCTAAGCAAAACTGAGAGTTTAGTATGACTAGACTTTTCAATCACTTTCATGTTTGTTCTTTTTCACTGCTTAACCTACATATTTCTCTTCTTGAGTGCACATATCTTTCATTACACATTCTCACTCCCTGTTTCAGTTTCTACTCAGTTATCACTGACTTTCTGTGTTTACATTTTCTAATTTTGTTTCCTATGATGCAATATATATTAATCTAGTTTTATAATATAACTGTTTTATGTTTTCTAATTTACATTTTCAAATTTTGTTCCTATGATGCTGTATGCATTCATCTAGTTTCTTATAAGAAAAAAAAATAATATATAGATAATTTTCTGTTTTTCAGATGTAAATTCTGTTTTTATCTGTGTTGCATTATTTTGGAGCTCTTATCTGTGTTGTATTATTTTGGAACTTTTCTCTCCGGGTCTCCACTGAAAACGGGCTACTAGCCCAGTTGGTCACCACCTGGTAAACAAATGTAAATAAATAAATGAACTGTTATACACTTCACTTATGTGAAGGACAGTTAGTCATATAACATTACTTGTTTGAAAATAACATTCAATGCAGTTGTGGCTTGCTTTTTAAATTTTTATTTTTTATTTATTTTACATTTGTTGACCGGGCTAGTCTAGCTGGATATATTTCCATTTTCAGTAGAGGCCCGGGGAGAAAAGCTCCAAAACATTAATAGTTAGATCATTACTTAAAATACAGCAACAGGATGGTAAACATAGTTGAAACATCGTAAATGAAAGCAGTTCACATAAGTATACAAAAATTAGTAATAATAATAAAAAGTGATCAAAAAAGATATTTACACTAGTATAGAAATCATTAAGAATGGTGAGATGAATTCTATTACACAATAAAAGTGACATAGTGTTGTTATGTACTAGGTTGTACTAACAATAAGCAGGATGAAACTACAAAATTGCTTCATTGTGATCAGCAGTTCAGTTCTTCATCATAGAAATTAAGAAATATATGTGAAAAATTGGTAGGGTGTAGAAGTAACATTAGTAGAGGAAAAGGTTAGTCAGGTTTACAACATGGACATAACCAGTGAGTTTTAAAGTATGTCTTTAGTCTTTGTTTAAAGAGAGGCAAAGAAGAAAGTGTTGTTAGTTCATTTGGAAGGAGGTTCCAGTCTTTTCCCACTGTACTAGAAAACAGGGAATCTCCAGCCAAGTTATTAGTTTTGCTTATACTAGCTAGAAGCTTGTTAGAGGAGCGCAGTGAGTTTAGATTTTTATAAGGGATTATGAGATTGGATAGTATGGGAGTGCTAGTAGGTTGATAAAATATCTTGTGGGTCATGGTTAGTTGGGAGATTTTCAGAAGGTTTTGAAGTTCTAGCCAGCCAAGCTGCTTTAGATTTAGACAGTGGTGAGTTTGAAAGGGGTTACCAGTGGCAAATCTGGCGATGCTGTTATAGGCATGCTGTAGTTTGACAAGGTTATTCTTTTTGAGGTTGGTGTATATGGGAGAGGCATAGAGAAGAGTGGAAATTAAATGGGAATGAGCAATTTTGGTTTTAGCTGTAGGAGTTAAGAAAGTTTTGATTTGATATAAGGAGCTAATTTTCCTGTTGACATTTTTAATGGTGTTATTTATGTGACTGTCAAATGTAAGGTTGTTATCAGTGGTAATTCCTAACAGTTTAGTAGTAGAGTCAGGGTGTATGATTGTGCTATTATTGGAAATGACAGAGAAATCAATTGGGGTAGACTTATTAGAGGGTGTAAAGAGAAGGAGCTTGTTTTTTTTCGCATTAAGAAGGAGACAACGTTTTGTGAACCATGTTTCTACTGTGTTAAATATATTCTGAGTCAGGGAATGTAGTACAGATGGTGAGGTTGCTGAGCAAATTAGTGTTGAATCATCTGCATATTGAATGCAGATGGCCTGTGGGATTGCAACATGCAGGTTGTTAATAAAAAGAGAAAAAAGAAGTGGGCCTTGAATGGAGCCCTGAGGGACTCCCAGTGTAACAGATAGAAGGGATGATATATTATTTGCCCAGAGAACTGCTTGTTGTCTATTGGTTAGGTAGGACTTGAACCATTTAATAGCTAAAGAGTCAAGAGAGAAGGATTCAAGAATGTTGATCAGAAGTGCATGGTTAACCATGTCGAAAGCTTTGGAGAGGTCAATAAAGAGAGCAGATGAGAGGTTGTTGTTATTACGATTTCTATTTATAACATCTGTAAAGGATAACAGAGCGATTGTGGTACTATGAGATGGCCTAAAACCATGCTGACATTTAGCTATTATGTTATTTTGTGTTAAATGGTTTAAAAGTTGATGATGAATGCATTTTTCCATGATTTTTGCTAAGGGTGATAAGAGAGCTATTGGTCGATAGTTTGAGTAGTCATTTGAGTTGCCACCTTTGTGAAGGGGAATGATATGGGATATTTTCCAGATGTTTGGAATGTAACCTTCCTTAATGGTTCTGTTTATAAGGATGGATATAGGATAGGAAATTACTTTGGCTGCTTTTTGGAGGTATTCAGAAGGTAACTGGTCAGCAGAAGGGGTACAAGGCCTAAGTTTTTGGATGAGTTTGTAGATGAAAGTGGTAGATATTGGTTGAATAGAGAATACTGGTAGAGTACTAGGTATGGACGTGATGTGTAGTGATCTCAGAGTTGATTATATTAAGTCTATGGATGGAGTGATCAAAGCTTCCTACAAATGGTGGAAAGCAGCTCTCCACAAAAAAATACTCACTTCAAAAAGTGAATCACTTGCTTTACTCTTTATTGACGTGACCATCAAAGAGCTGTGCAAAAGTGAACTGACATGGATCACTGGGCAATACACAATGTGCTTGTGTGATGGGAATGGCAGGAGGTAGCAATTCCTATGGTATGCTGTGTGGGATTGTGTGTTTGGGTGGAAATGTGTGCAGATTCCTACGGCATGTGGCAGCTAAATTCCTGGCAGTATTTCAGTATCAGGACTGGGCAGCCAGAGATGCAGTCATTCTTTTTTCTGTGCAACCAGGAACTGCATCTTGATGAATTTTGTGTATAACAAAATTGCATATCCCCTTGGTTTTGCTACTGCATCACAGATCTTGTATGCTGTGTATATCTTACATTATCAATCATCAATCAGTGTACAGTGCATGTGGGGGATCAACACTTTTCTGGGTATGTGTATTACAAAACCTGATCTGAGTCACACCGCAGAAGTATTGCATGGTCGCGATGATCTTATAAAAAAATTATTGCTAACTGTTGCACTGCCATAAACAAACCTACAGTACTGTAACAGACGGTTTGATAATGAGGCATCATGACTAATGAGGCTTTAAGGAACATCAGAAAACTAAGGTTAAGTTTTTCAAAAACACACAGTGCACTGCTGAAAATCAAAGCTTGCTAGCTATTAATGTAGAAACCTGTCTAACATACAATTTTTTTACTATGTAAAACCTACTGCTACTTCACAAAAAGGCATACAGAGCCTATGACTGCTATACAATGTTTAATTTATTTGTTAACTCGGTAAGTGATCTGGTCATTTTCATTCCCTTTAGACACAGCCTGAGTCACAGGGTCAAGAGTAAAAGCAAAACATATGGGCAATTTAAAGTAGCCAGTCAATTAGCGAATTTTTGGAGATGGAAAGGATCCAGAGTACTTACAGAAAATCTATAAGGGCATGGACAAAACAAGTGAAGTCCAGACAGATAATGATTGGTGATCAAGACTCCACATCCCATCTTAGAGCTGTGAGAAAAAACTGAAAATCTGTAAGAGCATGGACAAAAGGAATGAAGTCCAGACAGATGGCGATCAGTGATCAGGACTCGAAAATACTTATCCACTGAGTCACTGTACTGGACTAATATATATATATATATATATATATATATATATATATATATATATATATATGGGTCTACTTTGAAAGACCGACACGCCAGTTCACCGACACACAAATCACCGAGACCAGATAACCGACAGCACACATAACCGACAACGCAAAACACCGAACACCATTACACCGACACACCGAACGTAAACAACACATTACACTACATAGCATACCCACTAGCCCTAACCCAAACCCTAACCCTAAGGTCCGACACTATCGCACACTCACCCTACCTGCACCCTAACCCTAACTCACTTAACCCACCCCTAACCCCAAGGTCCGACACTATCGCACACTTCACCTACCTGCACCCTAACCCTAACTCACTTAACCCACCCCTAACCCCAAGGTCCGACACTATCGCACACTTCACCTACCTGCACCCTAACCCTAACTCACTTAACCCACCCAAAAACATAAAGCCCGTCACTATCGCACACACACCCTACCCGCACTCTAAACCTAACTCAGTTAACCCATCCCTAAACTACAGTCCCTCACTATTACACACTTACCTTACCCGAACCCTAACTCCGACACTAACACACACTCACCTTTCCCACAGCCCAACCCAAAATCCCACAATATCACACACTTACCTGACCGCTCCTAACTCCGTCACTGTCGCACACTTACCAAGTCGGGATCACACATTACCCTTGTCGGTCTTTCCGCTGTCGGCAAATCACCCTTTCGATAAACTTACTTGTCGGTTGTTTGGTCTTCGTTTTCCGCGTGTCGGGGAATCGTCGTTTCGGTCTTTTAAAGTAGACCCATATATATATATATATATATATATATATATATATATATATATATATATATATATATATATTATATATATATATATATATATATATATTTATATATATATATATATATATATATATATATATATATATATATATATATCGAGAGAGAGAGACATTTTATGCTAATAAATTGTGTGTTTTTGATAATTCCCTATCGCAAAAACTGAAAATAACTTCCCCGATCTACTAAAGTACGTAATTATTCCATAGACTTTGATGATTTGGGATCTGACTCTAGGGAGATGTTTAAAAGGTCTAAGTGCTTTCTATGTGCTGTCATGCTCTGAGAAGGGTGAAGTAAGAGAATCTCTTCATTAGCTCCTTCTCATTGATTAAGGATGGTGATGAAAGCAGGACTGCAAAGCTAGTTTTGATACACCAAGAAATCTGATGAAAATGTTTGGGTCAACAGGAAATGTTGGGGTGTCAGTGCAGACCCTACAGATTTGCTGTGTGTTTCAATGCCAGTTTTCAGGCTCCTCTTTGCAAGTAGGATACCTAGGATTGAAAAGGGCTATGGGATTGAAAGGGTGTGTCATAAATGAATAAGTTTTTGCATGATGATAGTTAAGCAAGCATGACAAGGGATGGGTTAGTTGGCAAAATCACTGCACAACAGGCCCCAAAAGTAAAATTATGCCCAGCAGTAGAAGTGCTCATTAAATTGTAATATGCATACAAGTGAAATGTATACACCTGAAGGCAAGGTAATGAAGAAGTGTGTATAACAGGAAAAATACATCAGAATGGCAAAGTGGTGGTAGAGTAGATATCAGTGTAATTGTTCCCATCCTACAGCTGTCTCTTACTTGATAGTTAGTCTGTTTAGAATCTGTCGTATTGCATCCATCTATATTTGTTCTTCATTCTAACTCTGTCCCAGATGAAGAGGAAATACAAATGCAAACATAAATCAACGCTGGAAATATTGTCTATGATTCATTCAGTGGGAAGGGATTTACTGCAACAGTGTAAGGACACCAAAGCCTTGCAGCAGGGGACACTGTAGGGTCTGTAACAGCTATTGCTGATGACACTAACGCCTGCAGTAAGCACACACAGAGCGGATGGGATTCACTGGCTAAAAGCATCTATGGGTGACAATAAACAACAAAGCTAGTCACATCCTAGTAACATCTACAGCTGGAAGTAAGTGCGGGTGCTGCAATCTGTGTGTTGTTTTTTCAACACTACGCATATAATGAAGCTTTCTTAAATTCTGACAATGAATTTATAAAAATTATACTCGTATCTTGTTTTAATTTCTAAAAATAATACTTTTAATATACTTATTAATGCATTAAATGATGGTTGTAAAGCAATTAAAACTGAAATGCAAATAACATTTTTTTCTGGCAGTGCAATGTGCCAAAACAATGTAAACACACTTAAATGCCAGACTATTAAAAGCTGAAACAAATTTATATGCATATCAGTGTACAAATGTTGTATCTATACTTACAAATAAATCATATATTTGGTCTAATCCACCACAATGGTTTCAATGTATTTTTCATTGTAAACAAAATGCATTTAAACACTTTTCACTAGGCAGAATATAAAGGTTGTGGTTAAACAAGACAGGTAGGCTGTGAGACAGAATATGAAGGCTGTTGGACAAAGTATGTGTTGTGTGCCAGATCAGCTCTTGGATGACATTCGGTTTGTGAAATAGGATAGCAAAACTGTAGGACAGGATAGGTGGGCTTTAGGACAAGATAGATGGGTTGTTGAGCAGGGTAGATGGGCTATAGGACAGGAGAAATGTGCTGTGTGGGCTGTGATACAAAGGAGTTGGGCTTTGGCACATAGTAGGGTTGGGTACTGAAGATGGGCAGACTAGGAAGGCTGCAGGACAGGTGATGCAGTCTTTCAGAAGGTTATGAAGTGTGGGATATGGCAAATGTTTATGAAGCAAGAATTGCATGCTATACATAAGGAGAAGGCTGTGAGACCTGAAAGGTGAATTGTGGGACTGGATAGAAATGTTGCTTAACAGGATAAGAGCGCTGCAGGGCAGGATATGTGGGTTGTGGGACACCAGTATTTGACATCTGCCCATTACCTGCATGCCCTAAGACATGTCAATGTGCAAGTGCATATATAGTCAAACTTCAGACAAGGTTCCAGGTTGCCCATTGTGTTTTTTGACCTTGCTAAGCAGTCACAAACCTCCATCTTCCATTCCACTTTGTGTATCTCTCATTCACTCTCTGTTGACCTTCCATCATATCTACTATTAAGTCTTCCACTCTACTGTCTCTGTCTCACATTCCATAATTTATCATTGTGGTCATTCTGTGGACAACTTGCTTTATTATATACATCTATGCAGATTTAATACATATGAGCTAGCTGCACTGATAAGCATACAGTATGGTACTCGCTTTTACAGAAATCAGCTGAGTATAACACCTCATGCAGGTTAGTCCACATTTCCTGTCTTTGTGTGTTTTTCATTAAGCCATCAGAAATGACGTGGTAATAGGGATTGGAAAATTGCCTGCTGGAACCAAAGTGTATCTACAGACATGAAGGGAAGTATTTGCTTTCAGGAGTCTCTTTGTTTGGAAGTGTAGAAGTATAATTCTTAGTATAAATATGACCAAATGTACTTTCCTGGAATTATATATTTGTACTTTTTTCTTTGACATTTAACTAGCATGTTTTGGTGGATGGGAAGCATAACAAGCAGGCTGCCACCTTATACATCCACACACAATCATTTAACACATATGGAAAAGTTATCAATTTGCTGACCTGCGCAGAACCCCAAGATCTCAGTCACATTTCTACCTTTAGAAACACAGTTGTAAATAAATCCAAAGTCTTTTTACAATCTGATCCTGTTACATCTCTCTAGCAGCAAGCATTATACTGTATGCTTGGTAAGTTGGTGTAGCTGATAAAATGGGTTTTATTTCACACTTCCTCAACTAGCTACTTCCTCCATTTATCATACCCTTCCTATTAATTACAGGACTACCTACACTGGGAAATCTTGACCTTTTCTAGACCCACCATTACTCCCATAAATTCTCTTTTGTCATTTCATCACTGGAGAAAGTTCACTCCATCCCAATATCCACTAATGTAGCCTGTCCATCATTCTATCTATATAAACTATCCTATAATTATTTTCCTGACCAACTCCACTCCTCCTGCTTCATCTCTCCTTCCCAAAGTAATATCATACCAGACCCCATCTCTCCCTAGGCATAGTAATCCAATTTTATCTAACTCCTAATCTACACACCCTTCATAGCCCCCTTTCCATTTTTTAGTAACCTCTCTGTAACAACTGCAAGGATTTTCAGTTTTTCACAATTTTGCCTTCACAAACCCTGCAACCATCTGCCCATTTTATGACATAAATCTTACCCAATAATTTATACTTCCTCCCAGTATAAAAATTTACAAAAAGTATATTTCAGAGCACCCAAAAGAAATCTTCTCAGAGATATGCACGAACATTTCCAATAAGCCTGTTGTACACTTACATTCATACTACATACATTGCTAAACTGCACTAATTTTTCCATACCGACAACACTTATACTCTAAACCCCAACCTTCTTCACAAAATAAGGGTACAGTTTTTCATTCCTTCCATTTCTATTTGCCTTCCATTCAGCAAGTAACTTAGACAGCATTTCCAGGTTGCTCTGTAAAAGGGTCACTTGTGTCCAGTGGGCTTACCCAGTTAACAAAAGTATAAACTATTAAAATAATATATTGTTCTGAGTTCTTTAACAGATATGAAGCAGTATCCTCTGCAATTCAAAAAGTGATGCATTTGCATTGATAGTCATAACTTCCCATCTCTTCTTGCACACACTATCCTCTCAGAAGCTACAATCCTCCCCACCCATTGTGCATGAAAATTTGTAAATCTGTCTCAGACTTCCTTTCTACAAAATTCCTATACATTTTCCATTTCTCCTCTTTTCAATCTGCTCTGATTCATTCTTAAAACACAAAACAGAAGACTCTTCTCTGACAATAATCTGTACCTTGTTTCCATAATATTCATAACATACAACCTTTATCACTCAGTAGGCCAGAGATTTCCCTAACCCTGTACTTAGCACAGACCTTCCAAACGATAACCAGTTACACTTATCTTTCTAGGTCTTCTAGCTCCTCTACATATTTAGCCTCCCCCCGACCTTCAAACGACTATGGTCTATCTAGTATTTTTTTTCACTTCAGTACTCATAGACCATCAGTTCTGTTCTTGCTTCTTTCTGTTGTCCATCAATGCATCCAGTATCACTATTCACTGCAGCCACAATGCCCCTGCTTTTCTACCACTGCTGTCATCTTAACCCATCATGTTTAACTCCCAAAATCTTTGGTTCACATAACCACCACAACCACCATCATGTACCTCCCAAAATCCATCATCCCCTTCCCTCCTGCTCAGGTCCATAGGTTCCAGGTTTCATAGGTACTTACTAGGCTATTGATAGGTGAGGATCTTAAGAAACATAGCATTACATTGCCATTGTAGCTTTTAGTCCTTATATTTTGCATACAAATGACCCATAGATGGGCTGAACTAAGATATGTTGGGACATTTACGTTTTTGTAGACATTTACATGTCCACTTGCCATTTTTTCTACTCCTCTTTTTACTTGTCCACACAAAGTGATCACTGCCTCCAAGAGTTTATCTTAAATACTACAGGAAATAAAACACCAGAGGCAACACCATTATTCTCACCATTACTATCTGAAATCTGAGTAAGCCAATCTTTCCAAACCATCTTGCCAACACTTCAATAACTTTTTCTTTCAGCTCTTTACATCCTGTAATAACACCACCTCGTCCTCCTCCAACATTAGGATAACATTAATTCTCAAATATCTTCTCCCCAATACTGGCAAACCTCTCCTTTCAAATCCTTCCTGTATCAACACAAAATATGAAACTTACCAGGCAACAGCTTCCCAGCATTCTCCAAAAACAGAATACAATTATCTGTAAAAGGACTGATACTGTTCCTCTTCTAAGCCTATCTCATCCACTTTATATTATTCCTCACCTGCTATGCTACGTTTTCCATGACTAACAAAAATATAGTTGGAGATTGTGTGTACCCTCCCTTTTACCCCTCTGATGAATGACTTTATCTATTACACTGTCATTCACTTCAACATGAGAACACACATTCTCATAATGAGTCAAGACTGTCCATAAAAATCCTTTCCCCACTACTTTTTCCATAGTTTCCATAAGAAAATCCCAACTAATAGTGTCAAAAGCCTCTCCTTGTCCCTCCACATCTACCTACGCTATACTATAAAGTCCATGAATAACTTCCAGCAATCCATTGAATGCCTGCCTTTGTCAAACACCGCCTGACCAAAGCCAAGAAGCTATGGAAATACTCCATATAAGCAAACATTACAGACCCTGCTGAACAACTTGGCATCAGCAATCCAAAAAGATACTGGCCTGTGATTTACAGGGTCTCACAGATTCCTTTTGTCTTTGGGCAGAACCATAATAGGCTGTCACAGAATCGGGTTAAATACTCTCATCAGTGGTAGTAATAAACACTTGACCATTACTCTAGTCACCTTCTGTCATTCCATTTTATAAAATCCCTTGGAAAAAACATTTGTTCTGTCTGCCTAACCATTCCTTAAGTTCTTAATTGTAATGAGAATATCTCCTTTACATTTTGCTTGTTTGACACTTCCTTATTTTCCTCTGGCAGCAGTGGGCCTTGTCAATAAAAGAAAGTATCCCCAAAGTTGCTAGTTTTCTTTATACATGACAGTAAACACTATGCAAAATACTACATTTTACTCTTCTGAATCCCTCTACATCTTTTATCGTTTTGATCTATCCTTTATAGACTGATATTTCAGCCTCCTAGTTTCTGGACTCCCCATTTCCCACATGCCTCCTCTTCCATCCAGCTGGGGGTTTTCCTGCTTCTCTTTCAGCCTTTTAAAACCATCCTTCAAATTACATATCTACTGTCTTATTTAGTCTTCTCTTAACCTGTTCCATTTCCCACTTTTATTATACCTCTCTACAAATCCTTCATGGCATTCTACCCTTTCCTTGCCATTTTAGCATAAGCTCCAGTATTATCTTGAACCATCTGCCTCCACCATTATTTCAACCACCTCCTGTCCTCTACCCCCGCTGCTTCCCTGGATTCTACCTCCATACTTTCCTACCTTGCTGTTCCAACCTCATGCCACACCACAGTTGCCACAGTATGGCTTGAGAGCTTCCTTTCTAAAATATTCACCACCCTTACCTCAAGTCCTCAATATTGATGTCAACCAAAGACATGTCAAGTTTGCCTGTCTGTTTATATTCATTCATTGATAAAGTAAACTGTAAATGTTGCTCCACCTCAGTCTCTACATGTTTGCTAAATTCCCATTATCAGTATCTTCCCACAACCCCTTTCACTCCTCCTGTGAAATTCTACCCTAGCCTACAATCTTTCCAGCACAGATTCCATAACAAATAAAACTCCCCCAATAGTGAATGTAACATCTTTCCATAGGTTTTCACCCCAGCCATCTAATGTGGCCTATCCCTGATATCAAAATTACTTTCTGAAAATGAGATCTAAAACTCTGTATCTGTGACTTGTCAGAAAGACTAGCCCAGGGGTGTGGCCAAGATGTCAGAGGGAGTGCAGCAGTTTTTTGTTGCTCTGTCTATAAGTTTTATTTCTGACAGGATTTATTTGGAAATTTTTAAAATACATTGAGAAAAAGTACCTACAAATATTCTTTTCATTGCTGTGGATTACCTGAGGAAGAAAAAGTAACACTTTTCAGTAATTTTTCCTCACAAAATTCCTGTCAGAATATTAGCAGCTGTATACAGATACTTGAAATATGAGTCATTCAAAGTCATCAACTCAAGACAGCTCTATGAAAAAAGAACTGCGGACCATAATTACAAGTATACAGGACCTTTCTACTAAAATGGACAATCTAGAAAACATTATGGAAAATATGAAAAAAGTGAGTAAAAAGCAAATTCAAGATTTAAAGGAAATTATTTCAAAGCACTCAGATCAAATAACCAACATAGAAGAAACTTTAAATTACATAGATGGAAGACAGACAGAGAATGACAGTCAAATAAATTTCGTATTAAAGCAAAACAACTTATTAACTGAGAAAGTGGAAGATTTGGAGTCAAGGTCAAGGAGGTACAACATTAGAATTTATGGAGTTCCTGAAAAGACAGAGGGAAGTAATATGATTCTTTTCCTGAATAATTGGTTGCCTAAAGTGCTAAACCTCCCGGAGTCACTTTCTTATGGAATTGAAAGGGCTCATAGGTCTTTATCAAATCCTGCTGTATCAAAAAATCTAACTTCAGCAAGATCCATCATAGTTAAGTGTTTGTCAACACAGGATAAAGATCTGGTGTTAAAAACTGCCTGGACAAAGAGCCCCATTCAAGAAAATGGAAGAGTTATTAGATTTGATAATGATTATACATCTGTGATAATAGCAAAAAGGAAAGCTTGTATTCCCCTCATTAAAGACCTTGGGCTGGATTCACGAAGGCTTGCACAGAGTCTAAGAGTAGAGTAAGACTCCATGCAGCCAACATGTCTTCTGAGCGATCCAGGAACAGCCAGCAGAGGCTTGTAAGAGAGCTCCTAAAACTCCTCTTACACGGACAGGGCTAGGATATGCAAATTACCTCATTTGCTGCTGAAAGGCATGCAAATGAGGTAAAATTGTGATTCAGAAAACCCTAACCTGTCCGAGTAAGAGTAGTGTTATTTGCAGAAATGTACTCTGATGACAACTGAGTACATTTCTGCAAATAGCAAAACGGAGCAGTGACAGCTTGAAAAATATGATGCATCCAGTCGGGAAAGCATGCCAATGTCCAAAAATATGGCCATTGGCATTGTCCACCAATGCAAAAATAAAATAAATTAAAATAATTTTTTTTCCCGATCGCCGATGTTTAAGCGTAGCACAGTGCCGCGCAAATGTGGTGCGCTGTAAAAACCAGAAAACCAATAATTAAAATGCAGAAATGTGGATTTTACAGCAATCCCTAATATACAATGCAAGGGAATGGCAGTTCAAAGACAACATGGCTACTGAGTAGAGGTTGCTAAGGGGGGAAGCTCAGTCTAAGAGTTGTAACCAAGCATTAGTAGGCAATCCTATGCAAATGAGGTTAAGGATAGTGAATCAGAAGTTTACATAGCAAAAGAGCACAGTCAGTGTAGTGTAGGAGTATGATAAGGGGTGTAACAAAGTAAAATATAGGTGACATCATAAGGGGGGTATGTCTGAGAGAAGTGAAGCTCATTGGAGTAGAGTGGCATGTGTCTGCTGTCAGTTACTAATCACTGGAAGAGGTGTATCAACAGGTACCCTAGCTAAAGGCAAGAAATTGAAGGTGTATGCTGTGAACAACACCAAAGTTTCTTGTAGAAATGCCTGCACGTGTATGCGTGCATGTGCGCGCCTGTAAAACCGAGTAAGCCTGTGTGCGCACGTTTAAGCCGGAGTAAACAAGTGTAAGGATGTTGAAACCCATGTAAGTGCATTTGCACATGTGTGCACGTGTGTTAGCAACAATAAGCAAGTTGTAGTCCATGTAAGCATGTGTGCGTGTGTGTGAGCTGGTGTGCACGTGTTTGCACTTGTTAGCGTGGCGCTGCCCCCTGAGGAAACAGAAAGGGAAAAGGAAGCACAACAAATAGTAGGAAGTTAACCAGGGAGTACTAGCATAGCTAGCAGGTGAAAACAATCAGAATCAGGAAATTACACAGGCAGTACACTAGCCCAGCCCAGCCCAGCACTTAAAACTCAGCAAACAACTTTCCAGTATGTTTTTCTCAGAGACACTGCAACACTGCAGTAAACTAATAGAAGTGAAAACTGAAAATTCTTTACTGAGACAAAGAAATGTTAGGGGCTGCCATTGCTGTTATAAGGCGACATATGCAACATGCTGAGGGTGGTGACAATGTGAATGCTGCTGAGCAACCCACAGTGAGGAGACAGAGAAGAGTGTACAGGCCTAGGGCAACCTACCAGGGGCTACATGAGCTGGAGATAATGGAGCGCTATAGAGTGGACAGAGACCTCATGCAGCAAATTGTTGAGCTGTGCTTTACCAGAAAGGCTCATCCAGATTCTGCTGCACTTTGCCTGTGAAGGAAAGGTTAGTTTGCTTTTATTTTTTGTATTACTGTATTGCCTTTCTATATTTTGAATACTGTAGTTTGTTTTCTTTACCTTGTGTTTTGCTTGCATTCTGCTTTAACAGCATATTAAAACTTCAAAAGAGACCACAGCTCTCTCTGTTCTGAGTCAGGCAGAATCTTTTCCCGCTCTCCCACCCATTTAAGTTGTCTTGTTAAATACCACTGTCTTTCTAGTTGCCCGCCTCTTATGTTAATCTGACCATATATCTCATTTCTCTCTACTTTCACTGGCTTATGTGAGTAATCAGAAAATCATCATTTTTGAAATCCCACCCCTTCAATTATTTAAATTTATTGGCCATCCTACAGTATTTCATAGTACCAAAATACAAAAGTGACCACCCCTTTCAATCCATCTTGCTGTTTTAAAAATAGTAACTCTCCACTAAACCTTAACTTTTTAAACAGGTAAAACTCAAGTTACCTACTTTCACATCTAACTTCTCTAGTGCACACTGCAGAGTGCATTCTTTTCAATCTTACCTTTAAGCATCCCTGTGACTAGCACTTTCTCTAATACCTGCTGGAAAGCACTAGGAAGCCTTAAACTCACACAAACACTGAACTCTCCTTGTTAACAAGGAGAAATTAATAGTAGGCAATAGTAGCCTATAATTGCAAAGTACCTTGCTAAGGAAACAGCTCCTATACTTTACAAAGAAAAAAAAAAGCACCAAACCAGGCATGTCCAAGGGTCAGCTTCCGGTGATTTCTCCTGTCCACCTGGTGAATCTGGGCATACTGGGGCAATGCAGCAATTGCCACATGTACACAGACAACCCTCTCCTCCTACCACCCAACACTACAACCTGTGAGAGATGCACTTACATAGCCAAAATGGAAGCAAAGCTCTCTCCACCCAAGATTGTCATAAACAGTCAAGAGGAGAAGGTTAACACCCACACTACACCTCAAGCAACACATAGCCCTTCTAAACCCGCACCACCAACACCCACATATAGCAACACTAAATCCACATATGCAGAGGCCCTTAACTATAACCTGCCCAAGCAACAAAGACCTCTGAAGCTGAAATGCAAACAAACACCAATCACAACCAATGTGTCACATAGTTCACAACACCAGTGTGCCA
The DNA here is from genome assembly GCF_019279795.1 of Protopterus annectens. Classification (NCBI taxonomy): domain Eukaryota; kingdom Metazoa; phylum Chordata; order Ceratodontiformes; family Protopteridae; genus Protopterus; species Protopterus annectens. The sequence continues at coordinate 1,023,928,505 of NC_056746.1, read as the reverse complement.
CCCAGCAACAGCCCCTAAGGCAAGACAATGTACCTAACACTTTAGTCATAGGTGACTCTATAGTCCGGCACACTGATGTCCCTCTCACCAGGTTGAATAAGGAGAAAATTACAGTCAGCTGCCTGTCGGGTGCCAGGATCCGCCACATAACGCATGCACTCAAGTCACTCCACAACAAGTACAAATATGACTCTGTCATTGTCCATGTTGGAGTGAATGACTTGAGATGTACTTCCCTGGACTACATGAAAAGAGACATGGAAGAGCTCTCGGATCATGTGGCCCAGGCAGGTATGACCCTAGCCCTGAGTAGCATCCTGCCTTCACCCAGAATGATACCACAATATAAGGATAAAATGATTGACTTCAACAATTGGCTAAGCTTATGGTGTCATTCAAAGGGGATCCAGTATCTGTCTGCCTGGGATGACATGATTGACAGACCACGATGCTTTGCCAGAGATGGTCTGCACCTGTCGCCCCTGGGATTCAGGTTACTGGCTAAGGCTCTTGCCACCCCTATAGTGCCTTTTTTAGGCAAACTTCAAAGGACAAAACCACCACCATAACAGGTACAAGCATGCAAAATCTGAAGGTAATGCTACTAAATGCTAGAAGTCTAAACCTCAAAATGCACTCTCTCGAAGCACTCCTAAAAATGGAGAACATCGATATCTGTGCAGTAACTGAGACCTGGTTCAAGGCTCCAGACAGCACCCCTGCAATACCAGGCTACAACTCTTACCATACTTTTCGGCCACCAAACCAGGACCGAAACACTAAAGGTGGAGGAGTGTCAATATTCACCAAGGATATTCACACCACCAGGCTAGCTGGCCAACACAATGTGTCTGAAATTCTCCAAGTGCAACTAACACTAGGTAAGACTGCAATCCAAATTGTAGCTTGCTACAGATCCCCCACCATACCCCAAGATTCCCACTACACCTTTCTAAACATACTGGAAAATATTAAGATAGAACCAAACACCCTAATACTGGGTGATTTTAACTACCCTGCCATTAACTGGGAAAACTACTCATGTCCCAACACCTTTGCAATGGTTCTTGGAATTCATAAATTCCAACGCCCTGGATCAACTAATCCATAGTCCCACCAGGGGCTCCAATATCCTAGACCTGGTCATTACCAACATGGAAATCAATGCTCCATACCTATGGTCACCCCCTCGTTAGTCAGGTCTGACCATAAGCTAATCACCCTTAACATCCACATCCCACCCCCACCCCCCAGTAAAGAAACCACTATAAAAAACTTCTCCAAAGCCAACTTCATGCTATTCAAGTCAGAAATGACAAACTTCATGACACCCATGCAGACGGGAACTGAAAGTTCAACTGCTGAATCCTACACTAAGGCACTGTATGAGCACATCCACTCATGCATGAATCGTGCCATCCCAAATAGAACCAAAATGCTCTCATCCAAAAAATGGAAGCCAATCTGGTGGTCCCCTGCCATAAACAAACTTTACAACAAAAGGAAGAAACTTTTGCAGAAAAGTGGAAAATCCCAGGATGCAAAAAACTCCCTTACTAGCCTCAGTAAGAAACTGAGATGCCTCATAAAATCCTCCAAAGCTAGTTACGAAAATAAAATTGCCAAAGATTCCAAAGACAACCACAAAGCATTCTATAACTATGTCAAGAATCTAAATGGCAATGCTCAGATCTGCTCTGAGCTAAAACAGAATGGCATTAAATATACTGATCTGAAGGATATTGCCAATATCCTGGCAGATCGATTCAGTGCCAACTTCACCCCCTCTCACCCCATAAATGGCCCATCTCAATACCGGAAGATTGCCAAATTCCAGTAATAACGGCCACACAGGTACAAAACGTACTCTCTAAAGCCAAGAATACAGCATCCATGGGACCAGATGACATCCCAGGCTGTGTACTACATGAACTACAATATGAACTGGCACCTCACCTAAGTGTCATGTTTAATCATAGCCTCACCTCAGGTTTTGTGCCCACTGAGTGGCGCAGAGGTACAATTATCCCAATCCACAAGGGGGGATCCACCTTGGATCCCGGAAACTACCGTCCCATCAGTCTGACAAGCCTTATCTGCAAGGCCATGGAGCATATTATCATGGAACTTATAAACAAAGACATTGGCAACCTTCAAACACTGGACCCCACCCAGTTTGGGTTTGTGAAGGGCCGATCTTGTCTCCTGAACCTGATTGACTTCTTTGAATCAGTCTCCAGAGCCATGGACAAGGGTAAGGTGGTCCACACAGCCTATCTAGACCTTGCCAAGGCCTTTGACACCATCCCTCACTCTGGAATCATAGATAAACTTACTAAGTTGGGCATTAATCCCTATGTCACCCAATGGGTTGCTAAATGGCTTACTGATAGAACCCACACTGTAAAAGTAGCCGACTCCAAATCCAGCTCCAGACAAGTGACAAGTGGAGTACCTCAGGGTTCAGTCCTGGGGCCGCTCTTGTTTGGAATCTACTTCTCTGAAGTACAGGTCAACACTAAGGGACTCTGGCTAACAAAGTTTGCAGATGACTGCAAACTGGGAGCCATTATTGAATATGATGTGGATACTCTACAAAAGGGCCTTACAGAAACAGATGCTTGGTGCCAGAGCCATGGGCTCAAGCTCAATGCCAAGAAATGTATTGTTATCTCCTTTGGGAAAAAACATGTATCCGTGAATTACCATATAGGTGGCAGTACACTAAACACAGAAAGTGTGATAAGAGACTTAGGGACACAGGTGGACAGTGGTCTCACCTTCGATAACCACATCGCCACAACAGTCAGGAAATCCTTCTATGTGACACACCTCATCACGAAGGGATTTTCATCCAGAAAAAAGGAGGTCATTGTCCCACTGTACTCATCCCTCATTAGACCCATTATAGAATACAACGCCCCATTTGGTATGTACCTCTCAAGACATCTGCAACAACTGGAAAGGCCTCAGAAATACCTCACTAAAAGAATCACAGGCCTAAAGCAGATGCCCCACGCTGACCGCCTTAAAAACTCCAGCTATACTCTGTCGCATATCGTCTACTCAGAGGCGATCTCTGCTTAACATACAAGGCCATGTCAAACCCAGAGCTGTTGGACATGCTAAACTTAAAGAAATCCCAATCCCTCAGAGCTACATGCTCCAGGGATCTAAACCTTGTCATCACAATAAACAAAACATGCTGGAGGGATAGGTTCCTGACCCAGAGACTCCCCAGACTCTGGAATAGATTGCCCATACATGTCAAGCACAGTGCCTCTTTGGACCTCTTCAAGAGGAACCTTGACGATTGGATGGGAGAAAGGAAATTCACCCCAGAGATCACGTCAGTCACCCTGCTAGACAGGGGTCCAGGAAAGTAAATAATGTGGGAAGAAATAGCCAGGGAATTGTTATGGCTAGGCTTGTATAGGCCCTAGGGCTGATAGCCTAGTACCAACCTATGAACCATGCCTCACACACAGAACCAACAGAGGGGAACCCAACCCAGTGGAAACCAAGGTATGTGTTGGCCTGAGAATATTAGCAACAGGTACCTTCCAGAGACCAACTGGTGGTATGATGGGGATTTCACAGGCATCAGCATCCAGGGTACTGCACCAGTTCCTGAGTGCCATGTCAGCACATGTCGGTGATCATGTATATTTCCCCAATTCCCGTGAGGTATTGGCCAGCAATATGTGTCTCTTCCAGCAAATAGCAGAATACCCTGAGGTAGTGGGTGCAATAGACTGCACGCACATTTGCATCAAAGCACCAGCCGGTGAGCAGGGTAGAGTCTACTATAACCACAAGGGTTACCCTCCATCAACTGCCAGGTCGTGTGTGATGCCCAAGGCATAATAATGAAGATGTGTGCTGGCTGCCCTGGAAGCTACCATGACTCCCATATCTGGCATCTGACACAGCTGTACCAGACATTTGCCAATGGGGACATCCCTCATGGTCACCTAGTGGGGGATGTTGGATATGCACTTGAGCCTTGGCTGATTATACCCATCAGAAAGTCACACACACCTGAACAGGAATGCCATAATGAGGCACACGCACAAACACGAAATGTAATTGAGCGTGTGTTTGGGCTGCTCAAGTCACGGTTCCGGTGCCTGGACACATCTGGTGGAGCCTTGCAGTCCTCACCAACTACATGTACCCAAATAGTCATGGTATGTACTATGCTACACAATATGATCCTGCTGAAGCAGCTGCAGCAGGAGCAGCATAGGGTTGGGCACAACAGCCCCCCACCATTGCCAAGGCCATCACAGGCAGAGTGTGACTCGGAGGAGGAACAACCTGAGCCTGCCCCAGTAGGCAGAAGGAGGCGTGCCCAGTATGCTTTGGCCTTGGCAATGAGGCAACGCATAGCATATACACTGGCTCAGTAGGAACCCTGGAAATGATACCTCTCTCCGACTCGCACATATAGTAAAAGGGATGCCTAACTTGACACTACCTGTTAACAAACATGAATAGGGAGTGTAAAATGTGAATCTGACATAGGCATCCCTGCAGCACCACCTGAGGCATGATTGCTATGTGTTAAGCAATATAAAGCACTGCTAAACAGCTCTCACCACTATTTAGTATATGTAAACAAAATTGCACACACTAAGTAGCACAACTACAGGCAATGTTGAGCAATATTGTGCACTGTTCAGCAATGTTGGTCATCATTGAGCAATGTTGTGCAAGTCTGGTCAAATGTGGGCATAGTTCGGCAAAAGCAGGTTAACATGTTCATATTTGCTTCACTTTTCTTGAAGCAGTCTGTTCTGGCATGTATGAAAATATGAAGCAGTGACAGTCCTCGAACCCAGGATACAGTGCACTGTAGTCATAGTACAGAACGACTAAACCATGACAGTATGTCAATGGTCAGCTTGTATGAAAAAATGTTGATAAGTCAATGTAAAGTATCTCATGGAAACCTTGCAGGCATAGCATAATCCCTGTCGAGTTAAGACACAAAGGTGAGGCCTGCAGTAAGAATAGAACCTGATATTCAACACACATATAGTATAAATGTTAATATTGGTAATGTTCACAGACATCAACAAATGTAGTGGACCTCAGACAGCAACATACTGCAAGGTCACACTGGGCATGCTCACACACTTGAATATATGAGACAAATGTCAGGCAACAAAACACTGAAAGTCTGAACTGGGTATGCTTACACACTTAGGGCAAGTTTGAGTACAGCAGTGGGCCACACATATCCGTCAGTTGCATGTGTCAACCCAGGAACCTCGCACTATTCACCAATCCGCCATGTGTACACAGTGATATGACAACAGACACATATATAATATAGTGAAATCCTGTCATAATCAAATAGGTTATGCAGATACCTAGGTTGTTCATAGTAAGTGGTAAAGCAAAGAAGAAACAAAACCTGCAATCAGTATCATCACTGAACAATGTGCATCCCGAACATTAGCATAGGTTCAGAGGTTGACACTTGGCTATCTGCCCTAGGGTATGTAGAAGCCTAGCCACAGTGTGTTTGTATTTTGCAACCCCACTAGATCAGTAGACTGTGCCTGTGAATAGTAGGTCACACAAGATATCTCACATATGTTCATTTCATTCTGCCTCTGTCTAGCAGGGACCCATAACATATCTCAGGGTAAAACATACGATCACCCATCCACCTGTGAAGATGTCACCTGTAGGTGGTCAGTGTGGGTCTGTACGTATGTGGGACTGTGATCACATTCCTGAGTGAGTGGAGCCTCTGTGATGGGAAGCTGCCCCTCCAGCATGTCCTTTTAACATCATTGCTGACGTACCTGTCCCTGGAGCGTGTAGCTGTAAGGGACTCTGATATCCTGATGTGGAGCCTGTCCATCAATGCTGTGATGGACATGGCTTCAAACAAAAGGCACAGACTGCATCCAAGTAGGCAGTAAGCAACTGAGGAGAGTTGGGGTCACCATAGCCAAACTGTGCATACCATCTGTGTGAGTCCCTATATCCACTTGGTTATGTACATTTGTGTACATTCCAGTTGCTGCAGGTGTTGGGTAAGGTACATCCGAAATGGGGCATTGTATCCAAGTATGTGCCTGATGAGTATAGGGTCAGAATGACCCCACCTGATCTGGATGTAAAACCCTATGGGATAAGGTGGGCTACATAGAAGGAATGTCCAACAACACTGACAACGTGAATGTCAGAGGCAAGAGTACTAAGTATTCATGTCCCCACATCACAAATCACACACACTGTACATGATGTATCATTACATATGTGGTAATGTGTGGGCACGATGTTACTACCAAAGGTGATGACTATGCATCTAAAGGAAGGTAGCTGTAGGCCATGGCTCTGGCACTAGTCATCCATCTCTGTGAGACCCTTTCTGAGGATGCTTGTGCCAGCTGGGGAGTCGATTATGGCACACAGTTTGCAGTCATCTGCAAACATGGTCAACCATATTCCTCCTGTGTTAGCCAGTATGTCTCAGAAATATATACAGAACAAGAGAGGTCCCAGGACTGAGCCCTGTGGGATGCCACGTGTAACTGGTGTATAGTCAGACATGGCACCTGCAATACTGACCATGTGGGTGCTATCCATGATCCAGTTAGCAATCCATCTTGTGACATATGTGTAGATATTGAATCCGGTGATCTAATGTATAAAGGCCGAGTGGGATATTGTGTTGAACTGGTGTGCGAGCTCCAGGTAGGCTGTGTGGACAACCCTCTGTATGTCTATGGACGTGTTAATTGTTTAAAGATATGAAACAGGTGCAAGAGCCAATATCTGCCCACAACAAACCCAAATTGTGTAGGATCCAGTGTCTGTAGGTTCACAATGTCTATGTGTATGTGTTCCATGATGATACACTCCATAGCTTAGCAGATCAGGATAGTTAGGCATATATGGCGATATTGTCCAGGGACCCTTGTAGCACCAGCACTGTGGAGTGGGTACACCATAGCTGTATGCCATTCCATGGGTACATATCCTGTAGTAACTCTGATATTGAACAGTGATATAACGTGAGTGTGAAGTTTGTCATGAATCTCGTGTAAGCCGCAGTCCAGGACACCATCTGGTCCCACTCAGGCTGTGTTGTCTGCTATGGAGAGGGCAGCACTCACCTGTTCATCTGTGATGTCAGGGAGGCTACATCCTGTTTGGATGGACATGTGCACTGCAGGGGGGATGGTGGGGAAACATTCCCACTGAACCTGTTGCCCAGGATGTTCGCAATGTCAGTGGGTTCACTGTGTCATTTGTAATTATGCAGTAACTCACAGCATATCTGTGAGTTCCCACCCAGGACCCTGACATAACTAAATAAGGCCTTGTGATTGTCCATAGTGTCTGTTGCAAGTGTCTGTTAGAAGTGGGCCTTAGATGAATCAACAAGTGATCGTAGCTATACCATAGTACTGATCAGAGATGCCTTCCTGATTGTGATTGTGCTCTATAATGTAGTCGCCTCCTCCTGTCCTTGTATAGCTCATTAATTGCCATGGTCCACCAGACAGGTCCCCTGCCTTTGGAGGAGTGAGTCTTGTAGTTATCTGGGATAGCATCATCCATGCATTCCAGTAGTTGTCCATAGAATGGGCTTGTAAAGAATTAAGTGGTCTGAGCCGTAATTAACACTGTCCCAGGGTCTTTGAGGGATACCACCTCGGTTTGTATAAGTGTGACGTTTGCTCATGAGAAGTACGTCACTGAGATCACCTAGAATGTGTGTGTGTATGGGATATGTATGTCCAGTGAGATGAATGTATGTTCTGACCTTAACAATGAGGGTTATACCTCTGGTGTGGAACACAGAGTCCCCATGTTGGTGATGATCAGGTCCCACATGATTTAACCACCTGCGGTTGTGGTGACCAGGCTTGCCATAGCATTTGAGTGTAACAATCCTAGCAACTGTTATGTGAGGGTGTCAGTGCTTGAGTAGTATTCCCAGTCAATGTTTGTGTATTTGAAGTCACACAATATAATGGTGTTTGGAGAGACCTTCACATTCCCCAGTGTTCCCAGGAATAACGAGTGTTGTTCCCGGGTTTGGGAGTGTGGTCTGTAGCAGTCTACAAATGAAATGTAGTTTGACCCACTGTCAGTTGCACATGTACATTCCCCGATGCTTTGTGCAGTGCTACCAACCCGGAGGTGTGTGTATGAATGATGTATATGGATACCCCCCTTATTGTTGTTGTCCGGTCCGAGTCTTGTGTCCGAATTACCATGGTATGAAGTAAAACCTGGTAGCGCTGCTGTGCATTTGTGAGCCTGAACCAGGTGTCTGTTACTGCACATATATCGACAGACTCCATACTGATGTGAGTCCTGAGTGCATGCATTCTGAGGATTAGACATCAGTTGTTGAGCAGCATCACTCTCCATTTCCTTTACCCTGTAATGTCTATGGCTGTGGTTTTGTCTTCTGATCCTCGCTTCAAACAGCCACTATGGGTGTAGCAAGAGCCTAAGCCAGTCTGGGAAAGCCTAGGGGTGACAGGTGCATGGCATCCATAGCGAATGTATGTGGCATGTTGAGCATGTAATCCCAGGCTGACAGAAACTGGATCCCCTTTGAATGACAACAATATGTTAGGCAACTGTTAAAAGTGATCAGTTTGTCTGTATACTGTAACATAGTACTTGGTGAGGGTAAGATGCTACACAAGGTCAGGGTCATACTGGCCTGGGCAACATGATCAGAGAGCTCATCTATGTCTCTTGTCATGTAGTCCAGGGAGGAATGTCTGAGGGTTTACACACCAGCATGGTCAATGATGGAGCCATATTTGTACTTGCAGTGGACTGACAAGAGTGCATGTGTCATGTGTCAGATCCTGGCACCCGATACACAGCACAAAGTGACCTTCTCCTTGTTCAGCCTGGTTAGTGGGATGTCAGTGTGACCGACAATTACAGTCACCTAATACAAGTGTATGAGGTGTGTTGTGCAGGCCTAAGGGCAGTGACTGTGTGGCACAATGACTTTGTGAACTATGTGATATGTGTGTATGGTTGTGGGTTAGCAGTTGTTTGTGTGTCTGCTTTGGATGTCTCTGCTGCTTAGGCAGAGTATATTTAGATGCTCCGAGTATGTCTTTGTGCGTCAATGTATATGGTTTGCTGTTGTCATAGGTCCATGTGTGACTGGATTTGTGGTGTGTGTGGTTACATTCACCACCTGATAGACTGTGCCAGTCACGGCTTGGGAGAGCTCAGCCTCCTGTCTGTCTATACAGTTGCACCTCTCACGTATATCTGAGTTTGTTGGTAGGAGGACAGTGTTCTCTGTGTACATAAGGCAGTTGTAACAATGCATCAAAATTCCAATACACACAAGCTGGACTGGAGAGTACACATGAAACCAACCTTTGGACATGCCAGGATATAATGATGACATGCACTGTTGACTGATCACAAAGGATCAGTAGTGTGTGAAGTGTGTAAAAGAGTATAACAGGGGTTTAGTGTTCAGGTTTGTTGTTGCTTTGGAAAGATAATCTGTGAAGGAGTACAGACAGAAACATTACACCTCCTTCAGCTATGTCAGAAATATCAATGTACAGTCATATATGTCCTGAGTCAGGGTCAACTGTACCTGAATGACAATGTCGACATCCTGTCAGACAGGCCCATACATACATACCCACCTCCCAGTGACAAAAGGCCCTATCATCATACCAGGATATATCACATGTACAATGTGTAAGCTGGTCCTCCCAAAGCCCCAAAGCCAAATGAATCCCATCACGTGGATAGCATTGTTTCACCATATGTGTCATAAGTTAACAACAGAACAGACTCTGCACCTGAACAGTCTGTTGAGCCTCACACTCTCTACAGGATCTTACACTGTTGAATGTGTTACAGCAACATGTGGCAGACCCCACATGTGTTGGTGCACAACAGACCATGGGAACTATAGTCCTATAAGCCTATGAAGTCCAAACTGCTAGTCCATGGAGTCCATCGTGATTGCAGTCAGGAACAGAGCTATTGCAAACCGACAAACACACAACCCAAACATCTGTGGTATGTTAATGAGCACATCATGTTCCCCAAAACTGCTAGATTTCTTGCAAGGCAGCCACCCAGGACATACATCACTGAAAGTAGCAACGCAGGTTCCACATAGACTTTGAATAGCCATTTACCAACATCACAGACACATGTTGTATCCACAAAACCAACAATCCGTGCATGAATATTTATTGTCATATGAAGGAATGGTAATTTGTCCAGAGATAGATCACACAAGCTATGAATTGTGGATTCCTGTTCAAGATGTTCACACCTACTGACCCACAAGGTTCATTCCTGGGATTGCATAATACTAAGTGCACACATATTACCATGTCCAGTCTGATGATGTCAGCATTCTACAAATATAGCATGAGAAAAGAAACCATGCAGTAAAGCATATAGTGCGTTGTGTTAATGCATATCTCACTAGTATCATAACATAGTTAAGTAGGAGTTTGAATCTTGCAATTGCTGAGTGTGTGTATGTATGTGTGTAAGATTGCCTTTGAGAGGAGTGGCATTTTTGGAGACTGTGGAAACACATTAGGAGAGGTGAATACCTCTTTGCCAAGTGTGATGATGTCAGTATCCCACAAATACAGCAGTGGAGATTAAAACACCCAGTAAAGCATGTCGCATGTTGTGTTAATGCGTATCTCACTAGCATCATGATATAGTTAGGTAGGGGGTTGAATCCTGCAGTTGATGAATGTATATGTGTGTGTGAGATTGCCTTTGAGAAGAGTGGCCTTTTTGGAGACTGTGGAAACAAATTAGGAGAGGTGAATACCTCTTTGCCAAGTGTGATGATGTCAGCATCCCACTAATACAGCTTTGGAAATGAATATGCCCCGTAAAGCATATAACGTGTAGTGTTAATGTGTATCTCCCTAGTGTCATCACATAGTTATGTAGGGGTTTGAATCCTGTGAATGTGTTTGTGTGAGATTGCCTTTGAGAAGAGTGGCCTGTTTGGAGACTGTGGAAACACATTAAGAGAGGTGAATACCTCTTTGCCAAATGTGATGATGTCAGCATCCCACAAATACAGCTTTGGAAATGAATACACCCAGTAAAGCATATAGTGCATTGTGTTAATCCATATCTCTCTAGTGTCATAACATAGTTAAGTATGGGTTTGAATCCTGCAAATGCTGAGTATGAATGTGTGTGTGTGTGAGATTGCCTTTGAGAGGAGTGGCCTTTTTGGAGACTGTGAAAAACACATTAGGAGAGGTGAATATCTCTTTGCCAAGTGTGATGAGGTCAGCATCCCACAAATACAGCTTTGGAAATGAATACTCCCAGTAAAGCATACAGCTTGTCATGTTAATGCATATCTCCCTAGTGTCATAACATAGTTAAATAGGGGTTTGATTCCTACAAATGCTGAGTGTGAATGTGCGTGTGTGTGATGCTATGAGAGAAGTGGCCTTTTTTGAGACTGTATTGTAAGAGGTGAATTCCCCTTTGGCCGGTTTGATGATGTCAGTATCCCACAAATACAGCAGTAGAAATGAAAACTCCCAGTAAAGCATATGGTGCATCATGGTAATGCATATGTGTCTAGTACCATGACATAGGCAGGTAGGGTTTTGAATCCTGCAATTGTTGAGTGTGTGTGTGTGTGTGTGTGTGTGTGTGTGTCTGTGTGTGTGTGTGTGTGTGTGTGTGTGTGTGTGTGACACTGTTGAGCAGAGTGTTGTGTGTTTTGCTTCTACTACTGTATAACATATCAGTAAAACAACAGTATTTGTATTGCACACTGCAGGTATCTGTGTGGCAAATACACATATGTACATGTGACCTAAATTGGTAACTGTGTGGACAAGACATATATGTACATGTGACCTCATTCACGTCATAGGTGTGAAGCCTGCGGTCAACACAACTACACCTGTTACCATTGACAGTTTTTGCTGCTGTTTCTTGGACCATAGCTTACATATGTATGTATGTGACAAGTCCAGCCACTGTAGTGAGCTGTGCCCTAGGTCATCTGTCATACACTCACATGCCAGTTGTTATAGAATAGTGTGAGTGTGGGTGTATGCCTGTGGCATATGACAGACATGCCCAAACACAACATAGTCTGTCAATAATAGCCATTCATGGTAGGTATACAACAACCCCGTGTATATGCATACAGACACCTTATTACTTATGTGATACACTGAGGGGTATCAGCATAGCTTTGGGGATGTGGATATCAAACAACAGATGAATTCACATGTGGCTGTCTGTACACATCAGTACCCCTGCTACACGTTGTGTGCTACTACCAATGTGGTACAATCAAGATACTATGTGTAGCAAATGTGGATGACTATGCTGTTGTTGGATCATAGCTTCACAACATGGGTTTGTCAACAGGTATGTGTTTGTATGATACCCTCGTGGAAGATAGGTGTCTAATCCAGGGAATGCTTTGTAGGCCACTGTATGCATCACTAGATGTGGATGTACATATCCCTAGTGTGTCTGTGTGTACCTAGGACGGACACATGCCAAATAGGAGCGGTCACAGGAATGTGTGGTGGTCATTACCACTGGTAACTGATATAGTACAAAACCGGAAAGATTCTAATGCTACTGTGTATCCTACAGCTGTGTGTCAGTTGTCAAGACATCATGTAATGATTGGTTAAAATCAGGCTTTTGAGGTTATGTACACTACCAGAATGCTAACCAATGACCGATATCAACAGTATCACCCACAGCATAGTGTCACACCATGTCATACACACATGTGTACCCAAGTTGTTACATATGTGTAGTGACATGCATATTGGACACCAATAGGAAATATGAAGTATTAACACTGTGTAATACAGGGCATGTCACCCTTCACATGTGCCCACCATGCACATACATGCAAACAGTGCACCTCCACCATGTTCACAAATGTACACCTTGGAATCTGTACAGCACATATCATAGACGTTACATCCACTCAACGACACATGCTGCCAGTACCGCACACATCAGCTAACTGGCACATGTGTGGACAATCCATGTTTAGAATTAACATTGGTGTATAAAATACGAAATTGATAATCATTGCTGTGATGCATCATGCCTGCTCAGATTCACCTACAAGGATATCATTACCCATTACTGTTCACAACATGTTAACATTGCTACACTGCTAGTAGATCACCCTGTGCATCAGCACCATGTTATTCTGTTCCTGCATCAATGTCACAGATGACAGGAGGTGGCACAGTTTCATCATATGCACAGGGTGTGTGATTGTTTTCCAGAGTCCGACAATGACCCATCCAATCAACATGTCTGTGTGTGCGTGTGTGTGTGTGTGTGTGTGTGTGTGTGTGTGTATGTGTGTGTGTGTGAGGGACAACAGTACAGTATGGGTCAGTGTTGATGTGATGTGTGTGTATGTGTTAGCCCTACGTGTTGGTAGTATGTGTGTGTGTCTGCATGCACACAGTACCCCCTTTGTGGCTGCCAAATATGGGAGTTTGTGGGACAGCCACAGACTGTACATGCCAGGCTATACAGATCACTGTCTCCGGCCATGGAGACAGTACCTGTGCCTGCCAGGGGTGACATGGACTGTATTGGGTACTAAGCCAGACTGAGTACTATCATCAGAGGCAGAGGGATGTTGACTGAACCCATGTCCCTGCTGGGACTGGCCAGAGCCACGTACATGTGGTCGTCTCAGACGGTCTACCAACAGCACAGCCACAACATTGCTGCAGCTGGTACTGGCACTACGGGTGTCATCCACAACGGCTGCCAGCTGAGGATGTTGCTGGCATACGTCCATATCGACGTCCCAACCATCCTGCACTGTCCTGGCACATGGACATAACATTGCGGAGGACATCTAGTGTCTCCCCCCAACGTCTATCAATGACTTCGGTGTATTACGGATGGCACCAGCAAGGTTATTGATACTGTCATTGATTGTGGTGTTATGAGCCCTCTGCACCCTTAGTCCCTGCCTGGTGTACCGTTCCATATGTGTCTGTGCTTGCATCACAGCATGGAACATACCTGAGGTTGTGAGACCTGTGCGGGCATGCCTGCCAGGGGCATTATGGCCAGCGATGCTCCCACGAGAACCCTTGGACATATGCCTATGTGGTACCGTTCCGTGAGTCTGGGCATGGCTGCTGTGTGGGGTTGTATGTGCCATGGATACCACACTTTCCTGGTCAATGCCTACTGTATGTTGTTCCTCACCTAAGGCCATTGGTGTTGAGGGATGTAATGGCAATATGTATGTCCGCATAGATGGGCTGGAAAGCTGTGTACTGTCGATTGTTGGACCACCGGCAGACCCTGTCAAACATGCCTGTGCCACTACACATGTATCATCATGGTCACTATTAGTGGTGGTGACCTCAGGTTCTCCGCTGCACCCATCCAACATTACCTCAGCACCTGTGAGAGGGAGACAGGAAGCACATTTTACCATCTGTACAGGATGTTAGCACACATGCACACATGTGCACATGAACACATGCATACATGCATACATGAACACATGCACACATGATCACATGAACACATGCACACATGCACACATGAACACATGCACACATGCCCACATGAACACATACACACATGCACACATGAACACATGCACACATGAACACATGCACACATGCACACTAATACACTACACATTCAAGTTGACACACACACACCAACAGCAATATGGAACATAGTCGTTAGTGGTTGATGGTGGAGTACAGTATCACAAGCTAAAGAGTCCTCTCACACGTGTCAGCATGCAGAATGTGTGTTGCTCAACAGCATGCAGTGCGTGTGTAGAGAGTCCTTGTAGTTAACAGTATATGTCATTGATGCATGTGTGTTGTTCACTGATTGGGATCACCCTGGTAGACAATGTGTACATGGACACAACATTGCACTGCAAGTCTGAAACACTTTCCAATGTCATGTGCACCATCACTCATAGGTGTACAAACCATGTCCAGATGCATACAACTGTCAGGTGGCTAACAATGAATGCTATGTGTTGTACTGCAGGTACTGTAACTGGATGTAGTGTAGTACCATGAGCCATCATCAGGCAGCATCATGTGGTCACTCAAGGACACTGATGCATGTCACACTGGCAGTTATTTTGCTGTACTTGACCTGCACCACTTAGGCTACATTAAACAGTTCACAGACAGTTGTTGCATGGGCATGTCAGGTGTTCAATAGGGATCATTGCCTAACAGGACTGTGCTGTGTGTTGACGCATGTCACACTGCCCCATGATAGGCCGCTACCCCCAGGTATAGTATGTGTGCTGTGTTGATGACATATGGGATACTGGAGTGCAACCTTACAGCAGGTGTCTACATATGTGTATCATATTAACACATACTGCATATGATAAAGTGGTGTATGTTGTGTGCATGTGTATTGACTATGCCTATGCAATGTCCACTAGAGTGTACCCCACTTATTTGTGATGCTCTGTGTGTTGCATGTGTATGAGTCAGCTACTCATGTCACTGGGAAGTGCATAGTCATACAGAGAACATGCAGAGCATGCACTATGTGTATGTGTTTAACATGTGTATATGGCCTACAACTCTCCTATGACATGCACATGTTATATGCTATATTGACTGTAACCCACTCACCAGCACGGGTCTCCTGTCTTGCTATCACACCAGAGGGACCTTCAAGGATATGAGACAGTATGTCAGTGTCAACAACTATGGCATTGCTGCTGTAAGTCTTCAATTATACAGTAGTACATTGGTTGACAGTCACAGGCATACAGATAATGTCCCGAATTATCAGTATTGCATGACACCAGGCTCCACATATTCTGCATACACAGTACACATCTGATTAATGCATATTATAACACTTGGGATAACAGTGGTCTATGGATATGCCATGTTACCTGCACGCTCATTGTTACTGTGCTGGGTCACTCCGGCCTCCATGATGACACAGGTGTGTTGCACCTGTTGGCCAGGAGCCACCTCACTGAGGAGCAGCTCTTCCACTCTGGTGAGGGGAGGAAGTGTAGCAGCATCACCACCTGTGGCAAGCTGTTGTCTGTGGACATCAGAGGCATGCTGCCGGACATGTCTGATTAAATCACTGCAGTGATGGCGTACCTGCTCATAAGTACGGTTATGCATGCCTACATCATTCACCTGACGAACAACATCCTGCCACAGTGCAGTGCAACCATGCTGGCTCTGGCAGGATCTTGAAAACAGTAGATTATAATGTGGGATGAGTGCATCTCTGATAACTTCCTCCTCCTCAGGGGTCTAGGATGGCTTTCTGTTGTATGCCATAACCCTGGAAGACAATTAAATTAATTGTGAAAAAGCCATGTTGCACACTCAACATTTTAATGTACAGACATCATTGAAATGCAATATATAGCAACCTACTGGCTGTCAGCAGATATCACACGTTTAATAACACATATGACTGCTAAGACCACAACTGCCTGACAGTGCCTGGCACATGCTATATACCAAACCATGTTCTGCACAACCACAAAGTGAAACCAGTATGTCGGACTATACAAGAGTACATGGCACACTGTATGTGACACAATGCAACACCTAGCCACAGGAGATGTATATGAAGCTAATGCATACAGACATTTGTCATCCATTTAAATCTATGTACAGTATGGTTATGGTACTAGCAGTACACCACACTACTTGTTGATAGCAAACCCTTCAGTAACATATGTGCACATTCACCACTATTGGTGGCATACTGCTGTACTACACTATACATGTTGGTAGATAAGCACCTATATCCTGTGACACACATACCACCAAGGCCATGTTACAGGCATACCCACACACACATCAGACATACCTACAAGACACAAGGGTATGGCAACCCAGATTACAGTTACCTGTGTACTATACATTACTGTGTGTCAGCACATACATAACCTCATGCCTGAGGTATGTGATGTGTGAAGACTACAGGTAACAAACAAAAGTGTGTTACCAAGCCATGTGGATATAAACCATACTGTGCAGTTGAGGCATACATCCTCAGGTAGTACTACAGTCCATACGTGACTTGTATTCACTAATGTTAACAATCAATAAGCATACATGTACTGCTTTAGCCTACAAAGGCACACTCGATTCTACAACATGGGACTACGTCACAATGTATGCCATACTGATTTCCCTGCCTGGCAATAGCATATGGACCTTTTGATGGGATTAGAGCTACAACACTACATACCATGATATACACAGGTTCCCACTAGGCTATCACACATATACACATCATTGACACATTCACATACACATTCTCCATCACACACAGTCAACCTCACATAGCATGTGTTGCAACAGGTACATGCGTGTGTGTATCGTGTCCTAGGTAGCTGATAGGCTGTTATCCATAGGGCCTATGGAAGTCTAGACATATGGTACCCTGCACTACAACACACATGTAATATAGGTTCCTGTGCCCCCTGTCATGCAGAGCCACAGGGGTGATTACTGGGTTGTGTTTCCTATCTCACATGCAATCATCATGGTTATTGATGGCAACTGCTAATGAGGACCTTCATATGCTGTTGATAGGTAGTTGGTTTCACAGTATGGTATGTGTCTGTGATTATGATGTGCCAGTTGAGCATGTTTTGCTTTTTACATTACAAGGTGTTGATCAGTAGAGTGTGTATCTTGTCTGGTGTTCCATCTGTTTACATGGAGCATGTCCAACACCTGTGGGTTTGCCATAGCTTTGTATGTTGTGCAGGGGTAGCCTCTGGCTAGGCGGTATGTGACACAGTGGAGCTGTGGTTTTGTAAGACAGTCAGCATAGGGCATCTGTTGGAATCCAGTAATACACTTTGTGAGGTATGTGTCTAGCATATACTGTTGCTGTGTATGTCTTATGAGGTACATACCAACAAGGACATTGTACTCTATGATGGGTGTTATGACTGATGAGTGGAGTGGAACCCTGACCTCTGTTTCCATGGATGACACACATTTACTGATGACATGTGGACTGTACTAGGTTTACATGACCAGTGTGGCACAGAGATCATCATTAGGGGCACTACTATGTCCTGTAGTCTCTTATCGCACCTTCGGTGTTGAGTACACTACCACCTATGTGTTAGTTCATGGGTACAGGGCTTTTAACAACAGGGATGGCAATACATGTACAACATTCAGCTGGAGCGTACATTTCAACATCCACAGGTGTACACATTGATATGCATATCAGCACATATACAGTCCACCTTTCATGATGGGAATATCAATTATGCAAAGGTTGAGGAGGATAGATTTATGTAATGATATTGCACAGTCTTGTGCAGAATGCATGGAAGGTGTTCTCAGCCCATATATGTTTAGCAGGACCCCATATCTGGGAGATTATATACCTAACAAAGATTACCCACAGCATTTGAACAACATATGTCATATGCCAGCACTGTATGCTGTCTTGTTTGACACACACTACAACCTATATATATATATATATATATATATATATATATATATATATATATATACACACACACATAACAACCTGCACAAACATATAAATGTCCGCCCTTCACAAACAGTTGCAGTATGTCCCTTGCTCTATGCACATGTTCAGATGCTCATAAATCAGACACACATGTATCTCGACATATGTGTGTGTCATACAGACACAAGGTCCACACTGTTGTAAGTCCATACACCTCACGGATGACCTGTTGTGCCTTGCTACAACATGGACAGTTGTCACATGTGTGCATACAGTAATAGTACAAGGGTATATATAACTGCAAATAATACATTACTATGCTAGCCTGCTACAGTGGTTGCCAATGCTAATCTACACATTATGTGACTATCATGTATGTCTTACTCTGTGACATCCAAGTTTATCTAGGTGTTTGCAATACTCCCCAAAACTGCCATTAAATGCAGTACTGTACAGACCATAGATAACATGTTCAGATGTTTGACATGTACTGCTGAGCTACAAATGTCACAGTTATGTCTCACTGCACACAGCTACCCAACAATTTCTCCATGGCAATACTTATGCATGGCATCAGTGCATACATACCTACTGCTGCCACATATGCATGTATCAGAGGATCAACAGTACTAACCATAACCATCTACTACCTGCCGGTAACTACAAACTGTTACATACCTGTATGGCCCTTCCAGGTCCGTCTGTGTATGTTTTTTTTTTTTGGTACAGAAACGTACTGTTGGTTTTTTTTTTTTTTTTCTGCTTGGGGTTGTTCACTATGTGGAACTTGCAATGTAATGATTGCATGAGGGGATAGCAAATACTATCTACTTTTATAGGTATCTGCACATGTGCATGTGATGCCCTCTGCACCAATTGTTGCCCAGCATTTGGGAAATGCATACAGCATGCTGAGTGGTAATTGCAGTACTCACTATCATAGTAACCCAATGCTATAAATTGCTAAGGTATGTAGGTGTAGCCCTTTCAGATATCCAGAGTGGGGCCCATGCTTGTTTGCTGTGGAGACTGTTGTGTAAGTCAGAAGGTTGGTATACATCTTATAAATGAAAATAGAGGTGTAGACAGTGATGTACATGTTGTACTCAGACCTGACTGTTGCCACTTCCAATACTGAGCTATCAGTGTAGAGTTTTACTCACCACTACAAATGCTTACACAACATTTATGTGACTATACTGGGAATATTAATGTACTGACTTCTGCAGGGTTTATGTTTTTTACTGTTGACATTAGCACAGGGTTTGCACTACAACTGGACAATTCCTGCACTGAGTATGCCTACCTACACACTTGGTAGACCCTAAACGCAAAAGTATATTTTAATTATGGTGGAGGCTTACATTACTGAGAGCATTATGCATTAATGTGTGAATATTATCTTACTGGACTTGCAGGATTGGTGTATACCTGTGGGTTTATCAGGGCAGGCTGTCTGTCTGCATGGTTCCCATCTGTGAACCTACCCAGATGGTAACCAGAGGTTACACTGTCATTATTTGTCTGTACAACTCACAGGTGTTTTCAGCACTGTTACAATGGCATTGTTAGAGTCAGTTGCTACCAGTACATGGTTACATCCATTGGTATTTCTGTGTTATACTCCTACATAAGGGTATGCTTGGTGAGGTCCTAAGAAAGCTATTTGCAGAGTATGTGACAGCAGTATAGCCTATATGCCCGTGTATTTGGGCCTCTGCCAGGCCTATGGAACAGTCAGATACATCTTTGCATGGTGTCATGGATAGGTAGTTAAAAGTGAGGGACACCTTACACATAATAGGAACTGTAGATGTATACTTCAGTGAAGCAGTGCATATGGATTAGTACTCCTTTCATGACATACGAGCAGTGTCTACTGTTATTATTGTCAGTATTCATTGTGTAATAGCCCACCTTTCTGACTGACATCAATACTTTTCTGAGGGATTCTGAGGGACACAGCTAAAATATGTTTCACAATCAGGGACATCCCTGGAAAGTTGACTGAGTTAGGAGGTATGGCCTCTGCCCTACTCAGATATGCCAGTGTTTGTGCTGCTATGATACTGTGTGTGGGTTGTAAAGTGCCTCTGCAACATTATTTTCTGCTTGATTGGCTGCTTCCCACATCACACTCATGTAATGCAATCCCACAACAATTGCTGGTAAAGATCCACAGAACAGGCTTTGTGTTATGGCCTTACTATTTTTCCTTTACATTCACTCATTGTAATGCATGATATATTTTTTGCAGCACCAAGTTATTGTATATCTGTTGTGGCTTAGTGGTACTTCATGCAGTCTTATGTGTCCAAGGTCTGGGGTTCGAGACTGACAAAGGTATTTTATTTTGCTGCTGAGCAGAACAAGGGCCCTGACCTAGAGTGACTAAGTCACTTTTAAGCAGTTGTAATCGGGTTTGCTTGGGTTTGTGTAATGCTTAGCAATGCTAAGCTTAGCGCACACATGCGCACACTCGCTTAAACCCGCTTACTACTGCTTAAAAGTGCTTACTCTCACTAACCCCCAAGCTAATTTCTTTAAAAGAAAAGAAAATATGGAGATAGGGAAGTGGTGAAAAAGGGGGCACAAAGAGGGAAAGACAGTAGTAAAACAAGCTGCGGATGTGTAGGACAGGTGTAGGGAGAGTCCATAGCTGCCCATTTCTTTACCAGCAACAGCTGTGCATATGTTGCAAATTTGGAGTGAAATTTTAAACCTTCCACCCCTGAGAGAGGGGTGAGGACAACAAAGTCTGTTGTACTGCCAATTATAATTATCAGTTTACATGTCCAGCAGACATGTGTGCGAAATGGGCAGCTATGTATGGTGCGTATTTTTTTGCGGGTACAGATTGCCTTTTTTTTTTTTTTCAGGGGAGAGTGGAAAGTGAGGTAGAGGAAGTAGGTATATTTGGGGAGGTAGGTTGGGTAGGTAAACAGACAAGACAAACAAGATGCATACAGGGGCGGAGTATGACACATGGAGTGTATGAACACAATTGACGGGGACGGATGTTTGGAAATCGCAAGCCCATGAGCCCACAGATGGTAACAGTGGGACTGAGATCCCCACCCATGGGCAGTCACCACTGGATCTTCACAGACCCGAGGGTTGCTGTGCTGGGGGCTGTGTAGGAGGGGCAGGCTCACCCGCCTGTCGCGCCACTCTCACCTCGAGCTGGCATAGGGGATCAGAGCCTAAACGCTGGATCTCCCTATGCACCACAACCCTGATCCTTTGGAGGGTGACAGGAGGCCCTTCTCCATCCATGCTTGCAAGGGGGGGAGCCCCATCCCCTGCAGCACTTCCACCTGAAGGTGGCACAGGACCAATGGAGGAGGGTGGCCCGGGCTGGGCACCAGACCTGCTGGTCCCAGGTGCAACTGCCAGCTGAGGAGGGACAGCTGGGTCCTCTGGGAATGGCCTTCCCATACGTTCTGTGATTAGGTGTGTTTAATTACAACATAGACAACAGCATTCCAAGTTAGTTGTAACAACATGCAGTAATATTCCCACTAACCCAACACACCAGGGTTACAACAGTTGAACAGCAAGCATAACACATGCATGTATTGAATGACAGTGGACATTACAACAGCATGCAGGAATGATTGGTAGCAAAAGGGCACCAAGAGTGTGGTGTTTTAACAGGGGACATGCATCAAAGTAAATACAGATTTTATATAACAATAGGACATATGTCCCAACAAATGTTATGAGATTAGACATACCCACTGAGGTGTGGAATTGCATTGTTTATGCACATGGAGTAGGGTGTAAAAAGAAACCTCCAGTAACATCTTATTAGTACTTTAACTGTACACTACATTCCTATTGACTGCAGGTGTATATCCTCTACATGTATTATTACACTAGGCAACATGCATTTGGTTGTGTTATGGGTTTGGCTAATTCACTATATACCTGACCTATATCTGACATAGTAACTGTCCAAGATGCAGATGTTACTGCTACATACTTGTATTAAATTTACTTGTTTGTGTATCTGCACATCTGGATGTGTTCACTTGCCTTTTTCACTTGTTTTCTACACAACCCTACTTTTCAGGTAGCACACTAACATTTCTGGGGAACACCTTGACAGGCTACTCATGTGCCAGATTTACCTATGCATGTCAGCCATTTCACAACTGTTGAGGACTGTTACATACTTCACAGCTACTGGCACTTCCTTCATCCACTTTATATGGGACTGCACTACAGGGGGTTCTCAGCACTTAATACAACAGTAACATTTCTTCTCTGCAAGGGTACAACAACATTTCTGAGTAACTGGCACATACACATTGCAAGTATTATACCTTTCTTATTTACATTAAAACTCTTTTCTACAGGCTCTCTTCTTTATTTGACATTACACTGCATATAGTAGACCTATTCAGGACATATTATACCTTTATTGATAGGTTACAAGACTATTTTTCAGGCTCACTCACTTTTTTCCATGGCAGTGCATGCAGAGATAGTATTCCAGACATGTTTTTGCTTTATTCATGGGTTACTACACTCTATTCCTGACTATCTGACTTATGATATGTAAAAGTACATGTAGAGGATTTATTCAGGGAATGAATGTTTTATGCTTCACAGCCACTGCCACTTCCTTCATCCACTTCCTATGGGACTGCACAACTATGGATTGACAGCACCTAATACAACAGTACTATTTTTTATTGCAAGGGTACAACAACATTTCAAAGCAAGTGACACAGACACAGTACAAGTTTTATACCTTTATTAATTACATTGAACACTCTTTTCGACAGGCTCTCTCCTGTACTTGATATTACAGTGCATACGGAAGACATATTCAGGACATATTATACCTTTCTTGATAGGTTACAACACTCTTTTTCAGGCCTGCTCACTCATATGTTATGACAGTACATGCAAGGATAGTATTCCAGACTTATTTAACCTTGATTGGTGGGTTAGTACACTCTATTTCTGGCTCACTGATGTTTGTGATATAACACTACATGCAGAGGATTTATTCAGGACATTTTATTGCTGTATTATTGGGCTGAAAAACTTTTGTCATGCTCACTCACATATATCATGTAACAATACATGCAGAATATTTACTAACCTGCCTGGTGGCACAGCCTTAGCTACCTATCTGCATAGGCTTGCTGATTCATAGCATGAGCACCTGCAGCTGTGGAGTAAATAAAGGGATATTGAGACACACCTATCCATTATTTAGACTATATTAGCGTCTTACATACTGCATTCCATGGCTACCTACTTAGTAGTGGGGCATCATGCATTTGACAGGCCTCCTGGATCCACTGGTTCAGAAGGTCCTGCTTCTGCCTCTTCAGGTCTGCATGGTGGTGACGGACCTGCTCACCAGTCCGAGGGTTGTCTGTGGCACTGGTGAGTTCATGAGCCAACCAGTTCCAAGCCTCTGCTTTATACTCCATTCCTTGGAACTGGCCCTGCAGGAGTCGAGTCTCATGCCGATGGACTAGGAGCCAAACCATGTATCTTGACGATGCCCCAGCGCTATGCTCGAAAGCATGTACCCTCTCCAGCACCAGACATTCTCAATGCAGATGGGAGCTACAATCAGTTATGGCTAGTATTCCCGTCTATGCAACTTAAATATGCTGCATTTCCCGCACTTTTCTGTGATTGGCCATTTTTGAATATTGTTGGCTGACTGCAGACCTGCTTAGCTATGGTTAATCTAGCATTTATTACTATATATATGTTAACAGTGGATGTTTTTCCTAAGCTGTTGTGGCTTAGTGGTTCAGTACTTTGATTATGGTGCACAGTGTCCTGGGTTCAAACCTTATCATTGCTTTTTATTTTACTACTGTCCAGACAGATTAGGGGGTGTGGCTGTGTTTAAGCAACTTTGCTCTTCGTTGCTTCACATTTCCCGACGGTGCGCTGGTTGGCGCGGCGCGCACCTCCACGCAAATCGATTATGCTGGGTAAAACACGATTTAGCTATGGGCAAGTACTTTGTGCTGAGTAAAGTGCGAGTTAGGTATGGGCAACTATATTGCGTTGGGTTAAGTGTTGCTTAACTGCGGGCAATTATATGTCAGGATCCTTTATAAATATACATTTTGTTCACTGATACATAAGCCATTCCGATGCTTTTTAGTAAAAGTTTAATCATATAGATCAGGAATTATTTCATATATTAATTTGGAACATAAAATAGGAAGGGGAGTGGTGGGATTCGAATCGTGAATGTCTCCTCTTTGTGCGAACGCTCTACCACTATGCTATTACTATTTGGCATAATTTGCATAAACATTCCTTATTATGCTCTTCTATGTCATGATTGCTAACTGCAGCTAAGCGATGGGTACACCCGCGCACACACGCGCAAATACAGGCAGCTATATTGAGAATTAGAAAAAAATGATTAATGTTTTACTTTTTATAACTGTGCTGGGGGTTTACAATGTCAGGGAGTGTGGTGTTGGGTACATGGACATTTGAGCGGACTCGCTCTTGTGTGTTGACATTTTGTTTTTTCACAAACTTGCAGGGGCATAGACCTTTACACTGCTCGGCAGTCGGACATGCCCCCTGCTTGCCTGCACGGTCCGTGTTGGACTTGGGGTTGAGTCAGCATGCCCTCATGAATATTCATGGCACGCTGACGTCATACCGTTCAACTGCAGCCTCCGAGTAAGACTTATTTAGTCTTACATGGAGGATTTGTGAATCTGGGGGCTTAAGAAAGCTGAAGTAAAAGCACAAATACTCTTCCCTGCTAGATTAAAAGTCACACTTCCAGATGGTAAGAAAATCTTTAATAATATTGAAGAAGCAACAGAATTTGTCAAAAGACATAACTTACTACACAGAATTGAAGATATGGAACTTTCTACTCCAAGCCTAAAGAGGCAAGCTACTAATGGCAAAATAACAGCAAATGATAAGTCCTCAAAAAAACTTAAAGGGAAGTAAAGCATAAGTTTCTAATTTCCAGAGGTTATTCTCCCTTGGAATAGGACAGATAGTGCAAATATGAGGTAAGATTTTAAAATAAATATTTACAACTATATATAACTAATTCTTCTTCCTCCTTTTATAGTAATTACTCTTATTATTATTATATAGATAATTATATTCTGACATTTCTCCTTCCTCTGCTATGAGGTTTTTATTCCCTATATAGATTACAATATAAATAAAAGCAAATGGCTTATAAGCACATAAGATATTGTCATAATCTTACAAGATCATGATTTAATGTCTTTTTTAAATTAGTGGTGTGCGGAGTGCCATTAGAATAATATTAAGCTTTCATTTAGAAATAGTTTGTGTCTTTGTTCTGTAACCTTAATGCATTAAATAGAGTTGCAGTAGCTTTAAATGCTGGAACGGGGATTGTGGACACCTATACAGTCTGTCAGGAAGCTTTGTGGGCTTTAGATTGATTAAATTTTCTTTGTATGTATTAAAGTAATTATGATGGATATTTTGGGGAGAGAGAGCACTTTCAAGAGAAGTGCAGTCTGTGGTTTTAAAAAAAAGATTAATAGCTGCATAGTGCTACCCTGTTTAACCTGTTTTTTTTTTTATTTTACATGCTTTTTTGCAACTCACGAGTGCACAATAGCTAGGAAAGCCAAAAATAACTGAAAAAATGTTATACCTACCTCGTGTATGCAGTTCATTTTTGAATACAAAGCTTCGAGAGAACTAAATCACGAGCTGTTCATTGATCCATAGTTTTGAGACTGGCGCTCTTTGTAAAAACTTCTAGTGATGACGTAATTTTTCTCTGATCCCTGGTCGCACATAAGAAACAACTGCGACAGGCGATAAGGACGCAGCAAGGAAGTTTTGCAGCTTGGATATTTAAAATACTCTTCAAAGTAGTTCTTTGACTGTAAGTTTATAATTTCCTAACAAAATGAATGTTTACTAGTTCTTCTTGATGCCGGAGACTAGATTTAATAACATATATGCTGGAAACTGTTGTAGTTGCAGTTTAATTCAGTATTCTAGGCACAACTATCACTCATCGCTTCCTAGCATTGTTTTGAATTGTTTTGTTTTCTAAATCTATTGACAGTGTGAGATACATGTTTAGTTATAAGGTGAACTATGGTTAATTGTATGTAGAAATAAAATAACTTACAAATGAAGAGCAAATTACACATGAAGAGAAAATTAACATTTCTCTGTACATAACACAGACACTTTAGCTATAATGCAGCTTCACTAGATATTTAATGTAAGGTAAATACAGCTGACTGAAAGGAAAGTTGGAAAACATTGAAATAGAGCATTCCTGTATAAGTTACAGATAGTTTTTTTTAAAAAAGGTGAAGGTGTAATATTGTCGCATGTTAATAAGCTGAGGTAAATACAGTTATCTGATATATAAGCATCTAAATGTTTTAAATAAAAAATAAACTGTAAGGAGAACATTATTGATATTTCTCCATAAGTCACTTTTGGAGAACCATACTTGAGAGTTCCTTCACATATGTGTTATATATCTCATCCCCAAGAATCCTAGTTTAAACATATCTCTTTTCATGTGAGCACTGATACATTAGGAACGTTATTTGGATACTAGGATATTGCTTATTATTTTCAAGGGTACTTCGCATTCAGGCATTCCTAAAATATAGAATGATGTGGTAAAGTAAGTTGATTGCATAGCTCACATAGTACTAATAATGGATTTTAAGCAAGTACATAATATAATAGTAAGTGTTGAATAAACAAAAACAAAAAGCTGTTTTGGGAATAACACATATCCAGTTACTTTAAAAGCAGCAAACACTTGTACTATCTAATCATTATATTAAAGATGTCATCATATAATTAATAACTAATATAGGCAATGTTGATTTGTTCTCTTGCTAATAGCAGTGATATTGACAACAATGAGGACTTGAATGAATACACTTCTGAAATAGCAATATTAGAATGTTGCATAAATGGTTTATTATTGGAACAAAAGGGGATGAATGAGACGGAGAAGGGTGTTTGAATAAAGTATGTTTACTACATTAAATAAACTTAAAATGCTCATAATAGTTTAAAAATACAGATTTCAAAATATTGGTCATACTTTGCTTAGATCATACACATATAGCCCATAAAGAAAATGTATAGAAGGAATAGTTGAGAGGAGAATGGGTGGTAGAAGAAGAATGGAGACGGTTTTTATGCCTTAAATATATAAATATATATTTAATACTTAGTATAATTTTAAATCATATACTTAAACTGGATGTGCACTCTTTATACATAGTTTAATCTGTATTAGGAAAATAATATCTTTTTTCATCTTAATGAAAGATTCTGATCTCTTATATTGCTTTTGAAGTCAAGCTTATATATGCTGGTTTATGAGAGCATAATCCTGTTACTCTAGCATAGAGATGTTTGTCAAACATGAATATTTATTGCATGACTATTCTATTTGTAATTTGGAAAATACTTAATATTCTATCATATGTCTTGAGATGTTTTTGCGCTGTAATAACTAAATATAATGCTACATAATATTGAATAAGTTTAACTGTATACCTAATTATTAGAGGGCAGAAGCAACAATATACATGTTGACTGGTTGTAGGACTGTTAGTGGTGGTGGCTAAGATGATGCTTTCATCAAGCCAGGAAATTAGGTTTCCATGTTTAGTTTTGTATATAGTTATATATGTTAAGATTTTCTTATTCATTTCTATTTACCTGCTCATAACTAAATTCAATAGATATATTTGTATCATTCTAAATGTTCTCTTATAAATATATGTCTTTAAATGTCAATGGCCTTAATAATCCTATCAAAAGAGGGAGTATAGTTAGATATTTGAAATTGAATAAAGTAAATATAGTTTTTTTACAGAAAACACATATTGTTGGCAGGGATATAGATAAATTATCTTGTAATGGTTATATGGTCCTTGTAGAATCCCACTATCAAACCAAGAGAAGAGGCACAATGATACTATGGAGAAAAACATTACCAATGCCTAAAGTCATTGATACTTACTCAGACAAGAATGGCATGTTATGTCTGGCAGTTCTGGAGATAAACAAAAGATATGTAACTCTTGTAAATTCTTACTAGATACCTGGTTTTGGAGCGGTTACAGCAAGGGATCATTTAGAGTTAATAATTTCCAAATCCAAAGAAGAAATAATACATGCAGGAGATTTCAATTGCCTTCTCACTGAGAAAGATACTACTAAAAATGATAAATTTAGAATTTCCCCCTGCAGCTAAAAAGTTAAAGAATTTTATTAATGTATTATGTCTTAGGGATATATATGATTTAAAAGAAATACACTCGTTAGAATACACCCATTATTTATATAGGTATGGTACACAAACAACAATTGATAAAGTACTAGTTACTAACAATATATTTTCTAAGGTCCAAGAAGTGTTAATTAGTTCATGCCCATTATCAGATCATAATGCCTTATTTTTTAAGGTTAATATCATGCCTAAAGACTTAATAATGTGGCAAAGATTACCTGTCTACATTACTACACTTGATGGATTTAAAGAGTGGCTTCTTGGTGAAATAAAATATTTTTAGACATCAATGATAATAATGAAACTTCAAAGGTTATACTTTGGGATTCACTAAAATCTTATTTATATGGTAAGATCAAAAATTGGTATCTAAACAAAAGAAAACAATGGGAAAATGAATTAATACAAATACAATTAAAAATAGACGGAATAAGGAAAAGTTTAAGCACTAAGGACATAAAAACTAATTCTGAACTTAAAACATTAAATATTAGATATGCAGAAATTGTAAATCATAAAGTGGCAATAAATCTAGAAAAAAATCAAAATTCAATCTTATTCAGTGAACCCCAAAAATGTACATAGGTTGGCAGTCAAAGCAAAAAATTTAGCTAGACTAAGTCATATAAAAGAAATTACTGATAATACAGGAGCTAAGACAAGACATGTAATGGAAGACAAAGAAATTCTGGAGGTCTTCAGAGTGTATTATGAGACGGTAAATAATACAAATAGTGACTCTGCAGACAATATGCTTAAGTGTAATTTTTTGAATGAAAATATCAACAAAAGAGTAACAAAGAAACAAAATGCTAATTTGCTCAAACCAATAACATTAAAAGAAATTAAAGAATGCATTCATAATCTTAAAAACAATAAGGCACCTGGATTAGATGGGATTATAGGAGAAATATATAAGTTGTTTCCAGGGGACACCTTAAAGACTTTAGAGGCAGCTTTTGAAGAATTTAGGAAAAATAAAAATATCTTTCCTTCATGGAAGTATGCTATAATATTTCCCATTCTAAAGCAAGATAAAGACCTTAAATTAATATCATCATATCGACCTATATCCTTGCTAAATGTAGATTATAAAATTTTTACCTCCATACTTACTAAAAGATTGAATCAATCCATCCCCAAAATAATAGCAGATGATCAAACAGGTTTTATTTTGAATAGGAAAGTTCAGGACAATGTCATCAGACTTTTAACCTTAATAGATGTTGCAAATAAAAAAAAAAGAACTATCAATTATTAGTTTAGACATAGAAAAGGCATTTGATTCTTTATCTTGGTCATACCTATTTTAAGTCTTGAAAACATTCAGTTTCTCCACAGATTTCATAGAACTAATAAATAGCTTATATAAAAACTCGTTGTCGTATATTAAGATTGGGGCCTTTTCATCTAACAAAATTCAAATACTAAAAGGAACTAAGCAAGGTTGTCCTCTGTCACCTTTATTTGCATTGTCAGTAGAACCGTTTGCAAATTACATAAGAAATAATAACAACATAAATAGCTTTATTGTTAATTCAAATTATGCTTCTAAAATACAATTATTTGCTGACAATATAATATTAACCATAGGAAATTTAGATTCCTCAATAAGACATATTACAGCAGCTATAGGACATTTTGAGAAACTTTCAGGTTTAAAATTCAACAGCAATAAATCTGAAACATTATAAGTAAATAAAAAAGTAAGTTCTGAATGGAGAAAACACAGTAATTTTAGTTGGGGGAATGACACTCTTATATATCTAGGTATATACATATAAATATATATATATATATATATATATATATATATATATATATATATATATATATATATAACCTAATTGGAAAGAAATTATACAAGTCAATTATAGAAATTTGTTAGATATAATCAAAGAATATATAAACAAATGGAATAAAATGTTCTTTACTTTTGAAGAAACGTTAACATTAATAAAAATGTGTATTCTTCCAAAAATGTTGTTCCTTATTCAAACCATAATTATTAGCCCTCCAAAAAAAATAATAAAACAGCTCAATTCACTTCTAATTAAGTTTTTATGTTTCCCACAAAAACCAAGAATAAAGTATGATTGGCACAATAGAGATATGGAAAAAGGTGGAATTGCATTTCCAAACTTAGAACTCTATGCTGAATCAGTTATAATTCATATCATAAGCAAGTGATTAAGTAACAAGTATACTTCAAGCTGGAAAATTTTACACATGAATATTGTACTATCTAATGAGGATGAAGCAATAAACAATGACATTTTTACTGAAAATAACACATTTTTTTTAGTAGTAAAGGACTCAGTATATAAAGAAAATAAACATGAGAAGTTACCACATTGTGTTAGCTATATACTAAACAATTTTAGGAAAATTATAAACAGAAACTGCATAACAAGACATTTTTCTGTATTAATGTTTCCAATAGCACACACAAAGAATTGTCTAGACTCTTTTAATATGAATAAAATAATGGAAATGAAAGGCAATGGACTAAATTACTGGCATCAGTTCCTAAGTACAAATAATATTAATGACACTACAAGCCTTTTAACAAGGTATAACACAAATCAAGATAATTGGTTAAATATTCAAATTTTCAGGGAACATCTAATAAAGGAATTTAAAATGAGCCTAGTGACTAATATTTTATATAATTTTTATTTTATGTGAATTAAATACATCACAATTTAACATGGGGTTCTCTTTATCTAAGATTTACAAGACATTAAGAGCTGACTTAAAACAGCCTGAAGACTCTTAATGGAGTTATATAGAAAGTATGAACAGATTTAATTTTTCTGAAAGTGATAAATTATTAACACTCAGGTCAATTAATCATACAACATCATCTCCATATTGGAAAATATTTACATGGAAGTTTTTGCACAGAAGTTTCTTTACCCCACATAGAATTGCTATAATGCCAAATCAAACTAGCCATAATTGTTGGAGATGTGATGAGAGTCTCTGTGCTGATTGGGTACACATGTTCCTTGAGTGCAGGGTGATTGTCCCATTTTGGCAGAAATTTAGAGATTTTATGAAGGCTTTGTGGACTGACAAGTGTATAATAACAGATCCACTTTTGTTGTTTAATGCTCCAATGCCAGAGTGTATACCAAAGTCACAAGTGCATCTTCTCTGGTCTCTTTTGGCAATAGCAAGAAAAGTCATCACTTCAAACTGGAAAACCAAAACAATTGTATATTTTGCTGAATTTACATTATTGGCCAAAACAGTATGTAATAGAGAACTTTCAACTCTTGCTTCTAGAATGACAAGAAGGATACATAGGAAGTTATCTTGGATGAAACTAAAAAAGTTATTAGATAAAATGTAATGATTTCAAACAGAGTAGTCTAATGTTATGAGTATTTTTGTATGTAGTTTTAATATTTAGTGTTATGTTTATGTATAATTATCTGCATGATGTAAGAAGTTCATGATTTATG
This sequence comes from Protopterus annectens, assembly GCF_019279795.1. Lineage (NCBI taxonomy): Eukaryota > Metazoa > Chordata > Ceratodontiformes > Protopteridae > Protopterus > Protopterus annectens. The sequence goes on along the minus strand of NC_056746.1, from coordinate 1,023,896,213 downwards.
AAAATTAATAAAAAGAAAGTTTAAAAAAAAGACTAGCCCAGATTATATATTATATAAATAAACAATTTAACAACTTAATTAAGTAAGAAAGAAGAAACATTTGAAACAGAAAATACCATTGCGGAAATTTACTGTAAGAAAGAAAACAGGTACAACAAAAATTAACATGATAAGCGAGGTTTTCCTGGTTATCAGTAGATTCACAGTAATAAGTTTCAATGTAGTTGGAGTTTAGAATGAGACCACAGAAGGCTACTTTATGTATTAACACATGGCAGTAATAATAGTGTCATTACAGTAAAGCAGTGATTTCAGTGCACAATTTAATGTAAAATTAAGGCAGAATGTTATTTTAGGTAGTAGTTTCTCAGTAAGCTTTGAAATGCATAGAATGTTAGCAGACAGAATATCTGTTTTTAAATTAAAGAATCACATGATTAGACCAGTTTTGCCTTTTCAGTATAACATTTTTTTAATTAAACATCTCCAGCAAAATTGATCATTGCCAGCAGAAATTGTAGCAAGTGATTTCTGCAAATCTACTTTTATTTAATGTGTGTTATAGTATGGCAAGACTTAGGCAGGATCTGCTTTCTCATCACGTGCATCCATTGAAAAGATGCAGACATGCATACCAGTTTCTGAGTAATGTTTTCCCATGACAACCATAGCTCTGAATATTCTGTTTTCCAGACACTTTTCAAGAAATGTCAGAAATACCTGTAAGTAAAATGACACAGACAGAATCAACTGCATGCTGACATATGGTGTGTGCACAGCCAACTGTTCCCAGGTGTGTTCACATATTTGTACAGGTTATCAGGAGAGCTAGACTTTTACCATGAGTGAGTCAAGAATTAGTGAATGTAAGGCAATGACAGAATAAATAGCACACAGCATATTCAGTAAACAGACTGGCGCCACAAGCCTGAGCAATACAAATGTTCAGTGACAGGTGTCATAAAATATATGTTATACTATAGGTTATCAGTTTGCTGAATTTAATCAGCAAGGAATCATATCTAGTAGCTTCTCATCCTTGTGTGTTGACCACTAGCATCATACTTCCTTGAAGTCAGAGTACACCACTAAATCAAATTATTATAAAGAGATGTCTTGCAGAAAAAAAGCCAGCTAAAATAATTATATTAGCCCATTGCCACTTTGATTTTCAAATTCTTAAAATGACATTGTTGCTGTGTTTGCAGCTTACAGTATTTTTGGCATCCACAATGACTGCCAAACATTTGAAGAACTTGTCCTGACAAGGTGACTTTGTCTAATAAAAAAGTTGGGAAAGGATTTGTATAGGAAGTGCATAATGAGTAATAGATCCTTATTCAAATGTAAACAGTCTGTAGGGAATGTCAGTGTAGTTCTGCAGTTTGGGGGATTACAGAATGTGGGGAAGATGAGGTCCTTTATTTATTTTTTTTTATTTTATTTACATTTTCATTTGCTAACCAGAGTATACTTTTTAGATTCACCCTGAGTTTAAACAACCAATTTAATTCTGAAAATACTCAGTAAAAAAAGAAAGAAAGAAAAGATGTATCATGATACATAAGGGTTATACTGTGAAACGCCAAGAGCAAGTCCACAGACATCAGAAATGGCAAAAATAATATCCAAAACACAGAAAGAAGAAAAAGTTAGCTACATGGATTGTTTTATACAGGGGCAAGCCCCCCCCCCCCACAACCCTGAACTTATATATCAACTCTACAGTCACACCAATTGAAAGAAAGGAAAAACTTAGAAATTGCACTGGCAATGATTTCCTGTGAAAAAAGAGTGAATGGCATTTTGTGTTCCTCAGTATCTTGTACTTTGGGCAACTGACAATCAGGGAATTTCATTGTGGCCACCTGTAGACATACTTGCAGTAAGACATACCCCGAGATTCATGAAGCTTGCGCCAGGTGCAGGCGTAGCATCGGCATTCCAACACCAAATATGGCCAGCGAGCGATCTAGGTATGAGCTGTATCCACATGCACTACCTGCATACATTACACCCTCACAGCTCCCGGCTCCTGTATGCTAATTACCCCATGTGCAGCAGTGTAGCATGTAAATGAAGGTATGTAGTAATCCAGGAAGTGGTGCAGGCATAATGTAAGCATGCAGAAATGTAAACCTTAAAAAATGGTTTACATTTTTGCAAACATAAAATCGGAGCCATGGCAGCCAACCAAACACATGCATTATATTGTTAATATATGCTAATGACTAAATATATAGCCATTGGTATAAAAAAATGTACAAAATATAAAAAGAACATTTAATTTTTTTTTCGCACTATCGCGAAGTGTAAACACAGGGCAGTGGCGCGCAAACGGGATCGTAAGGAAAATTGAAAAATTTAGAATAAAACTGCAATGTAACACATATTATGATTTCCCCATAATAGTCAATGGCAAGCATGCTACACCACACCATGGTGCAATGGTTGCTAAGGGGCTGTGACAGTGTTATGCACGGTAGCTAGGAATTAGTAGGCAATGCCATGCAAGTTAGAGGAGTAATAGTGAATCACAGATTCCCTGCTGGTGTAAGGATGCACCTCACAGTGTAGCGTTATAACAACGAGGTGTGCCCTTGAGATAAAGATGACATCAAGAGGGGGTTGTGTCACCTTTGCTGTAAGCACATTAGAGCATTGCTAATCTGGTTTGCCCGTAGCTAAGCAAAGCTGCAGGAAAGGGGTGTGTTGAGCTGGCTTTAGCTTTGCTTAGCTGAGAGCACACAAGGTAATCGAATATGCATGTGAATGGAGAGTAAAACGCACTTAAACTCGGTAAATGGGTTTGCGCGGTGCGCACTGGAGCTGAAACAAAAAGGATATAGGAAAAAAATAAGGAAATGCTGCAGCAGGGAAATTGGAGTACAAATGACTAATTAACACCTAGGAACCTACAGTGGGCCATTGACAACAGTTAACAAGGCAGCAAGCAGCTACCTACAGAACAGGAAAGGGGAGGGGCTGTACTGCAAAGAAAACAGTAAAGTGTCACAGTAGAACAAAGCAGAATTGCATTATATCAGCTACAGGACACATTTTGCAACACACGACTGGGTAGGGAAAGTACAAAACTAGAAAGACGGCAGGTGGATGCATGCCTGACAATTGGATGAGATCCAGGTTTAAAAGTGAATTAAAGAGCAACAGATTAATAAAGGCAGGCAAGCATAACTCCACACTAAAGGCCCCACACTTGCAATACTCACTGTAAAACCCATAATTAAGATACCCTGCAGCTGGAATTGCTCATACACACCCAATGACATCAGCAGCATCCATAGCGCAATAGTATAAAGTGTGAAAGCACCTCACACACACTTGTTTATTCCCATACAGTATGCATCATTGGTGTATACAGATGGGAAACTTTTAATATGTACACGTTAGGGGCTGCCATAGCTTTGATCCATCAGCATGTGTTGGAGACTGAAGGTGGTGTGGAGGATTATGCTGACAACCACATCAGGTACCAGAGGAGAAGATTGTTCAGTCCCAGGGTAACCTACCAGGGGCTACATGATCTGGAGATTGTAGAGCGTTACATGGTGGACAGGGACACCCTACAGCAACTTGAGAAGCTGTGCCGGCCATGCCTCAGAGCCAGAAGAAACAGAGGGGGAACCCATCCCAGTAGATGCAAAGGTATATGTAAGCCTGAGAATACTAGCTACAGGTACCTTTCAAAGGCCAACTGGGGATATCATGGGGATCTCACAGGCATCAGCTTCCAGAGTACTTCACCAGTTCCTGGATGCCATGTTACCACATGCCAATGAGCACATATACTTCCCCCGAATACAGGAGGAGTTGGTCAGCAATATACGTCTCTTCTACCATGTGGCAGAATACCCAGAGGTACTGGGTTCAATAAGACTGCATGCACATACACATCAAGGCACTACCCGGTGAGCAGGGTAGGCACTACATAAACCACAAGGGGTACCCCTTCATCAACTGCCAGGTCATGTGCAATGCTCAGGTCATTATCATGGATGTGTGTGCTGGAAGCCCTGGAAGCTATCACAACTCCCACATCTGGCATGCCTCCAGCTGTATCAGGTATTTGCCAGGGGGACATCCCATATGGCCACCTGGTGGGGGATGCTGGCTATGCACTGAAACCGTGGATGATGACTTCCTTCAGAAATGCACACACACCCATGCAAGAATGCCAAAATGAGGCACACGCACAAACCAGAATCATCATAGAGCGTGTGTTTGAGATGATTAAATCATGGTTCATTTACTTGGACATATCTGGTAGAGCCTTGTAGTACTCTCCAGGTATTGGTGCCCACATCTTCATAGTATGTGCCATGCTACACAATATGATCCTGCAGAAACAGCTGCAGCATGGACAGAATGGTGAAAGCCCTCACAGCCCACCACCATTGCCAAGGGCCCCACAGAGAGGTACTCAGACCATGAACACCTTGAGCCAGCCCCAGTTGGCAGACAGAGACGTGCCCAGTATGCCCATGCCTTGGCAAGGAGGGAACATATAGCACACACACTGACAGTGTAGGCACCTAGGGATTGACACCTTTCTCCACCTGCACAAACATGGATGGCACACACACACAAGACTACCTGTAAATTGTCATGTATAGGCAGTCTACTGTGTGCATCCAACATATGCAGCCCTCAACTATTGCACACACAACTGCTATTGGCGCAAGGTATGTCAACACCTGAACAGTAAATTAAGCTATCAGCATGTGCTGATACTGTATGTATAGGTTCATAGGTTCATAGGTAGGTACTTGGCTAACTGCCCTATGGCATTCATAAGCCTAGCCAAAATGTGTCAGCTTTTGCCTCCCCATTGATTAATTAACTGTCCCTCTGTGGCGCAGAGCCAATGGTGGGATCCCTGGGGTGTATCTACTGTTCCCCATCCACTCTTCAAGGTTTCTCTTGAAGAGTGTTAGTGAGGGGCTCTGTATAAAGTAATTAGGGATGTTGTTCCAAAGCATGGGGAATTTCTGTGACAGGACTTTGTCCCTCCAGCATTTTCTAGTTATTGTTGTAGCGAGGTTTAGCTCACTGCAGTGTGTGGCTCATTGTGACATGGATTCCCATAGGTGGAGCATATCCATTAAGCCTGAGTTGGACATGGTTTTGTTTGCCAGCAGAGATCATCTCTGAGTAAACGAGATACCACTGAGTAAAGCAGGAGTTTATTCAGTCTGGTTGCATAGGACATATGTTTGAGGCTAGTAATCTTCTTGGTGAGGTATGTTCATGGTCCTTCCAGCTGTCGGAAATGTCTTCTGAGGTAAATCCCAAATAGGTTATTATACTCTATGATGGGACTGATGAGTGATGAGTAAAGGGGCACTATAACCTCAGTATGTCTAGATGTGAACCCTTTAGTAATCAGATGGCCTACATAGAAGGATGTCATAACTACTTTGGAGATATGATTGTCAAAGGAGAGATCATTATCTACCTTAGTCCCCAGATACCCTATTACCTTGTCTGTATTGAGGTGGTTGCCACTTATGTGTTAATATGTTGGTGTTTAGTTTTTCTAAAATGGAATGACCATGCAGTTTGTGGCACTTAGCTGGAGGCCATCACTTTGACACCCTGTGTCTGTCTCTGTGAGGCCCATTGAAGGATGTCTGTGTCAGCTGGACTGCCAATTATGGCTCCCAGTTTGCAGTCATTGCCAAACGTGGCCTGCCATAGTCCACCTGTATTTGCCTGTACCTCTGAGAAGTATATGCCAAACAGTATGGGTCCCAGGACTGAGCCCTGTGGGACACCAGTTGTGACTGGTCAAGAGTTGGACCTGGAGACTGCTAGTCTTACCATGTGGGTTCTGTGTGTAAGACTGTTGGCAACCCATCCTGTGATGTATAGGTTTATGTACAGGCTGATGAGTTTATCAATAATACCTGAGTGGGGAATGGAGTCAAAAGCTTTGCCGAGGTCCAGGTAGTATGTGTGAACCACCTCTCCTTTCATCTAATGTCTTGGTGACTGTCTGTAAGACATCAAACAGGTTCAGCAAGCATGATCTGCACTCAACCAAGCTGACCTGGGTTGGGTCAAGTGTTTGGAGGTTACCAATGTCTTTGTTAATGAGTGCCATGAGTATGCACTCTATAGCTTTGCAGACCAGGCTAGTCAGGCTTATGGAGTGGTAGTTACCATGGTCAGTTGTGTTTCCACCTTGGTGGAGTGGAATAACTGTTGCTATGCACCATTGTATGGGCATGTAGCCTGTGTAGAAGTTGAGGTTGAAAAGCTTAATTAGGTGGGGGGGTTAGTTTGTCTTGTAGTGTTTGCAAGGTGCAGTCTGGGACACCATTTGCCTCAATTGATGCTGTGTTTTGTCATTTGAGATGGCCATTTCCACCTGTGTGTCTCTGATGTCTGGGATACTGTACTTTTCGGGTATTGTTGCAGGCTCTTTAGGGGGTGAAGTTTGCACTGAATGTATCTGTAAGGATGTTGGCCATATCAGTAGGGTCAGTATATTTTGTGCTATATTGCACCGGCAAAGTGCAAATCTGTGTGTTACCACCTAGATCCTTGACATAGCCAAAGAAGGCTTTGTGGTTATCTTTTGAATCCTTGCCTATTTTCCTCTTGATGTTAGTCTTGGATGATTTCATGATAGACTTAAGTTTCTTACTAATACTGGTCACGGATGCCTGCCCTTCTTGGGATTTGCTGTTTTTCTGGACTACTGTCCTACGGCTGTTGTATAGCCTGTTTATTGCAGGGGTCCACCAGACTGGTGTCCTTGTCTTGGAGGAGCGAGTCTTAGTTTACTAGTGATGGCACGATCCATACATCCTTGTAGGTACTTAGAGTGCATTTGTAAATCTTTCTTTATCTTGAGCAGTGGTTTCACTTAACATGGGGGCTGTGAAACCTCCCACCTCTGTCTTAGTAGTGTGAATTTAGCTGTAGTAAAGGTATTCACTGTGGTTTCCTTGGGTGTGGGAGATGGTTGCGTGTGGAAATCATCAGTGAATAGTTCATGGTCAGAGCTAACCAGTGACTGGTTTACCTGTACTGTGGTGCACCTGTTGCCCATGTTGGTGATTACCACTTCTAGTATGTTTCCATCTCTCGTTAGGGAGTTTACCATATGATACAGGGCATATGAGGTGATAAATTCCAGGAAGCGCTGGGCCTGGACGTGAGTACTTGAGTAGGTTTCCCAGTTAATGGTAGGGTAGTCGACCGATCAATACCAGGATGTTTGGTAGGACTGTCATGTTTTCCACTGTTTCCATGTAAGTGGAGTGGTGGTCCTGGGTCATGGAGGGTGTTCTGTAGCAGGCCACAGTTTGCATTGCACTTGTGGCTGATGTTAGCTGCACATGGATGATCTCAGAGGTATCATGCTGCCCCACTAACCTGGAGATGTAGGTATCCCTGATGAATATGGATACACCCCCTCCATGTCTGTGTCAGTCCATGTTCTGTGGCCGAAATGTGCAGTATGGGTTGTAGTCCGATAGTGCTGGTGTGTTCTCAGGAGCCTTAAAACAGTTCTCAGTTATTGCACAGATGCTGACGTTGTCCATACAAAGGAGTGCTGTGAGTGTGTGCATGTTGTGATTACAATCCCTGGCACTGAGTAGCATAACTCTCATTGATTTTGCTATTGTGCTGTTTACGGAGGTGGGATTCACCTTTGAGACTTGCCTAAAAAAGGCACCATGGGGGTGCCAATAGCCTTGTCCAGTATTCCAAAGCCTAAGGCTGACACATGCAAGCCGGTATGGTATTGTTGCATGTATGTTTCCCATCTGTGATTGTTTCTCATCTTTCCTGTAGGTAACCTACTGGTAGGCAATAGAAAGCCTTAAACTTATACAAGTCTTCTAGCTTCCAAGATAGGCTTTTGGAGTGATTAAGTATCAGTGTTCTGTATGTTCTTGCTGTACTTAATTGTTTTCTGACTACATGGTGATTTTTCACTGTATATTGTGATCTGAAAACTCAGTTTATTCACAAATTATGTCTGTGATGGCCTGCACTTTAGAGGTTCACAGATAGGTAGTAGGCTATCTGCCCAAGGGCATTTAGAAGCATAGCTACAGTGTGTTGGCTTTCTCCGCATCATTGATGAAGTAACTGAGCCTCTGGCAAGCATAGCCAATGAAGTGATTCCAGGCAGCATTGCCGGAAGCTGTTGAAGACTGGGGTGACGGAGGGTGATAGGGGCACTTAGTGATCTAAAAAGGGCATGTTAATTTGAAAAATCAATACCACTCAATTTCCCCAACAGGTCTTGCAGCTATAAAACTGGAGGGGCTCCCCCACCCCCTGGCTGTATGGTTCTGGGACACAGGACCCAAGGGGTGTATATTCTGTTACCCATTCACACATCAAGGTTTCTCTTGAAGTGTGTCAGTGAGGGGCTATGCCTAATGTAGTTAGGAATTTAATTTATAGTCTCTCATTTCATTTATGTTTGTATTTCAAGAGTAAGTGAAGCTCAGTGGGTTTGGGCACCTCCGCCCTTTGCTTAGCCTAGCTTACACATAGAAATTATCTAAACAGGAAATAGGCAGAAGCAACGTTAATGTCAATAGTGTAATGGTTACAGCATTTGCATAGTATCTGTGCATTCATGGTTCAAATCCCAAAAAAAGTCAGAGATGTTTGTCATGATAAAAAGTATACCTTAACCACAGCTTGTATATATAGGTAGTAATCATCTGTATAATAAACATTTGAAACCTTAACCACAGCTTGCATATATATAGGTAGTAATCATCTGTATAATAAACATTTGAAACACCCATATAAACCCATGTGTGCTGGAGAGTAAAGTCAACAGATAATGTAATGTTATGTAAGCACATAGCGAGATGTTACATCACTGAAATGTATATATCCTGAGAAGTTAGCAGATGTGGCCATGTTTGCGCTCACAGGTTATAAGGTTTAAAGTTTGTTTAACTGCTGCTTTAATGTTGCACAAACACTTTTAAACATGCCTACAACTGCTTAAATGAGCCTTATTCTGGAGTAAAAGACTTTTTTTAAAACATCGCAGGTGTTAAATCCTGGACCATGCACACCATAGTCAAGGGACATACCAGTAAGCCACCTGAGCTGTATACATGTTTCATGGTCTTTAGACTACACCTTATACTATAGGCATTCCACAGTACTGACCACAAATGGGACAGTCACTTTGTGTACATATGTACAGTACATTGTAATGTACTGTAGTTCGAGAATCAACATATACAAGTCTACATATGTATAACTGTTATAAATTGATTTTATATATATGTATATATATATATATATATATATATATATATATATATATATATATATATATATATACACACATACATGTCAGTGATGTCTGCACATAGATAGAAAGATATATATATATATATATATATATATATATATATATATATATATACACAGTTACATCTATAGCCATATATATATATATATATATATATATATATATATATATATATATATACAGTTACATCTATAGCCATATATATAAACATCTATGAACATACTTTGTGAACCAGGAGCAATCCAAAGGAATTGAAGTGTACACAAAACACATGCAGCTCTGGTATTATAACTATTAATATTAACTTAATTCACCATAGAAGGGATGGTTGTTGTGTATGTGGAGATTGGGGTGGGGGAGGAATGATGGGTAATGAAATTACACATCAAGGAGAGCCTGGGTTGGATGTTCAATAAGTGAACTGGAGGGGTATACATGGAGTATGGGGACAATATAAAAAGGACACAAAACAAGAACCATTCTCATCCATAATACACCCTGTCAGTTCACATTGCAACAATTAATTCCACAAACATATGAACATTAACATGTGTCATACATATGTACACCAACTGACTGTCACATTTGTTTTCAGTAGTGAGGAATGCCCGTAGTAAAATGTATATTCTAAACACCATACCATTTGTATATATCTCAGATGCTTTAGTGGTAAAGTCAGTCACTGTGGTGTTCGTGGCCCTCGTGGTCCCGGGGTCAAGACCTGCAAGGGCTGTTAATTTATTTTGAGGGCCGGAATAAGGCCTGTTGGATGCAGGTTGATTAAAGCACTTTTAAGCAGTTGTAAGCGGGTTTGCATGGGTTTGTGTGACAGTAAGCGGCACTTAAACATGGTTAAATAGATAAGTGCTTCACAGGTTTAACCTTTGCTTAATGTAACGCAGACCACAGGCAAACCTGCTTACAACCGCTTAAATGTGCGTTAATCACACTTTACCTACCAGTGCCTGCTCTGAGAAGTAAAATAACCACTTCTAGGAATAGAATCCACAACCATGTGCAACATCCTCACAGTACCCTACCACTAAGCTACCTGAGCTGCACCTATGCCAGTTCTGTATTTAGACAGGTTAAAACACAAAAGGGAGGATTATGTGGAAATAGGACCAACCACCATGTACCCAATAACAGGTGTATGATATATATATATATATATATATATATATATATATATATATATATATAGAGAGAGAGAGAGAGAGATACATAGATACCCGTCGCTATATAGAGATATACATATATATGTAGATATATAGATAGGTTAAAAACATCTACACATCTATGGAGGTATATATAAATGTATGCAATAATATATATTAAAGAGGGTAGTGAGACCAGCTATGTTATATGGGTTGGAGACGGTAGCATTGTCGAAAAGGCAGGAGTCAGAGCTGGATGTGGCAGAGTTAAAGATGTTAAGATTTGCACTTGGTGTGGCTCGGATGGACAGGATTAGGAATCAGTATATTAGAGGGTCAGTTCACATTGGACAGTTTGGAGACAAAGCAAGAGAGGTGAGATTGCATTGGTTTGGACGTGCTGAGGAGGGATGCTGGGTATATTGGGAAAAGGATGCTAAGGATGGAGCTGCCAGTTAAGAGGAAAAGAGGAAGGCCTAAGATGAGGTTTATGGATGTGGTGAGAGAGGACATGCAGGCAGATGGTGTGAAAGAGCATGATGCAGAGGACAGGAAGAAATGGAAACAGATGATCCGCTGTGGTGACCTGTAACGGGAACAGCCGAAAGAAGATGATGATCTATATCTATATTTATATGCACACACACACACATATATATATATGTGTATATATATATATATATATACATAAATATATATATATATATATATATATATATGTATATATATATATATATATATATATATATATATATATATATATATATATATATATATATATATATATATATATATATATATATATATATATATATATATATATATATATATATATATATATATATATATATATAAATATACACACACACACACACACACACACACACACATATATGTATATACACGCACACACACACACACACACACACACACACACACACACACACACATATATATATATATATATATATATATATATATATATATATATACATGCATGCATACATACATGTGTATATACAGCATATGAAGTGTTGAAATCTGAATATAACATGGACCATAGCAATCACACATTCTGCCACCCCCAAACAATATGAACATAATATATGATGAGTATATGCCAGTACACTATTACAAATATGTTCTATGGACATGAGCCAAATAGGGTTAGTTACCAACACAACTACAATGACTGCAAATATCCATGACAGAAACACACAGACATATTTCATTCAGCAAAACTTTATTACATCCCGATGTATTGCCAAAAGTATTCAAGAACTAACATTACCTGCATGCTATACAGGAATCATTTAACAGTGCCTTAATGAATCAGCCTGCAATTACCATAGTATTAGTCCACTAAGGGATAGGTGTTCACATAGGGAAAGAACCCCCACACACACATAGAATATGCATAAAAGCGGTTCCTACACACCTGCATCTGCTATGTACACCCACCAACATCTCCCCCATACCCAAACTAATTACAACAATACATACTGTCATACCATAACCAATTATTCACCCATTGTACAACATCTGCTGAAGCCTTAACATACCTGGACAGAGACACACTAACATGGCCCTATGTGAAATGGTTGCTGTTATACAAGGGAACAGCTGCTGATGTTACAGGGTTTGTTTGAACTAATCCTGTTTCAGAGGGTTGAAAAATAATTACACCAGGAAGTGTTACCAATTACTGATTATCAGCACAGTATGATACACATTTACACCAAACCAAAGATGTCTGGTGAGCACACTGTAAACCCCCTAACATTATATGCATAGCCATATAGCCTTGAGCTGGTCAAACATCCTGGCCAGACTGAAACATATGTAGAAGTATCAGGTACAGACAAACCCTGCACAAGTAGCAATGCTCAGAAATATAACAGCAGCACTCACATTTAGACTAAATCTTCTAGGCATTACACACAATATATTTGTGTTTATCTCCATACAGCTGTTGCAATAGATTTCAAACATTTCCAGGCTGTGTTCCCTGCAAATAAGGCAAAGGGACAACGCCCAAGTGGAGTACTCAATTATACTCCACTGTTGCCATGGTATTGGCTAAGGGAGTAGCTGCACAGCTGATGTGCATGTAATTAACTACTTTGGAACACCAATTGGTGATCAGGATAACACATGTGACTGATCTCTAACTATAAAAGGATGCCTTGTTACACATTCAAACCATCTGTATCTACCTGCAGAACAGTACAAAATACCCAACAAAAGATTGAAACACAAACCGAAAACGATTAATATACCAGTCAATAACACCTCCAATTACTAAGGTATGTATAACATTTAGTATGTCTAAGTATGTAGTACCTGTTCTGTAAAAATTACAGTGTAATCAATGCATATAGTGGAAATAGCTATCTTGTAGCGATGTATTGTTGAGCAGTAGTAATGCTTGTAGTATTCTATGTGTGTACTGCTGTAGGTCACAAGGCAAACTCCGCATACACCACAAGGGATGATATATATGGGCTTGGAATTCACCAATTCTTTTCCAGCTACTGTCAGTGTCACGGTTGGTCCAACAAGTATGTGCTATAACAGGGGATTGTATATGCTGATATATTGTAACAGTAGACATATGTATGGTTGTATTAGTGAGATGCACATGTCAAAGGTGGGCTTACTGTGCAAATGTAATTTGCATTGTGGGATATTGTGCCAATAACTGTGTAATGTACAGTATTTTAGACAGATCTGTATTCCATTTTACATAACATTTCTGTTATATTATGCAAACATTAGTTATGTCTATTGACAATTACAATACTCAATAACAGGATATATATGACTTGTATTCATCTGACAGTTTAGCAGCATTATAACGAAGAAAATTGGAAGAGCCAGGTAACTATCCATGCACATAAAACATGTAATATCCACCTCTCTAGTATCGTTTGCAAGCAGTAACAGCTGTGCATGTGTACATGTTATGCAAATATGTAGTGACCCCTGTTACAGGGCTGGGCCAAATGGCTATGTGCATACCTACATAGAGTGGATATTGAGAGTAGAGACACACTGGTTGAACTTTCAGGTTTGTGTAGCCTAACCTCTCACTGCCAACCTAACAGCCACTTGCAAATACTGTAGGTAAGGTTGTGCACAGTACTGGTAATGAAACAGGTTGCATATCATCTTTAACTCCAGTGTAACATCTGCAGTAGGAGTGCAAGATGTAAGAGACTGCTGCCCATGTGTAATAGCTGATTCATAGGTGATGGCTTACACTGTCTGATTATATCCTGATCATGTTGATAGTGGCAGCAGAGTCTATTGATACTTGACGCTGTTTGGGGAGTGGGTGTCTGTGCCCAACAGAGCCTATGGTTCTGGTTGATATGTGAGTATATACACAGAAAAGGATACAGAGCTGTTGACACTTGCATCATCTGTAATCAACTATCAGGATTTGATGTGCTCCTCAGAGAAGGATTGCTGCTAAAGGTAGCTACTATGTGTCTGTAATAGCCAGTGCTGTCACGTCCATAACACAAATATTTACTTGTGAGCATCACTGTCTAAAACATATTCATAAGCAATAAGTAAACCAAATACAGTACTTGGTACTTGTAGTACTGAATGCTTATACAGGCGTGTCCACTAGTCAGCTACTGGTGTTTACTAATGCCAGCTTTGTGTATGTGGCCATCCTGTGGGAATGTAATCTCTATGTCATGTACACTGCCAAACTCACCTAACACCACACCCCACACATTGTCTAGGATGCAGCTACAGAGGCAAGCTGGAAGGCAGTCCAGTCTACAGCCATGACTGGACTGGACAGTCATGCGGTGTAGGTTAACACATGCATCTCATCACCACAACTAGCACATACCCTTGCCAGAACACAGTAAGGACACCCACACATACCACCAGAAATCACACACATTCACAGAGGCTTCTACGTATCTGGCCAAGCAAGAGACCTCCCAAGCTGGAATAGACAGACAGCAAAATACACAAACTGTATGACATAGTTTGCATAATTGTGCCACACCTCAGAACACGTGGCCAGAAACATGCCTAACATTACACATTTGTGAATGCAAATTCTAGCACTATAAAAACAAACAATTTACCCAATGTCAGGGCACTAGCAGATAACAAATAAATAACAAGGCCACTGCACAACGAAGGTTGTAAACTCAGCACTGTTCAAGCCAAAACAATCCAAAGGCAGGACACCAGTTTAATCCACAGCTACACAAATTTCAATATGTATATTATTAGTCAAATCTAAAGGTACTGAATAACATTCTTGTTGCAAATATTGTAACAATATTTGCAACAAGAATGTTATTCAGTACCTTTAGATTTGACTAATAATATACATATTGAAATAACTTCATTAAGTTGGCTATTTAACATTTCAATATTACAACTACTATTATATTTGCTTCAGTACCTCAACTGTATTAAGTGTCATTTAACTTTTTTGCAAAGGCCCTTTAAGGTGAATGAATGTAACTTTAAAAGTTTTAATGTTTGAATGGGTAAATGTTTTTTACTGGTTGATGGTTTAATTAATTAATGAATTAATTGATTTATTATTTTATTGCTTACAGACTTTAGTATTTAAATGAGGGTTGTTGCAACAGCCTTTTGACTCTGATGATGCCTTGTAAGGTGAAAGCGCTAAGTCTGCAATAAATTTGTGTAGCTGTGGATTAAACTGGTGTCCTGCCTTTGGATTGTTTTGGCTTGAACAGTGCTGGAGTTTACAACCTTCGTTGTGCAGTGGCCTTGTTATAAATTCTAGCACTATGTTACACACCAAGCTATACAAGGGCATCCATACTGTCAGCTGCCTGTCTGCCATGATTAGCCACATACCCATGCACTCAGACAACCTTTTGAACTCTACACATGGCTTTGGCATATTCCATGTTGTTGTCCAGGACCTGTGAAGCAGTAGCCTGGACTGCATGGAAACACATGTAGGAACTGTCAGGTCTTGTAGCCCATGCAGGTATGCCCCAAGGCCTGGGTAGCATTCTGTCATTGGCCAGAATGATACTGCAGTACAGGGACAAAAGGATTGTATTCCACAATTGTCTAATGTACTGGTGTAATTCAAAGGGTATCCAGCATCTCTCTGCCTAGGATAACATGGTTGACAGACCATAATGCTTTGCCAGACAGGGCCTGCACCTGTCACCCCTGGAAATCTGGATACTGGCTAGGGCTCATGCTTCCCCTATAATGTCTTCATCATGCAAAGTTCAAGTGAAAGTCCGCTGCTGTAACAGGGACAGCCAAGCAATAAACAGCGGGTCTCACAACTCAATGATACATGTCAGAAACTCTATATGGACTCACTTACATCAATCCTTAACATGGAGAACATATCTGTGCAGTGACTGAGATATGGTTCAATGCTCCAGAGAGCACCCCTGCATGACCATGTTATAACACATACCTCACCTCTTAGCCATTATCCTTTATTGGAACACATGGGCTGTAGGTGTGTCCATATTGCTGAAGGATATGTACACCTCCGCACTAGTTGCACTTGCATAACCTCAGATGCAGTATGCTGAGCAACTACCTTTGTGTCAAAGTGGAATCCAAATTGCACCTTGTGATAGATCACCCACCATACCTCAGAATTCCCAACTGTCATCTTGTGCTGTAATGGGGAATATTAGGTATGAGACAGAAAACCATAATAATGGCTACTCTCAACTATCCCATTATGAACTGGGAAGACTCCTTATGTACCAACACCTGTGCTCAATGCATGTTGGATTTCATCAACCCCAATGACCTGGATCACCATAATCACACAAACAGGGCCAACAGTATGCTACACATAGTCAGTCTCCAAAGCCAATGTTATGCTTCTTAAGATCAAATTGGTGACTGTCGTGGCACCCATGCAGATGGACAATGCATGTGCAAATGCTGAATCCTACACAAATGCACTTCACACACTCACATAAGTGTAGTGATTGTGCCATTGAAACAGAACCAAGATTCAACCAAACACAAACAGGAAGGCAAACTGGTGGTACCCTGTCTTAAACTGTACCACAAAAGGTAGTAACTGTTGCAAGAGTAAACACACATGAGTGGAGGTGATCCTTGGTCAGCCTCAGTAAGATGAATATACACCATATAAAACCACACAAATCTAATGTGAAACTAATCAGCCGCATATTATGAGGCCAACCACAGAGCATTCTATAGCTGTGTCATGAATCGTAATGGCAACAACAAGACCTGCCATGCTTCACAGCACTATGGCATGAGAAGTACTGCACCTACAGAAATAGCACCTGTTCATCCAGATAGGGTCTTGGATAACCTAAACCCAATCTCACCTCCCCCACAACAGGTACACATATTTATATATCCATGTACACTACAGAGCCCCTGTAATAAAAACTATGCAGGTACAAGCTGCATTCTCCAAAGCCATACATGCAGCTTGCATGGGACCTGTCAACATCCCAGGGTGTATCCTACACAAATGTCAGAATAATTTTCTCTCCATATACACATCATGTTCAATCATAGCTTCATGTCAGGCTGCATACACACTGAATTGTGCACAGCAACAGTTATCACACCTCACAAAAGGGGAGACACCACTGATAATGGGAATTAGTGGACTACTACCCTGCTAAGTCTGGTCTGTAAGGCCATGAACCTTGATCAACTTATTTGATGTAGTCACTGCAGATGTAGATGACAGTAAGGTTGATTCATACAGCATATCATGACCTTGCCAGGTCTTAGAACACCATCACCCATATTGTGTTCCAGCTACACTTAGTAAACTAGGTATATATTCCTATGTCACAGGAGTGGTTGGCAACTGAATTGCTGACAGAACCAACACTACAGAAGGTGTCTGACTAATACACGCACATCAAACTAGTGCTAGCTACAGTAATACATGGTTAATTACTGGTACTCCCCCTCTTTGTTATCTATACCACACAGACTAACACAGAAGGCATCTGCCTATTGAAGTTTGCAAATGACTATGAACTAGGAGCAATAGTTGACTCGATGAGTGCTGCAGTCAACATACAGAAGGGCCTTTGTGGGTCAGATGTGTGGTGTGTGACGTATGGCCACAATCAGACAGCTAAGTATTGCATTGTCATCCCCTATGTTAAAAACCCTGTACCCATGAACTACCACCTAGTCAGCAGTCAACATAATGAAAACTGTGTGTATGGGATGCAGCTGGACAGTAGTCTTTCCTTTGATAGTTACTTTACCACACCAGTCACCCCTAATCATGACAGGGTGCCATCCATGAATATAGAGATCATTGTTCAGCCATACTCAACACTCAAGTGACCCATAATAGATCACATATTTCCTTTAAGGGTTATTGGCCTTGTTCAGATGGCCTACACTGGCCTTCCCAATCCCTAGCTGCACTATGTAGCATGATGCCTACCCTGAATAATGGCATGTCAAACCCAGAGATGTTGGACATGCTACACTTACGCATCCTGATTTTAAATAAACACATACTTCATGGACATCCACCTTTCTAGTACAAGGATCACAACATGCCTGACAGATCCCTGTCCCATACACCTTACATACTCCTGCCATACTATGTATCCCTGTTTAACAAAGCTGCACATTGCTAATTTTTGAGACATATTGTGATGACCGGATGGCAAATATATCAGTAACCCTGTGGATCAGGTCTGTGGCACTGCTTGAACTGGCCACTAAAACTTACCTGTCTGTTGGCTACAGCTAGGTTACCTTTCAGCCTAGGCTCATATATGGCCCAGGGCAGATAGCCTACTAGTTCACTATGACCATACATACTATAGTTGATATCCAACCCTGCAAATACCATCAAGCTAGCCATTGTCCCATGTGTTTAACATGTGCAACACAGGTAATACATGGCAGGATGCTAAACTGCTGTACAGTGCCATGTAGATGTATATGGCAAAACACATACATGTAAAGCTTTCCGTGAGCAAGTCTGCAGGGTCACAGGTCATGTCCCTTAAGGCTGTGTATGACTATATATGTGACATATACACAACATTAAGGTCTATTGCATTAATGTGAACAGATCCAGGCATGTGCTGATAGGTAAAGACACCAGTAGAGGCTGACAGACATGCCCACATCAAGACAACATCTACATAGAGTATGAGCAATGTCATCACTTGACACATACATATATGGTGATAACATCAAATCACCAGTAAGTGACAAATGTGTGTGAGTTAAAGATGTCAGTGGTGTTAGTGTCATGTAGATTTGCAAATACATATTTGTAATCTTAATAAATGTGATACACATGTATGTTCAGCTGTACTTCTGTACTTCTCTGTGAGTTACTGTGACCTGTCTCCATCATTATGTCTTCCAGGTATGCTGCGCGCCAGGCTGCCATCATACACCCACTTGGAGGATGAGGTCCTCATTCCATACCTCCTCAACAACCATGAAACACTCTTCAGCCATGTGCCACAAGATGCACAGCAGCAGGATGCCCAGTGGGAGGAACTTCATAGGAGGGTAAATGATGTTGGTGGCCACAATCGCACCTATCAGCAGGTGTGCCGACACTGCACCGACTTCATTAGATGGGCGAAACAGCATGCAAATGCAATTGCCAGGGAACAAGGTGCAACAGGTGGGGGGGCACTCACCCAGCCCCCACTCACACGTACCAAGGGGCTACTGGCCAACCTGGGGACACCTGCAGAACTCCATCCACAAGCTTTAGCTGGTATTGTGGAGGTGGGTGTCTCACAACCACTGAGCCTGGAGTTGCCTGGTAAGTCACTACTGCACATATAACACAACTACATTTCATATAGTTACGTGTTACTGTACAATATGTAATGTAACATCATATGCAAGGCATGTATGCACACATGCCACATACTATAGTTTGCTACTGTATGTATGCACAGATGTGCATACTCCATAGTATAGTCTACTGTACTGGCTTATGTGCTAATATGCACATTGCACCCTGTAGCTATCACACAGGTGTGGATAATGATCTTACTGCTGTGTCATTCCTATTTAGGTACCTCTGGCATTTCACAGCAACAGCAGCCTGTTGCAGGTGAGATTATTATTTTTCAGGCTTGATAATGCACTGATCATATTAATTGCATGCTATCTGCCATGTGGCCATTTAACACACATACACATAATGTATGGTGGTCCTGTTAATATATACAGGTCAGACCTGCAATGCATCACAATGGTTACCCATGTGGAATAATTGAAGACTATATGAATCACCTACACTAAACCTTACAAACTGTCATTGCCAGATGTGTGGACAACTGTGAATACAATGATGGAGGTGTGGTTCACTGTAGGGACATGTACCACAGATCAGCATTACACATGTGGGGAATACAAACAGTACTATACAGAAAGCATATGTGCGCACACACTCTAAATGTTTTGGAGCTGCAGTATGACCAGCCCACAGGATTCACCCTTGTGGATTATACCCTTGCTATGAATGTCACACAATGTAATGTGCTATCTGACATGTCCATGACATTTAGTGGGCTGACTGCAACACTGCTTAACTATCCTGCAAAACATATCTCACATCCCAGACATACCACCCTTTGTCTGCATAATCCTGCCCTCAGTGGAGCATATGACATCTATGGGTGTATGTCATATGGGACATGTGAAATAGATGCCCATCACAACCATTAGACAAAACATGTGTACACATGGCTATGGAGGATGGCCAGAGACATGGAGCAACACACACAGTAGAATTGATGTACATGTGTGTACACCCTGTTGTACATTGGCTCGACACAATACAACTATGTCCTTTGTGTAATGGTGATATTGCAGATGTGAATCACTAAACAACATACAGGCCTGTGCACAGCTTGTGCTTGTGTAGGCATGACATCAAACCATCACATGACATGTCTTGAACATCTTGAGTGTGTCACGGCATGAAAGCATTCACCTATACTGTATCCAAATACATACATGTGTTGCACAACATACACATGCAACCACATCAGGCCACAGATACAGTACATTCACCTTGCTGGTGTCAGACATCACTGTCATGCTTGCACCTCATGTATGTGAAGTACACAGATGGCATGTGGGACATGGAGTACTGTTAAGTTAGCCATGTCTGGGCATAGTTGCCAGGCATCAGCAATATGGTTGCAGATGTGCAGGGGTGTCATCTGAATACCCTTCAGTGACCTGTGTCACACATTCCACATTAGGGTTTAGTGTTTATACACCTCAGTGAAATGGGTCACATTCCACAATAGATATGTATTGTATCTGAACACAGTCATGGCTATGAACTGTGTCTGTAACTCACACTGTATAGCAATAGTGAAGCCACATGATGCCCTGCAATGGCTATGCACATCAGCTCAATGTACAGTATGTCACTGTATATCTGTAGGGCAGACTGACAACATTGCGGCAGCTGAAGGTTCATGTTAGTATGACACGTCCCTGCATTGGGACACCATTAACTCACTGCATATTTGAAAGGACACCATTGTGTTAAACATGTATGCATGTCATTCAACACATCAGCAGAAGACATGCCATACTATATGTGATTGGCAAAGTCATATGCGACACAACAGGCTGGTGTACTGTTAACTTGTGATGGTCTGTGGCACCATTGCAAAGTAGGGACAGCCAAGTCAAACATGTGTGTACAGCCACATGCACATTGTCTGTAGACTCAGTTCAGGGATAAGCAGAATAATGTTGAACAGACATGCACTGCTTGGGGGAGATATGCAAGCTAGGGCTCAGGCAAACATAGTATTCACGCAACATACCCTTCTGCTCATGTCCTCCTCACACATAGGGGCAGTGGCCAACACAAAGCATCAGTGGCAGATGTACAAAGGTCAGCGATGTTCTGTTAACATGTGGGGTATGTTGCACTAAACGTGGCAGTGTAGTGCAACGGTGCATAGTGCATGCATTGTGTTGCAGGTTTGGGGGCATAACCTACTAACACAAATGGTGCAACACAGCGATGTATGCTAACTACTACTATAATTGTGTAAGGTGCATGCCTTCTGCTATAACACATGCATGCTGTTGTGTGCAACTCAGGGATGTATGATAACTATCACTATAATTGTCTAAGCTGAATGCCTTCTGCCATATCACATGCATGTTGAATGCCACTGGGTGCCATAGCATGTGTCTTTGTGTCTGTGTCTGTCTGTGTGTCTGTTGGTGTGTCTATTGGTGTGTCTGTGTCTGTCTGTGTGTCTGTGTCAGTGTGTCCACGTCTGTCTGTGTGTCCATCTGTGTATCTGTGTCTGTGTGTCCATACTGTGCTGTATAACTTGTAATGCACAGTTCTTGTCTGCCCCTCACAGCTGTTGATGTAGATGCATTGCCCTCCTGCGGTCCACCTGATGTTAGTGTCCCCACAGACTCTAGCAGTGATGATGAAAGTATGATTGAGGCACAGGTAGGGTTGTCAGGGGCTGAATCTGTGCCACTGGTTGCCATTAAACCTGTATCCCCCTCATCCCCGCACACAGTTCTCATGCCTACACATACCCCATCACCAGCTGGTTGGTGGTAACATGGAATAGGAAAGTGTGGAGACTATGGAGGGTGTGCCTGCACACCATGATCCCAGCCAACTGACTAGTGATGTCCCACACAGGCATGTGCCCAGTGCTGCTCATAGGAGGACCTCTGGCCAACATGCCACTGCAAGACATAGCACATCAGCTGGTGTCACCAGACACATGTTTCAGGCTGTAATGGTGGCACAGGCATGTACTGAATGACAGAACAGACAAGGTCTGAGGCTTCAGATGGCCACTGTCCATTCTTTAACTGACAGCATCCAGGCAATTGCAAATGCTCACCATCATCTTGCAGATGTTTTGGATAGACAATTGGGTGACATGGTGGGAGTCCTTGACTGTGGCATGTCAATCCTTGAGCATGGAATGTCTGTGCTGGAACATCTGGTGGGAGTGAGGCATCAGGCACGTGTATGTAGGTCAGCTACATCACCTGTTGAAGGTCTATGTGAACATGCTACTTCACATGCCTGCTCCTATAGTGGTGGTAGCAGCAGCAGCAGTGCAGCTGGTGCTGTGCTGTTCACACCAGGACACAGCAGACCATGTGCACATGGTACTGGATGGTCCCAACAGGGACAAGGTTCCAGTGGACATGTGTCATCAGGCAGTGCCAAATCTGGACTCTGCCTGGTAGTGCCTGGGCAACCCCTAGCAGGCGCAGGTCACGTGGCCATGCCCAGACACCGTGAACTGTAAAACCTGCCCTGTACAGTCTGCAGCTGTCAATAATACCCCTGTGTAGGCCAGCCACATGCCAGACCTGTGTGCATACATACACGCACACACCGGAAACAAATGTAGGGCACCTCAACACACACACACATAACATCCACACACGCCCAATGAGATCAAAGGCCCTAACCCACACACATGATGTCATCCAATGGTGCAGCCTAGGCCTCTGGCAAACATTATCACCCTGTGCATATGATGATGCCTGTGCCGCAACCCTGTCATCCACACCATCTGTGCAGGGACATGCTCATATGGTCTGATGCACAGGGTGAACATACTAGGAAGACAATTGTAGATTGCAGTTGTTGAGTAGTGTTGACAGGCAGCAGCCATACCATGTACTACAGTTTTAGAATGCATTTTGTACTTTTGACAGTATGTATCATGTGTAACAACAGTAACTGCATGTTGATCTTGATGTTCTGCCTTCCTCTTTCAGGTGTAATTGCATGTGCCAGGGGGATGTCAATGTTTGCAGTTAGTGTCCCATATGTGAATGTAGACTACTCACAGGTCTGTATGACAATACCTGCATGCACTTTGTAGTTTCCACATCACAGTTGTAATCTCCCAAGTTTCAAACATGTTTACTGATCTAATGATCCAAGAGCATGGTAGTTGTGTAGTAAGCTACTGTGGCCAGAGCCGCCACATCCATAGTGGGTGACATCACAGGTATAGTTACCTAGAGTGGGGAGGAGGTAAAAGAGTGGTTCAGCAGATGACAAGGGTAAAGGCCAGTGGAAAAAGTGGTTTCTCATTGGGAAGCAGTAATACCCGCTCTCGTGACAGGATGCAAACACACATGGACACCCACACACTCAGGGATTCACAGACACAGTGACACACCCACAGAGTCACAGACACAGTAACACACACTCTGACACACACACACACACACACAGTTGCCATTGTTGGGATGAGAACCCCTGCCTATGTGCAAATCATCATTATAGTACTATGCAATTACAAGACACACCACAAAGATTCCACATGTATGGGTAATCAGAATGGCCTAAGATCGAGGACATCGACAGGGATACTAGATTGCAGTGAGTGTATGTGGGAAGGAGGGTTCATCAGTAGGCTATGTAACAACAAGCCTCACCCCAGGGCATACATGTTTACAGGTGGTTACAATGCCCCTCTAAGACTGATGACGTCAACAGGGATACTAGATTGCATTGAGTGGATGGGGGGAGGGGGTATTATCATTTCACTATGGTAAAATACAGCCTCACTCCAGGGACCGGATAGCCATACATACACACACACACACACACACACACACACACACACACACACACACACACACTGTGGCATTCACAAAGATATACACCTATGTCACACACATACAGACACTTGACATGTGTGAGATCCAAACACCTGCCTATGTCTTGGTTTCTACACTTCACTCTGTACAGATGGCTACAACAGTGTACAGGAGAGTGAAACACACATGTGGGATGTATTCCCCACCATACATGACATATATGTACACACACACACACACACACACACACACATGCCAGTACTGTGAATCAAACACCTGCCTATCTCATAATAGGTATTACAGATTTACAGCACTATTGCACACACTACAAAGTGTACTGACTCTTTCCTTTTCCAGCTGTGCTGATATATGCACAATATATGCACAGGGGAGATGTTACTGTTCCAGGTATCAAGAGGTTTGCCTTCAATGTCACCCTTATTGCACTCTACGTTGTGTGTCTTCCACTTCAATTAACAAAACCATAGCTTAGCAGTTACACAGGTTATTGTAGGAATGGTTGTAACACACCTGTGAGCTGTCCTCAGTAATTATTCATCTGCAAAGTAGCCCCACCACTTAGTAGTTATGTTCAAACTTCTGTCCATACCTAAAATACAGCTTACTGTACTTTGAGCATATCACCATATACAGTTGGCAATGCTGAGGCTGCATTGCAACTGCATGATGTACTAAGACAATAGTCACTTTCAAGCATCAGACACTGCACACGCATAGAATCTAAACACACATCAATATATTTACACATATGCAGTCTCCATCAGTAAGTGGACTAGCAGGTCAAGAGGATACATTCCACACCTTCCCCATACCATGTGTGAAACCTAGCTGAACATTACACCATAATGGATATTGTATTCATGTACTGGTGGGACACACAACCACCTTCACTGAGTAGCCAAGTGTACATTTATGCCAACAGCACATATCAGCAAGACACATACAAGCAATATTCCATGTCATGTTCCCAGAAACTGTTAGTTGACAGTTCCACTGTGAAGCCAGGGCACTGTAATGGTCAACAGTGAGCACATCATATTTGCCACACACACCTCATGATTACTGGAAGAGTGCCAGCAATGTGCTCTGTAGGAGCTAGACATTACACTTATTCAAGCATGTGCAAGGTCTGTGGCTTGTAAACATCTCACCCCAGCATGTTCTGGCTATTGTGGTAATAATTTTAATGTGCAGACAGCACACAGCATGCATGGCTTGCAATTGTTGACATGGGGTATATGTAGGAGCTGTGGGCACACATGGCTGTACATGTCATGGACATATCACCTGTAACTACTCAGGAAAATACAGATCATAGCTGTATTTCCCTGAGTCTGTCAATACAGGCCATGTGTGTAGGTCCTATGATCCTGTTATTTGGGTATGTTTGTAGGCATTGCATTTGGTGGACATGTCTAATGACATACACGCCACATGGGATGTTTTATGATGTGACAGGTGTCATGGGTGACCAGTAGAGAGGGAATATTACCCCTGTCAAAATAGATATCAAACCTTATGTATTGTTAGCATTCAGCAGCCATGGACCTATATTTCATGTGCATGTGTGTAATGAATGTAGCCACCTGTATGTACAAAGGACAACAACAGCTATGGTATTTTCATTTATGTTGTACGAGTGTGGGATGTACATTTCCAGGGCAGGTACATCTTGATCATATCCAACCATGAGGGTGTTGTTTACTGGTGTACAGCAACAGTCAACTGTGTTAATGCTGATAGCATCCCAATGACCCAGGTATGTGTACAACTGACCTAGATACAGACAGTGGTATTATTGCATTGCATAACACATTATGCAACTGTGTCAGTACATGGGTACTTTGCATATTTGATGTACAGCTAGGTACAGTCCACCAGTCGAAGGTTATTTGGAGTTCTATCATATTATTTCATACCACATTTCTGGATGTGTGTTGGCTATCTGAGGACATGGTGGTGGATGTATATGAGGATACAACCTAGAATGCAGATTTTGACACTGTCACCTGTACCCGACTCATCTGTGATGAATTATGTCAGAGTAGTGGTCTTTACTTGTGAGTAGCCTTTATGAATATGTGGACACCACCACCTGGAGTGGTCCATACCAGTGTTACGGCCCACATGTCTGGATCTGAGTTATATGGTGGTAGTGCTATTGTGCACTACAGAGCCTTCAGTCAGGTGTTCTGCACTGCACAGATGTCGGTATTTCCCATTGTAGGTTCTACATTGAGCAAATGGATTATGAAAGCCACACATCTAGCACTGGTTAGCATAAGCATCCAATGCAATTGTCTTGTAGGTGTCAGGGTGTTACTTCTGTGTTTAGGACTTTTGCCTTGGAATGCCACTATATGGGTAAATGCAACCTAGGTATTATCCACACTCCCTTGAATCATGGATGCATGTGCTCTGTGACAAAGGCCTGTCTTCTTTCACTCATGACATCCCAGAATGACAGACACTGGACAACCTCATAATTACAGCAGGACATTGGCTCATTGTTTTGGTCAAGCAGTTGCCACTCATACCATGACATCACTGCGAGTGACAGTATTGTGCTTGGTATCAAATGGTACATCTAAGGTGACGGACAGCAGCAGATGTGTACATAACCAATGTCAGATATACTTAGTGAAGCGGTCCTGCTAATAATGACAACTACTAACACAGCTGAGAGAGGTCATTTTGACACCTGCACCTCAGTACCATTAGAAAATGGGGATCACATATTATGCTTGTACATGCCACTGTTCCAAGTATAATGCCACTGTCAGCAACCTGATATCAATGTATGCCTTTCAGGGCAGCAATGTGTGCGACACATGCTGTAGTTTTCATCCACCTATGTGTCCCAGTTAACCAATTGTCTGTCACTTCCACACATGCATGATTGTGTATACTTCACATATATATATGGCAGTACTTTATGTACATGTATGCATGTGTATCACACAGCACAGACGCAGATATATCATTTACGGGCCACATACAGGTATCTGGTAATAAACCTGTATGATGTGCATATATGCTGACAGTTAAGATGTACATAGCTGTAAACATGTGTGTTTACAATAGGAGTCCATTACAATGTGTTCTGTACATCTATGTGTATGAGCATGCACACTGTGGCTTTCTGTGGTTAGAATCGAAGTGCATCCCAAACAGCTCTGTGCTACTAATTGTATGAGCGCACCCACTGGCACCATGTGTAATTTGAGTCAGTGCATCCAAACAAGCCCTTTGTTTCTAAGTGTATGAGCATGCCCAGTATAACCTTGTGTAGTTGTAGTCAGAGGGCATCCCAAATGGCCCTGTGCTACTAAGCATATGAGCATGTCCACTGTCACCTTGTGTAATTGGAGTCAAAGCATCCAAACAAGTCCTGTGATTCTATGTGTATGAGCATGACCACTGTAACCCTGTATAGTGATAGTAGTTGTCCATTCCACAGATGGGCATACTACGGTTCAGGGCTTGTTGTGCTACAATAATACCTCTCAGGCTTACCTATGTCTTACCTGCAGATGATGTGTCTTGTTTGTGCATACAGGTTGTAATGGACTCCTACTTTAAACACACACAGGTTTACAGCTATGTACATCTTAACTCTCAGTATCCCTGTTGATGTCCTCAATCTTAGAAGGGCTTTCTGACTGCCTTGAAATGTGTAATCTCTGTGGTGTGTCTCATAACTGCGTAGTACTGTAATAGTGATCTGTAGATAGGGGGGAGTTCTGCTCCAACCACTAGCAACTGTGTGTGTGTGTGTGTCAGAAAATGGCTGTGTGTGTGTATTTGTATCTGCATTCTGTCATGAGAGTGGGTTTTACTGCTTTCCAAAGCGAAACCACCTTTTGCAATGGCCTTTATCCTTGTCATCTACTAAACTACTCTTTTCCCCCATCCCCACAGCAAGTAATCAGTCCTGTGATGTCACCCAGCTCAGAAGCAGAATCAGATTAAGTGTAATTGTATGGGTTCTGTGGCACATACCCCAACTGCATACAACTCTACTAGTTACCTTTACATAAGCAAGACTTGTAAGCACAATACTGGCAAGTGTGTGTGTGTGTTTGTGTGTGTGTGACTACCCTGTAGCCAGGCATACATATGTGTTATGTCTTTTAACATGATGCACACCATGGTAGTCATCTGTGGTGAGTGGAGTCTACAAATTATTACATAGTTAGGAATAGAAAAGAATAGACAGCCAAGAACTACTACTGTTGGGTATGTTATGCAGTGACACAGAAGTGGTCCCCGGGATGTATGTCCATACCCATCATTCTCCCACCCAAACTCCACAATCCCCGGGGTATATTT